>NC_083386.1:23862187-24199375 GCF_031755915.1 Ziziphus jujuba
GACCCTATTTTGTTATTTCCCTTTGTTACCTTGCTAAAATTCACTTCATGAGGTTACAAATATTCACCATTAGCTTTCAAATTGTTATTATTGTAATAGTTAATTGATCGTATGGATCTTTGTTTAATTATCTCTTTTAACTTTCTAATCGCTAAAAGCTCCACTAATTTTTCAAGTTTCATGATCAAGACAAAATTGTTCTCCATCTTGTAACAATAACCTTTCTTTCTTTTTTCTTTTTTCTTTTTTTTTTTCCTTTTTTTTCTTTTTTTAATTGGTTCAGCTACGTTTGATAAGCCATATATATATATATATATATATATATCTGAAGACAATTGGTTTATTCAATTTTGGTGGGGAATGGAGGTTTGGATGTAAGTTTTCTTTGGTTGGTTTATAGAGAATGATTTGGTCGAAGAAAATAGTTGTTTGGTAAACAGAAAAATTAACAGGAAAGAATTTCCAAAAAGAACAAAGAATTAATTAAAATATCTTTTTTAATATCAAAACCACCTTAAACATCCACCCTACTACTTTTTCTGTCAGATACCATATAACAAAAATAATATTAATTTTCCATAAATTTTTTTTTTTTTAACACAAGAAAATATGATTGCTATATATATAGAAATATTTGTATCTTTTCCTAATAAACAGATGTAGATAATTACCCCCCCAAAAAAAAAAAAAAAAGAATTATAATGGAGCCCCAATAAAGTATGCTAGCTAGTTTACACTTCAAGGCAAAGCTAACAAGACCAAGAGACCGACATATATAGCTTTCAAATAAATCCATGTATAAAGAACCATAAAATCAAATCCCCACGAAAATGAAATGATTAATATATATTTTGATGGATCATTGAAAGAAATATATATATACATATATATATATATATATTAAAAAGCAATCTACAAATTGGCGCGTGTACGCACTCGCATCCTCAGGCGCGTGAAATGATTCACATGTTATATAGATATATATATTAAATTAGTGTAAATCTTGACTTAAGAGGGAGGTCTCACATGCTCATATCACTCACCTTCAAACCATAATAATTTTGTTCTCCACTTAATTAGAAAGTGTTATCATGTGGGGGAAAAAAATAATATATATATATATATATATAAAATAAAATAAAAAAACAAAAACCTAAATAAATAAATAAATAAAAAAAAAGAGAGAGAGATGACTGTGAAGTCAAACTCTAGGACTGTAAGTTCACAGTGTTTCTCTGCAGAAAGAATGTAAGTATGCCCTACATGGGACCCAATCCCATCCATCCAACTTTATCTCTCACTCAATCTTATTGTCGACTAATCTTCAATATTTCATCATTCTCTTGTGGCCCCACCATTTTTAACTTTCCCATACTCGTGCAGCTCTTTATCATCTTGTATTTTATACATATAACATATAAATATCTAGTCATATACTGTTTCTTCAGTATTGGGCAACTGGGTAGCAATCCTAATTCCTTTATATAAAATTTACGAAGCTTTCTAATACAGAGACAAACATATATGTATGCTTTGGGCATGTGAGAGAGTACTGGCATATACGTATTCATTGACTCAAATAATTGCAGTGATATATATTCCATGATTGACTGCTTGTTTGTATGTGCAGAGAATCAATATGAAATTTGTCACATTTTTCCCCATGTTTATGTCAGCAGATCGGTTTGAGTCCTAGTTAGGATAAGTCTCAATGAAAGACAAGAAACAAGGATATTGTTGTTAAAGTAGATTGGAGATAAATAATACCAAGAAATGTGATTGTCATAATTAAGAATATCTCCAATTCATTATCCATTTGTTGGCTTCCATATCAGTGAAATGAATTAAGAAAGAAAAACTGGCAGCATGCATGGGAATAGATTATAGATATGCCATATCAAATACTTTAGCACTTCGGATGATATTATCTTAGTAATAAAAGATATGAATATATATATACATATTAATTTTCAATTCTCTTATATGATGGGACCTTATACAAAAATAATTTCAGACAATCCTAGATAGAAAATTCTTAGATGATAGAAAAACTAATAGACATATAATCAGTTTTTTTTTTTCTGGAATTCCGTGATTATTTGATTATATTTTGGATGTTTCCTAAATATTTATCCATTGAATGCAGTGTAATTGTTATTTGAATTCAAACCATTAAGACTTGTCATATAAATGTTTCACATTTAATAAAATCAAAGATTTCTTTGATAGAGAATTACTGTGTATATATATATGTACATATAAAAGTTTAATTTTAGCAGCACTTCTTGTTCTTGTTCTTTTTTTCTCTTTTGGTGAATCTTCTTGTTCTGTTTTCTTTTTTTTTGCTGAAACTTCTTGTTCTGTTTGTTGTAGGGTATTGGAGATGATTAATTGATGAATAGGATCCATAAGAACAAAAAGTACTTAGCACTATTAAAGATTAAATGTTGTCATGTGCTATAACATGGGGAGAGGGGAAGGGGTGTTTGTGACCAAAAGTCCAAGAAGAAAATTAAATTGGATGTGGGATCAGCTGAGCTCAAAGTTTCTGTTGAGAAAACTATTCAAAATTGAATGTAGAGATAGTGCCTTTAAAAGTGAGACAGATAGGTACATATAGAGGCAGAGACAGAGATGAATGAGAAGGGTCTGTCTGGTATATATAGCTTCCACCACCTGCAAAAGTTTACAACTGATTTTCTACAGCCAAAGTGTTATAAATATATATTTCAAAAATTGAAAATGTGAGAATCTGATAGGCTACTAGATTGTAGGTACCAATTCCAAGTAACAGACAAATACTTCAACTAAAAACCACATAAAACCATATTAACCAGCATTTCATATTTAGTGGGGCAATGGACCCAATTTTCCCACTCCCTCCTAGTTTCTAAAACTTTTCCTGCTTCTACAAATATTGTTTCACACACACCAAATAGTGGCCTACTACATATATTTCTTTCCCTTCTTTGATTCCTTTTATAGTACTAACTTATTATACCAATCAACAAAATATATATAATATTCTTTTTCTCATATGAATTCTTTTGAGAACTTGAACAAATATAAATAGAACTATACTAAGGTGCCAAATGTTAAGGTACCACCTTGAATATATATATCTATGAATATATATATATATATATATATTATCTATTTGAACTTTGAAATTGGCAAAAAAGAAAGGCAAATGTTATAAATAAAGGATGAAAAGTATAAAAGGAAAAAAAGAAAAGAAAAAAAAAAGAGGTATATATATATATATATATATAGATATAAGTATAGCTTTTTCCCGGTTATTTGTATTGATTTTGAAATTGAAGGGTTTGGTGTTTTATGCTTGTTTTATTCTCTCGTATTTCTTTCCTTTCTTACCTTTTTTCTGAGGAATTAATGACAATTTTAAAGAGTTGAGAACAAAATATTTTGATTCTAGCGACAAAAATACAAAGTAAAGTGGAGCACTCAACTCAACTATATATATCTATATATTTTGTTGGAACATACACATACACACCATCTTCACCTGTTGATATTCGCTGTACATGCAATCACAAAAATACTATATTTTCTATATCATTTTTTTCTGATTTTTCTTTTTCTTCCTTTTGGGGCAAAATCCTCGCTATAACTGTATCATATTCTCCATTGTCATGTAGAAACTACATAGATATTTCTGGCTTCACATGTACTTTCATTTTGATTGGATATCTTTTATCAGATATCTTTTATCGGTTTTAAAATATATATATATATATATACAATTTTGCTATGATATATAAGCATATGCAAATTAAGATGGATTTGTCTTATCCACTAATTCTATTAAATAGATTATATATAATTAGATCATATAATCCATCATAGTTAATAGATTGTATGTAATTGACCATGTACATTTACGTTATGGTTGATGTATCCTTGTATAAAAAGTATAACTATATACATATTAATAATATTTTTTTTTCTTTAAACAAGTAAATGATTAAATGAAACTAAAATCATTAAAAAAAAACATTGAATGTTGAAAAAAAAAAAAATCTCAGAGAATTAGAATGAAATGTTCTAAGTTATTATCATAACTAATAATAATTTCTTAAAAATCCAGACTCAAATGTACATCTTCCAATGACAATATGTCAATTTATGTAGGTTGCCAAATGTGAAAATAATATTTTTATATCTGAACCTAAAATCCCACTTCACAAAAATATATACATTGACAGTTCTTTTTCTTTCAAAATGCCTTGGTGAGAATGCGTCGGTGGATTAAACACTAAGTCCTTTTTATTATTACTCTTTTTTAGGGAAAAATGAATTTTGTATTGATTTATTTAAATTTCAAATGTATATATAAATTGGAAAAACTAATGATGTTTAATCAAGACAGTTTTGATATAAAAATATCTATATATAAATAGTTTTGTTATAAAATGAATGCATATTTTTAATATGATTTTATACATGTTCAATAAATTATATGTAATACACCGATTATAATAAATCACATGGTCTGAAGTAAACGTTACATACAAAAGACATACATGCATTTTGTTGCAAAGTTCTATAATATATATATATATATACATATACATAGTTTACATTTAAGAAAATTATAAAGAAAAAGCATAGATTTATTCCCCCTCATTTTGAGTCGTTAAGGGAAATGACAAAGGACAGAACCGTCAACCCACCAAAAAAAAAAAAAAAAAAAAAAAAGCCTCAAAAAAGGTAGGGAGGAACCGTTTCAGGGCTGAAATTGAGAGAGGAAATCACGCGTGGTGAGTGATGATCGTGTCCAAATATCATGGTAGTGGGCTCCATTCCCCCACCCCATCCTCACGCCACACAGACAACCCCCCACCTTCTATTCATTGCATCATCTGCCACGTGTCTTCTTCCCACTCCACTTCATCCCAATTCTTTAATCACCGTTAAATTAAAAGAAAAATATAAAAAATTTGTGTTCTATTATTCTCAGCAAACTATATTATTTTATTATTAAATTTCTGCTTTGTCATCAGAGAGAACGAACTATTAGAACTCCCCACAAGACAAAGTGAATGGTATGAGGGAGACAAAGTGATAGTGGGTCCCACCCTCAGCACTCTCTCTCTCAAGCCCCATGGACCCCACTAACCCATCCACCCACCCATTAATCTCTACGCCTGCCTCTGCCCCTGCCTCTCTGCGGTTAAAGAAGCAAGATATGAAGCGCTTCTTTCCTTTTGTGCTGTGTTTGTCCCTTGTGCATTATTTCCCTTTTTAATTTGTTTTCGTACGCTGCACAGTCTTCCCAATGTTGTTTTTGTTTTTGTAATTTTGAATTTAATTAATTTTTCTTTTTCCTTGATTTAAGTTAGAGAAACGTCATTGACTAAACCAGGATAATGATGACTCCTGTATGTCTTTATATGGAGGCTTCCACGCGCCTTTAATACGTGGAAAGTGTTAATATGTCCCTTTCTACACTTATTTTCTTTTTTGTTTGATGCTGATATATTGGTCATTTTGGTTAAAGTTTTCTGAATTTTTTTTTTTTTATAATTTCATCTTTCTTCATTATTAATGGATAATTGGATGTGTCTTAATTTTTATTTTCTAGATTTTTTTACTGGGTTATTGGTAGCTCTAATTGTTTTTCTTAAGTTGTTTTGAATCTTCTAATAAAAAAATACTTATAGTAAAAAAAAAAAATCCAATAAAACTGAATCACAATTATACAAAAAATATGCATGGATCAGTATTCACTATTTAGGTGACACACCGTATACATTTATAAATGTACGGGTGATGTCATTGAGTTTTGTTTATAAAAAATGTAAGCATATTTTCGTTAATGAAAAGCCAACTTAATAATATTTTGTCACATTAGTAAACAAAATGTTTTTTATTATTTTTAATGATTTCTCTCCATTCTAATATCTCAAAGCAATAACATTTCAGATATTAGTAAGCTAGCTTTATTTGATATTAGTAAAAAAAATTTAAAAGGTAAATTTGGTGTTACAAACATTATTGTTTTTAATAAATAAACTATATAAAAAAAATAAATAAATAAATAAAACATTGACTAAAACACTCAATAACTAAGCTTGACTTAATAATACCCCCCAAAAAACAAAAAGAATAGAAAAGAAAAGAAAACCATAACAACATGATGGCTATTTATAAATGTTAAACCAATGCTTTCAAAATTTCAAATTTATTTCAAGGGCTTGGCCAGTCGGCCTCAGCAAGGAACAGGGAAAAACAAATTAAATAATAATAATAATAATTAAAAAAAAAAAAAGAGTATCCAAAGCATCATTGGCAATTTGAAAAGCGTGAGGAGTGGGAAGCACGCGCGGTAAGGAGGCCTGCAAAAAGTAAAGTCCACGTAACATTTGAATTGTCAATAATACCCTTTGCGAAGGCGACTATACGTACGTACGTTTAGCTTCCTTCTAAGACTGAAAAAAAAAAAAAAAAAACTTTAATTCTGTTTCTCTTTTACTTTATTTTATTTTATTTATTTATTTTACTAATTTTTTAGTTAACATTCTGTTGGGAAAAAGAAACTTCTATCGGACAAAGAGAGAAGAGGTTGACGAAAGCTATGCTTATAGTTCTTCAACCGAGGAACAACTTAGGAACTGTCTCTCTCACTGTAATAAAAATCTATGTTTGTTCATTTATTATTATTATTATTATTATTATTTCGAGATTGTGTAAGAAATTATTTTATGCGTATTTTTTCTTTTTCTGCTAGCTTTGAAAGAACCGTTTGATGATGATCCCGTGGTTAGTTTGGTATCACTATTACTAAATTTGATGGTGATGTATGGATTTGCATGAGAGTTAATGGAAAGTTATTAATTTCGAGTAAAAGCAATAAATCCATATTGTCTTATTGATAATGGGGACAAAAATATGCTTTCAAAATCATTAAAAAAATGTCCTTAAAATGCTTTTGTTTTGTTTTATTCTTTTTAAATTCTACCTGTATAAATAAATATTAAATGGCTCTTAATCAAATGGGGTACGTAGCTTTCCATCTTTCTAACATTGGCTTTGTATAACAAGTTGTGTGGACAACCTGATTGAGCTTTTATTAACAGTGTACTAAACTCATTTGGTTGTTTTTATTTTTTTATTAAGTGGAAAATCCTTGTTTTGTATTAACCTTATTGACAAGGTCGGAGATTTTATTTTATTTTATTTTATTTATTTTTGTGTATTGTATGCTATCCTGATTTTATATTTATTCTTTATCATAGTCATTTAATTAAATTTGTCTGTGTTGTTGTAATGCCACTTTTACTTCAAATTTTAAATTAGTGATTACATAGAAAGAAACGTCTATATGATCCCGGTAATTCTTCCATCATCACGAATATAATATTTCTGTTTTTGAACTTTTTTTTTTTTTCAAAGAAACAAAAACTTTAGTGAAGAAAAAGGGAGGTTATTAAAATAAATTGAAGCTTAATTATACTAATTAACATCGATAATCGCATGGGTAATCAAGCAAAAAGATGTTAGGTGGAATCATATGCAAAAACAAAATGAAAAAAAAAAAAAAAGAATTAAAATGATTGAGGATGATTACGTTTGAAGCTTTATTCTTTGTCTTAAGAAATAGTTTAACAACATTAATAATACAAAATAAGTGCATATCAGGCAAAAAGCTTTATCAAAGTCAAACTCAGTAGAAAAAGCTACATATTCAGTATATCCGTATTATTAGATATAAAAATAGAAATTAATGACAATTCTCTTATCCATTCGGGCTTTAATAAAATAGACAGGGGTTTTTTTCGACTTTTCATTGAATTTCAAACATCCGCGCCAATCTTTTTTCCAGAGCTGGTTTATTTTTAACGGAGCACAATGATAAAGTGACACTTGTCACAGGAAAGAAATTATGACCAGCCACTTATGATGTGCCGTGCACTCTCTTTCTTTTTTTATTTTTGGATGATTTGGTGAATCAGGTGGCTGACAATCTATAGACTATTATGATTAACATGCATCCACTTACACCAAATTAGAAAAAAATGGAAAATCTCATTAATTTACATAGGAATGGAAAACGATAAAAGCTTTTTTTTTTTTTGTTTTTTTTTTCCCAATTTACATTTGGCTGATCAAATTAAAGGAATAAAACAACTTAAAGTTTTTTGCGCCAATTCAGGTGGATTCCTTAAAGAAAATGGTCCCAAAATTAGACCATTTGCAGTGAAAGAAAGGAAGCTAAATAATAATGACTTTTTTCTTCTCTTTGCTGCTTAATTATTATTATTATTATTATTTTTTGTTTAAGCAAAATGCATACTTGAATTTAATTGCAAGCATTGAGAGAATGGTTTATATAAAATAGGTGAAACATGTTTGATTATAATTATTAGAAACAAAGTAGAAATAACTAATGCCCAATTTAATAATGTGGTCCGTTATTCACCCCTTTCTTTTTTTCTTTTTCTTTTTTTAATTAAACCAAGTTTTCACCTGAAACTCTTTGTTGGATGATGACCTGAGGAAGAAGAAAATTAAAGCTCTTCAAAAACAAAGAAAATGAAAAAAGAAAGGAAGATTATGTTGGGGGAGGAGAGGGAAAAAAAAAAAAGAAAAAAAAGAAAGAGAAAGGAAAATAAAGGAGAGGGAAAAAAAAAATTTGTTTAAATAAGGGTATGAGGGAATAATGGTGGGAAATTGAAATGACTTTCTTGGATCCTGTGAGAGACATTGTCACTGTTTTACATATTTATCAATTTGTTAGACAAAGATAAAGGAAACAAGGGAATGATGAAAAGTAGAAGCAAAAGAAAAGGAAAAAAGAAATCCAAGGAAAAAAACCAAAAGTATAGTGTGTGGGATATCAGACAAAGGTAGAATACTTGAGGGGTGAGAGAGAAAGTGAAAGAAAGTGAGAGAAACAATTGTAGCAGTAGCAGTAGAAATTTGTTGATATGGAACAAGAAGTGGTAGAATTAGTAGTAGTTTTTTTTCTTTTTTTTCTCTGTTAGATTTTTTTTTTCTTCTTTTTCTTCAAAATCCCACAAAAAAAATATATATATATATATACCCACTCAGAAAAAAAAAAAAAAAAAACAATCATCATCATGAAACACCCTCTGAACCCAGCACTCCAGAAAAGCAATTCAATTTCACTTCCTCATCATCATCAAAACATTGATTCCCTTAAATTTACCTCTCTTATTAACACCATCACCTTCCCAATCTATTCCCAAACACACACCACCCAAAAACCATGAAACTTTCTTTTCTTTTCTTTCTCACATTCTTCTTCTTCTTTCTCCAAATTTCACAGCTAGTCTCTGCTTCTACCGTGCCTTTCCAACTCATTGCACTTCTCTCCCTCAAATCTTCCCTCAGAGATCCCCTCTCTACCTTCCATGATTGGGACCCAACGCCGAGTTCTTCCAAGGCTGATTTTCAAGACCCAGTTTGGTGTACATGGTCAGGTGTCAAATGCCACCCAAAAACGTCTCAGATCACCAACCTCGACCTCTCACGGAGGAATCTTTCCGGCACGATTCCGGCCGAAATCCGGTACCTGTCGAATCTGGTTTACCTGAACTTGAGTGGGAATACTTTTGATGGAGCTCTCCAATCCGCCATTTTTGAACTTTCTGAGCTCAGGGTTCTTGACATTAGCAGAAACAACTTCAACTCAACTTTCCCACCTGGGGTTTCCAAGCTCAAGTTCTTGAGGGTCTTCAATGCTTACAGCAACAGCTTCACCGGCCCTTTGCCTGAGGAAATCAACCGCCTTCGGTTACTCGAGCAACTTAACCTCGGAGGAAGCTACTTCGGAGGTAAAATTCCGGCGAGTTATGGAAGTTTTCCGAGATTGAAGATTCTTTACTTGGCCGGAAACTTGCTCGAAGGACCAATACCTTCCCAGCTAGGCTTCTTGTCGGAGCTCGAGCGCATGGAGATCGGCTACAACGACTTGACCGGTGGGTTTCCGACGGACCTGGCATTGTTAAGGAATCTGAAATACTTGGACGTTTCTCAAGCCAATATCTCCGGGACTCTAGCGCCGGATATAGGAAATTTGACTAAGCTTGAGACTCTGTTGCTTTTCAAGAACCGACTTTCCGGGAAAATCCCAGAAAGTCTCGGAAAATCGGAAGCTCTGAAGGTTCTGGATTTGTCAGATAATCAGTTTTCTGGGTCTATACCGACGGAGTTTTCGATGCTGAAAGAGCTAACGGTGTTGAGCTTAATGACCAACAATCTAGACGGTGAAATTCCCGAAGGAATAGGAGAGCTCCCGAACCTCGATTCGTTGCTTTTATGGAACAATTCCTTAACCGGAATTCTTCCCCAGAAGCTGGGATTCAGCGCGAAGCTGACGAAGGTCGATGTTTCATCGAACTCTCTCACGGGTCCAATTCCACCGAATATTTGTCAAGGAAACAAGCTGTTCAAGCTCATTCTCTTCTCCAACAGGTTGGTTGACCAAATCCCAAGGTCTTTGGCAAATTGCACTTCACTATCAAGGGTCAGAATCCAAAACAACAATCTCACCGGTTCGATTCCTTTGGGTTTCGTTTCTTTACCCAACCTAACCTTCGCCGACCTGAGCAACAACAATTTGACAGGTTCGATTCCCGAAGATCTCGGCAATGCCGAGAAGTTGCAGTACTTGAACATTTCTCAGAACAGTTTCGACACCGTTCTGCCTGATAACATCTGGAAAGCTACGAATTTGCAGATCTTTTCGGCCAGTTCTTGCGGACTCAAAGGTAAAATACCGGATTTCATCGGTTGCAAAAGTGTGTACAAGATCGAGCTTCAAGGTAACAGTTTCAATGGTAGTATTCCATGGGACATTGGGCATTGCGAGATGCTTCTCTGCTTGAATCTCAGCCGGAATTCGCTCACCGGCATTATTCCATGGGAGATTTCCACTCTTCCTTCCATCACCGACGTCGATCTTTCACACAACTTTCTCACCGGAACTATTCCGTCCAACTTCGAGAACTGTAGCACCCTAGAAACCTTCAACGTTTCGTTCAACTTGCTTACCGGTCCGGTACCGGCGTCCGGAACGATCTTTCCCAATCTACACCCTTCGTCGTTTTCAGGCAATGAGGGTTTATGCGGCCGCGTTTTGGCTAAACCATGCGCTGCGGATACTCTCGGCGCCGGAGCCGTCGAGGTCCACCAGCAGCAGCCTAAGAAAACGGCGGGAGCCATCGTTTGGATCATGGCAGCGGCTTTCGGGATCGGTCTTTTCGTTCTCGTCGCCGGGACTCGATGTTTCCACGCGAACTATAGCCGTCGATATAGCGAGGATCAACAGCAAATCGGACCGTGGAAATTAACCGCTTTCCAAAGGTTAAATTTCACGGCGGATGATGTGTTGGAATGCTTGTCGATGAGCGATAAGATCATCGGGATGGGTGGGACGGGTACTGTGTACAGAGCTGAGATGCCAGGTGGCGAGATCATAGCGGTTAAAAAGCTGTGGGGTAAACAGAAGGAGAATATCAGACGGAGGAGAGGAGTGTTGGCTGAGGTGGAGGTTTTAGGAAACGTGAGGCACAGAAACATAGTGAGATTGTTAGGGTGCTGCAGCAACAGGGAATGTACCATGCTCCTCTACGAGTACATGCCCAATGGGAATTTAGATGACTTATTGCATGGCAAAAACAAGGGTAATAATTTGGTGGCCGATTGGGTTACAAGATACAAAATTGCACTTGGTGTGGCACAAGGGATTTGTTATCTTCACCATGACTGTGACCCAGTCATCGTGCACCGTGATCTGAAACCTAGTAATATTTTATTGGACGGTGAGATGGAAGCCAGAGTGGCAGATTTTGGTGTGGCCAAGTTGATCCAGAGCGACGAGTCCATGTCTGTGATTGCTGGGTCCTATGGTTACATTGCACCAGGTACAACATTCTGTTATAATCTTTTATTTTATTTATTTACTAGTAATTTTTTTTGGTTTTGTTCCTTTTGTTGGGTGTCGATGTGTTGCTATCATGCGCAGTGCAGTGCAGCGCATGCTAGTATTTGTTATGGTTTGAGTTTGATGACGAAATCTGGAAAAAAAATTTACTAACATGAGCTTGGAAATGTGTGCAAATTAGCATTCCAATCTTCGTTCAAGTAAATGGTCAACACTTACCTGCTAAACAAAATCCGGGTGAAAAAAAAAAAAACAAAAAAATAAAAATTTGCGTGGTTGTTGTTAAACTTACAAATCTTTTAGTCAAAATGGATATCAATAATCAACTTTATTTAGCCAAGGAAAAGATTTAATATGGCTCTGTCCTTTTTTCCCCCCACTAGATCTTCAATTTATCTCTTTGATTTACTTAACGGGGAAAAAAAAAAACCAAAAGATTTATGACATATCAGAGCTAGTCAACTTGTGTCACACTTTAATTTCTTTTTCCATCTTTTTAATTTTGTGGGTGGCCAGGAAAATTGGTGTTTTGGCCTTATCATAGGACTAAATTAGATTAAACAAGGCTTATTTATTCTAAAAGTGATCATGATCTGACAAGGTGAACCAAAAAAAGGTTGATAAGACATATTTCGGGCTTTGTGCTCTATTCATTTGTATATCTCAAATGGTTAAAAACATTATAGTGATGCTCAAAAAGGAGCTGAAATATAATATGAACATGTTTTTTTCAGCTTTGGTTAAATGATATAGCCAAGTTAGCCTTTAACTTCCTTTCGGCTTCGCAAATTTTTCTACATGTTTTTTCTTTTTCGGTGCATGCCACAGTACTTACATGCGCGCATGGCTTTTTCTTTATGGCGTTTTGCTTTCTCATGAGGTCGATTTCACAAGATTTAACCACAATTGAATTTTTATTTTTCTTTGTCGTATATGGGATTGAAAATGTATATATTTTTTTTTTTGGCATATTTCAAAGTTTGGAGTATTCTATTGTCGCATTTTCTTTTTCATGGTTTTTTGATAAAGAAATATTGTTTTTTTGTGCAGAATATGCATATACCCTACAAGTTGACGAGAAGAGTGATATTTACAGCTTTGGGGTGGTATTGATGGAGATTTTGAGTGGAAAAAGATCGGTGGACTCGGAGTTTGGTGATGGGAATAGCATTGTGGATTGGGTGAGGTCGAAGATAAAAAACAAAGATGGGATAAAGGATATTTTGGATAAGAATGCTGGTGCTTCTTGTTCGCCTGTGAGGGAAGAAATGATGCAAATGCTGAGAATTGCATTGCTCTGCACCAGTCGAAACCCCGCCGACCGGCCGTCCATGAGAGATGTGGTTTTGATGCTTCAAGAAGCCAAGCCTAAGAGGAAGTTGCCGGAAAGTCATGTAATAGTTATTGGTGGTGGTGGTGGTTGTGGTGGAGATAATGGGGTTTGTGGAGGTGGTGGTGGTGGTGGTGGAGGTGATATTGCTTTGACACAGAAACCAGCACCTGAATGTTAATATATGATTAAATTAATTTTAAAAAGGGGTTTTCTCCTTTTCTTTTCTTTTTTCCTTTTCTTGGTTTTTTTTTTTTTTTTTTTTGGGGGGGTTATTTTTCAAAATGGTGGGGGATTGGTATAGGAGAAGTGATTTCTTATTTTTATCTTTAAATGGTATTTTCCAAGTGTTATTGGTCAACTTTAATTTTGTTTTATATTATAATTACAATTAACTACTTAAGCTTTGTTGATATGTATATCTATGTATAAAGTTTTATCATCACTAAAGACTCTAAGTTGATCAAGGATGTCGGTAGTGATTGCATATGGACTAGTTGTGGGTTTAAAGAAGGAAGAGCACCGTCTTCAGAGAGGCAAGGGAACATACAAAATATATAAATAAATAAAATAAGAGGCAAAGGAATCATGTAAACGAATATAACTAAAACTTCAATACTATTTTCCTTAATAGAACAATGGAGGATTTGAGAAAGCTAATTAGATCTAGATTAATTAGTTTCAAAACTAATTTCAAGAAATTACCCCAAAAAAAATAAAAAATTTCTGAAATATAATATATCTTAAACTGCAGGACAAAGATTCAGCTGATGGGCAGGCCCCAAGCCTAAGCAATTGTTTTATCTTTTTTGGCTGAAAATGGGAGTTTTATAAACCAAAAGAAAGACAAGCAAGCAAGAAGAGGAATGCTTGTCCTAGGATCAAGAGGTACAAAGGCCTCTCTCCTTATCCATCTTTACAATAAAAGAATTATACATTAAATCCAAGGTTAGAGCACCCTCTACGAGAATTAAAGCCCATTTACACAGAATATGTGCAAGCTGGTTAGCGGACCTCGGAATCCAAGAGAAGGAAACCGAACAAAAGAGTTAATCAAACTAAAGATGTCAGACAGGAAAGTATCAGTAGCCCAATGGAAACCACCCCTTGACACTGAATTCAGAGCAATCAATTACATTCTTAGCATCTGATTCACAGAAAATTTTTGACTCACATATATAATGGCATGAATTAACTACCAACTTCGTGTAAATATGAAACAATTCCAATGAAAGTAAAATATTTTTGGGCTGGTATTTTATTTTTTTGTTGAATTGCAAAAGGTGATTTTTTTTTATTTTTTTTTTTGGCTGAAGGTGATTTTGTCAGTTATTTTGGCTCCTCATCGAATCCATAACTGCTTGGATACAATGTGCTCTTACACTTGTCTCATTTGCCTGTAATACATGAATCAATAAAAAGAAAATAGAAGTTTTAGAATCTTTTTTCTTTCAAAGATTTGAATACCAAATGATATGATATGATATGATATATATATATATATATATATATTATTAATACTGCTTTTAGTGATCTCATTTTAAACTCAACCAAGGAGAGCATTCATTTTAAAGACTATGTCAAATCAATTTCTTTTCTGATATCCCTACATATTTTGGTTTAGGTAGTTTTATCATGTGTGTCTATATAGACAGCTTATGTGCGCCTCAACTGCTACTTTTTACCTGAGCCATTTTGAGGGCTCACTTTTTCATGTCAGCCTAGCGCATTTAGAAGTTATAGAACTATAAAAATTCTTCCCAAACTGACATATAATCGCACTTTCTAATTTCAAAAGGTTAGTTTGTCTCCATGATTGGAATCACAATTTAAGATGGGCGTGCATATTGGATTTCAACTGTGCCACCAGCATAGTTACATATCTCATATAAGTCCATTTTTAACGCGGCCCTGATCCAGCCCAGCTAAAATGAGCCGAAGAACACAAACACCGTCCCAAGTCATTCCAAACTTTTTTTATTTTTTAATGTCTAATACAATATGTTCTAAGGAAAATTTTCCCTACAAATCAAAAGCTTGATAGAAACTTTATTGACACTTTCATGTTTGAAAAATCATCATTTATCTCTTCAAATTTGGATAATTATCATTTACTATCTTTAATGTTGATTTATAATAAAATTGGTTTATGGAAAATCTATTATTATCTTTATGTGTCAAAATAAATATTGCATTATTATTCTATCACTTACTTTATAATAGCATACATTTTAAAAAAATATATATTATTTACTATAAGTATCATTTATATATGATAAACAATATAATTAAAAAGTAATAAATAAATTACAATTTTTAATATATATTATTATATAAAAAATATCATAAAATAAAATTCTGATATTTATTTGAAATTAAGGATAAAATAGAATTTTCATAAATTAGTTTACTAGAAAAGCTACTCCAAATGATGATTTTTCAAAATCTCAAGTGTATAAGTGGTGATTTTTTAAAATTGAAGAGTAACAACAAATGCGTCAATGTTTGAGTGTATAAAGAAAAAAAAAAATCACTCACCAAAAGTGAAGCTACATAGATTACTGTATTCTTCAACTCCTCCCCGAAATCTTTCTCTTGTTTTTTGGCAATTACAAGCTCTGTAATCATATAAAGTGTATTTTCAACCTGAAAGGTAAATTACAATTTTATTAGAATTTCAACCCCAACCTAATATAGGAGCTTAAGGTTTCCAAAAATTATTAAGAAAAATAATAATAATAAAGACGTGCTATGCTCTATTTTTTGCTTCTTCTCTTTTTATTTTTTGGCTAGAATATGTTATACAATCTTGCTAACAGTTAGCTGTACCAAATTAAAACAATATACGTACTAACACACATAAACAATTTAGAAAACGAGAAAACAAAGGCCAACCAACACCAGACCAGGTCAGCAGTTATAGCTTCTTTAACATTACCTTAAATAAAGAGCCAAATCAAATGAAAGCTTTTGAAAATCTTGAAGATGTTATCCAGTACTTTTGCTTATATAAGATATATAAATTAATTAAAAGACATTTTTTTTTTTTTTTTGGGTTTGCATAGTTATAATTAAAAGAGAAAAAGAGATCGAACCTGTGAGTGGAATTTACTAATGATTAATTCAATGCCCTCCATCACATCCATGGCCATGCTCATGGCTTCGTAAATGGACATCACATCTGCCTGCATGCATGTACAACACGTGTTGATTACAACAATTGATTAATTTAATTTAATTTTGCTCTTCCACAAATTAATTAATTACATATTTGGTATTTCCAATTGATTAAGTTAACAATGTGCTTTTAGCTTTACCCAAAAAAAAAAGAAGTAATTTTAGCATTTTATTTATAACTTTAATTTAATTACTAACTACATATATATATATAAAGCAAAACTACCTTAGCGCCATGAACTAAGGGTAGTTTGATTGAAATTCCGGACAATTTTTTCACCAGCTTTCCCACAGCTTCTTGATTTCTTTTCTCCATTTTTGCCCATTGATTGAGAAGAAATACTTGTGGGTTCAAAATTTGATACAGCTTGATCTCATGCTTGAGCTTTTGCATCTGTATTCTCTTCTCTGTGATTGAGTTTCTCAGTATAAATATTCTAAGCCACACGTACAGCAATTTTTCCTGTCATAAATTAGGCCACCATAACCAGCTAAGTTTCTCTTACAAAATATATATTAATATATTTATATATAATTTTATTCAATTGATCGTTGAACAATATCTTCATGCTGAAATATTATAATTTTCATGTGGATTATAATTGGATGCAGTTAGACAACCCACCATATATTATGGGTATAAATCTACTACGGTAGAAGTGTATATATATATATATATATTTATACATTTCTTAGGGCTTTAGAAACTAGAAATTAGGAAATTGAGTAGTAATTATCATTTTTAAGTACTTGCCTCAGCAACAATCTTTGTAGCTTCCATGGCGGCGTCAGCTCTAGCATTGGCAAACCTCCACTGCAAAAGCTTATTATGCAAAACCCTGAAACGGTGAAACTCCTCTTCTTGAATAGGTGACACTTTTTTCTGCGCCCTGAAATACTTCAAAACCCCACCAACCCCACCACTACTCGATTTAACCTTAACTCTTCCCACCCCCGGTGATTCCACCGCCACCGGAGATGCCAAAGACCGTCCTGGAGACAATGCCCAAGCAGATGGAGACCCAGCCAGTAATGATGTCTTTGTTGCACCGACACCTCCGCGTGGAGTTGGGCTACTAGCTATGCCGCGGTGCAAGAACCTTGCAAAACCTTCTCTACTTTCTTGAGCCGGCTTCTTTTGAAAGTTGGAATTGATGGACTGTAAAGGATTAGGATTGATATTTGCTTTATTATCCTCGTCTTTGTAATTTGGTCTTGTTTTTTTGGTGGATTTGGAGCGGTTGTTGTTGTTGAATCTTTGGCTGGTGTTCAATGCGGTTGTTGAAATTGTATTCGTTCCGCTCCTGCTACGTACAAGGCGTGGAGAACTTTGTGGTGGTGGCTGTGATTTAGTACAAGATGTAATTTGTTGGCGGCGTGCATTTGAGTTTTCCATTTTCTTGCTCTGATAGTTTTAGAGGTTTCTTTTAGATAGTTTAATTACAAATTTACAGGAAATATATGTGGATATGAAGGGAGGGAATTTGAAGTATAAGGAGGACGTTGACAGCACGTTGTTGTATATGATGAAATTAAGTTGAATATTTATATCTATATACACGTTGCCAACGTTCTTGAACTCTTCTGGTCAAAGGTTAGCTGCGAGGCCATCATTTCCTTGGACTTATTTTTTATTCTTCTAAGTAATATAACTTTCTTTCTTAATTTCTATCAAATATTTATATATATTTATATTGGCTTTGACTGCAGACTTCATTGGTCATTAGGTTTCTTTGGAATTAATAGTATGTATCTAACCTATATACAAATCTATTGAAATTTTTTTTAATAAGTGGGTTGCATATATAGCCAAAAAAAAAAAAAAAGGAGGTTGCATACATATATATATATATATACATATATATTATAAGGCTATATGTATGATATTTAAATTATACATGCATACATGTCTTACAATATTTTTATAGTATCTCTTTTTCCTGCGGTAAAATTCTCAATATATATTTTTCGAAGACAGACAGTATTCTAATTAATTAACATCTATATATAAATAAAGAGTACTATTATTGAGGTATCAAATTCTTTCTTGCTCATATATAAAATGGATAATTTAATCAAATAATTAATACTTTTATTTTAAGATGCAAAAATAGTGTTAATTTATTTATTAGTAATTTTTGATTTTACACAATTTCGGAAAAGAATGGTAATGATATAAGTTTTATATGCAAGTATGCAATATATGGAACTTAATTAAATTAATGTGTTTTTATGCACTTCTCTTCAGGGCCTTCTCTAGTCTAGCCTATGGCTTCCTTTTTACTTTTCTTTGGTGAATTTGTGTACTTTTTTTGGGGGGTGTAATATTATATTCCGTCTCCCTTTATTTGCTCTCATTTTTATTTCGGAATTTATATAAATGTTATGATGATGAAATATAATGCTTTAGTAATTTACCTATGTCGTATGGCTGGATCAAAAAGTCAGATTTTAGTTAATAATATCATAGCCACATTAATAGATGGACTAGTTTGAGTTGGACACTTATCTGTCATATGAATCTTTCTAAATAAATAAATAAATAGAAAATTTTAAAAAAACAACTACTTACCTACAACCAATTAGGCCCTGATTAGTTTCTGTTTTGTATCTAGTGAATACAAACAAACGAAAATAGAAAACTCCTATTGTATATATATATAGTAAAATTATGGTGTGGACCGCACCAAAATCAATAACTATTAAAAAAAAGTGTTGACTTTGCTATTATATACATAGAGTAAAACCGATGTTTTTTTTTTTTTAAAGTATCAGCTTTGGTACGAATTCGCATATGAACGGATCATATCATAAAATTACCCTATATATATATCTATGGAATTTAAATTTTTTATCAAAAAATGCTTAATTAGGAGTACGTGTGCCACATTTATATTGTATACAGCAAAATATTAGGTAATTTGCTTCTCCGCAAGCGATTAGAACTTTAGACTTCAAAGTTTGCATTCATGAGAAGGTTAATATGTATGTTTTTATTTTTATTTTACTTTTTTGTTGGATACAAATGAAGGCAGCAAAGCACAAAACAAATAAAAACTTGAACGTATCGGAAGGGCTTATGGGTTGTTCGTCCTCTATGGAGAGGCCAGCTACTAAAACATTCCCAATTGATGGTAATTTTTAAGGATTTAAGGTGTGATAACGAAATTTCCTTTCCTAACTTATCAATAAATATTCTATAATATTGTTTTGCAGTTAGGAGTTACAAGTAGAAAATTTTTAATTTTTTTCTTTCTAAAGATTGACAAGGTAGAAATTTGATCCATAAACTTTGACACCATAATTATGAATGGAAAACATTGATTAATTAATTAAATTTTATCACACCTATATAATTAAGTATACATATTTTTGTTAAATGACGTTGGTCATGTGGAATGTCCCTCACACCCAGACCTATGATATGCCACCTCCTCTTTAGTTTAAAAATTATAATAAAATAATTATTAGATGATTGTCAGGCACTGCATAATAGCTGCGTCACTATATATGGTAAGATCTAATAAGATTTTGCTTATAAAAAGAAAATATTATTTTGTTTCCAAAAGATTTTGTTAATTCACACCGATTAATATTGTAACGCGCTTATAATCTTTAATGTTTATGTATTTATCCGTTGACACAAGTATTTTTGTTTTATCAAAACTTCTAATGCATTAAAAAAAAAAAAAGGAATTTCTAAAAAATATAATTGGTTATGGCCTTTTCCGGTGGAGTACTGGTATAAATCATCATAAATATTCAAATTATAGTAAATTTATCCCCCCCCCCCCCCCCCCCCCCAAAAAAAAAAAAAAGAGTTTATAAAATGGTTAATTAATTTGACATAATATATAGTAGCTAAACAATGGTACTATGTTTGCCAGTTAGTGGGATGGAGAGAGCTAGCGCTTATTCTCTATCCCAACTATTCAATTGAATTTTATTTATCCAAAATGATAAAATTTTGAAAATAAAAAGATAGTCATCTAATGTAGTTTAAAATTCTAATATTTATATTATCGTTCCTATTTAATTTATTACATAAATCCATCTTTTTTTTTTTTTTTTTTGTGTGTTCTTCCATTGCTTAAAATGTTGGAAAATAGTAGTCAAACTAGAGATATGTTTATCACAATGACAAATATTACTATTATATTTGTAACCGAACATGATTTAATATGCTATAAATTTATATCATATTTAATTTTATTCTCTCAACACTTTTTATCAAAAAATAAAATCTCAACACTTCATGGATATGTTTCTTTAATTATTAAGAGAATTTTTAAATAAAATAAAAAGCAATGTGTCTCTACTCTCTAATCACCCATAAATGGGAATTGGAAAAAAAAAAAAAAAAAATTTTCAGCAAATATATATTATATGTAATTACAAAAATAAAACTTGAACCATAAGGTAAAATACCAACAGAAGTTGGCTTTTTGTGGTGTGTTAAAAATGGATTTTGGGCTAAAATTTTGCATTTGATGGCGTGTCAAATTAAGAACCATCGATGATGAGATGGCATACTCAGCGTATGATTGACAACTGTGGTTTCACATTACAGAAGCAAAACCAAAGGATAAACTACAAAGACGAAAGATAAGAAGGAAAGAATTTGCATAGCTCTGACTTCTTCACCAACTGTACAAACTATAATGGAGGTGATGACAAGTAGAAGCTAATCTTATATCCCAACAAAAAAACCAAAAACTTCTTTTATGACTCTCTCTTCAATATATATATTTTTTAAATAATAGAAAAATAGTTACCTAAAAACAAAACCATCTTTCTTCTTTAATGTTATTTTCCATCAAAATTACTAATTTTTATAATTTACCAAAACATATTTACTAGACCTAATTAATTCATTCTTATCTGCATTAATAGCATCCAAATTTGTGTTTAATTTGCAGGGTCATGGAAATTTAGTACTTTTTCATGCAGCAAAGAAAAAAAAAAAAAAGAGAAAAAAACAAAAAACAAAAGGTCACTATCATAATATTAACCAAATGGAAAGAATTTCAAAAAAGAAATAAACACACTGTATGAAATTGTGAAAAAGGATAAAAGAATGCATACCAAAAAAGAAAAAAAATGTATTAAATAAAGAGAATCGAAGTTGAAATAAGAACCCTTTTTTCCATATGAAACGTTTTCATCAACTTCGAAATTGTTTTTTTGTTTGATGTATTAATAATCAGAAACTGTTTCATGGGTTACAACCTCCTCGTCTTCTTCTGGGGCTGGTAGATTAAGATCTATGACCAAATTATCTCTGAACTTATTAGTAGAAGAAGCAATATCGTTTCTAGCATTATTAGATAGATTGGAAAAATGAACCTTTTTGTGACCTCCCAAAGCCTGTCCAGTTTCAAAGACCCTGAAGCAAAATGGACATTCGAATGTTTTGTGTTCAATAACATAGTTGATGGTACCATCACCGTAGCCAGCTGCAGTGCTGTTTCCACCATTATTGTGATCTTTGGAAAATTCGCCGCTATCATCCAATATTTGGGTTCTGACGATGATCTTTTTGTGGCTTGCTCTATGTCCTCCAAGAGCCTGATAAGATCGGAACACTTTCTTGCAAGTTTCGCACTTGAACTTTGATTGATTCCGGGCTCGATTTCGAGACTTCGAAGGCAATATATCCTCCTCTTCTTCCTCTTCCTCCTCCTCCTCCTCCTCCTCTGGTTCTTGCTCTTCTTCATCCTTGTCTTCGTCCTCGTCGAAGACAAGTTCTACATCTTTCACATCGTCTTCCTTTTTGTCCCATTTGTCCTTTGAAAGCATTATAAGACACATAGCAACTTCTTCTTCAGAGAAAGTCTCATATAAGGAACTCACCTGCTGCTCCGCCATGAAAGGCGGCTTAGCCACCACTTTTGCAACCTCTTTACGGCCGCGTTTGGATCTTCTACGAGTCAAGTTCTTGGGTTGAGACTCGGTCTCATCGCTTTCTTTATCATGGATAACCGAATCCTGAGAGAGCACTTCTCGGTTCAAGGACATGTAAGACGGCCTATTAGAGTTCTTCCTGGAGTGAAGATTGAGTGAAGAAGATGAAGATGGAGATTGGGTTGGTGGAGTTGTTGTTGACTCGGTCGAGTTGTTGTTGAGATGTTGTTGCTGCGGTTTTGGTGGGATTGGAAGCTTTGCGAGATGAGATCTCATATGGCCTCCCATGGCTTTGCCATTGGAGAAGCGTCTGTTGCAGATCTTGCAGATTCTTTGCTTTTCCATGGATGATGAAGAGTAAGATGAAGAAAGAAGTAGTATCTTCAAGCCCCAGATCCTCTTCTTTGCAGAAGTTTCTCTCTCACTTCTAATCCTAAATCTCAAAGAGAACGAGTTGAAAGTGGGAACTTAAAAAGGAGTAGGTGACAAGCATTCCTTAAGAAAAAGGAACAAAACCAGAAGGTCCAGAATGAATGTGGTAAACATTAAGGTGTCCTTTGGAATGGGTGTGGCCAAAATGCGTATGTGAGATTTTGGACCATTCGATGGTTCGATATATATGAGTGTGTATGCTGATATTATGGTTAGTCAAAAAGTCCCACCCTATGCAAATCAGAGCTAAGATTTAGTAATTAATGCAAATACAAAAACATATAAATAAATGTTTTTACTTAGACTTTTTTTTTTTTGTTTTTTGTTTTTTGAACTTAGCTCTTTTTCTTTCTGGTGGAGAAGGTTATATATATATATATATATATATAAAATGGTTGTGGGGCCGTTATTTAAATGGTAATAGCAAATTAATATAATGTTTTACATTTACTAGGACTTTTACAAATCTGCTGATCTCTTTTTTTTTTTTTTTTTTTTTTTAATTAAAGAGTAAAATCTTAAAAGCTGATTTTCCTTTCAATTTTTAAATAATTCAAAATGACTTTTGTTTTTGTTTTTTCTTTTTCACATTTACTAAAAAGACCTCTTTATTTTTAATAAATTTTACACCCTATTGTTCTTGTCATTATTTTTATTTTTGGTGGAATCTTGAACTCATTTTGGAATGTATCCAAATATGACTAGCTGAGCAGTCACTATTAATATCAAAGGCACAAAACAACATCCCTAAAATGGAGATTACCAATAATTATATTGTTCATATAATTTGTGTCATCTAGATATTGATATAATTACGTCCACGTATAATGGCTCAATAGGAATAAGCCGTGTAATCCTCCCATTACACATCATTTTATATTTATTTTAAAAGTATTTTTTAAATTTTTAACTCTTTTGTTATTTCATTATAAAGTATAAAGTATTTATGAAGCTGTTTAGAAGATACACATCATATATACATACATTTTTCATATTTACCAAATAGATAGTATTGTATAAAATTCGTCTATAACGACATGTTATATCAGATCATAAAATAGCATTGTAAAATAGTTATATTTAAAACAATTTCAAATGGAATACATAGCTTAAAATATCAAAATTATAAGAATTATTATAAAACTAAATGAATGTGTATTTAGAGGTTAAAATATTTATGTCAAATGCTTAATGCTTATTCTAAGTTGCGAAAAGAAAATAAATATATATATATATATATATCGGAATTATAAAGTTATGATGATTCATGATCTCTATTATCTATTTTTAAATTGCTTTAAGGATTAAGATTTGAAAATATGTTAACCCATAGAAGGTTTATATTGCAATTTTTGTATTTTTATTAAATTTATATGGTATATCAATACTTTTTAAAATTTTAATGGTTATAAAAAGTTTTAATGTTTAACTATCATGGTCTTTCTTATCAAAGATTTGTGATTTGTTTAAGCTAGTGATATTTATATGATAATATATTTATTTATTGGATACATTAACAATTATTATTTAAACTATCTAAAATATGTAGGATATGATAACCATTTTGACACTCTACACAAATATCACCTATTTAATAAAATTCGACATTCATTTATTACAAAATTGTCGCACAAGCACACATATATACAACCTTTTGCTTTAAAAAGTTGAAAATTAAAAAAATTATTTATGTCCATCTAGGTTTACATGAAGTTTGATTTGTCTAAATAACATTTTAAGCATGTTACTAAATTTATATTTAATTAATAATTAAATTTTAAATTTTAATATTTGATATGATTCTATATTTAATAATAAAAAATTCAATATTAAATTATCAAATATTTGATGGAAGCTATAGATATATTCCTTTTAATCCCAATATCATAGGAGCTTGCGTGTGTATATATATATATATATATATATTCCTTTTAATCCCAATATCATAGGAGCTTGTCTATATATATATATATTCCTTTTAATCCCAATATCAAAAACCTTTGACGTATTAAGATACGAACTACAAAGGTATGGGGTAACTATTTGTTTTACAATTTGAGAATTCATGATTAAGAAATAATAGATGATAAACAAGTTAGAATTAAGTACAAACAAATTTAGTTAATAACTAAGTTAATAAGTTTGACATAATTATTGTTTTTTCTTTTTTTTTTTTTTTTTTGGTCGAGAATTATTGCTAGAGGAAAACTGTAATTCTGCTATTAGACCATCTTAAAATGAACAGTTTAATACAATTTGTTTGGGATGGATAAAATTTGTTTGGGTGCAAAATAAAATGGTGGACATTTTGGGGGTGTTGGCATGGTCTTTGGACCTGTGCTTACAATTATTAGACATCGGGCCGGGTCGATCCGGCATGTCACCGTTATTTAAAGCTTTTAATACATCATGAAAATAATCAGATCGTTTTTCAAAAATTTATAAGAAAGTGGATGATGAAAATCATGAAATTATACTTTTATTTGATCAAAAAAAAAAAAAAAACTATACTTTTATCTAATTGCGTTCAATAAACAAATATATAATAAAAAATAAAAATAAAATATATAAGAAATAAAAAATAAAAAAAAAAAAACCAAAGGGGTCGTGTTCATACACATCGGTCTCAGACAATCAATTCCTTTTATTTCCCGCCACTGATAGGAATCTTTGTCGCGGAGGTTCTTGGCGGTTGAGCCTAAACCACTTTCTTTTTGTTTCGGAACCCTAGGAGGAGAAGAAGCAGAACTCGGCCTCAGCCATGAACGATCATATCTCCGGCGCGTTTCACCGTCCCATGGCAGGCGTCGTTAAAAGAATCCGGCTAGAGAACTTCATGTGCCACAGTCACCTGGAAATCGAGCTCGGCGACTCCGTCAATTTCATCACCGGTCAAAATGGAAGTAAGGCTCCTCTTTCTATCTTCTCTTTGCCTAGGGTTTATGACATCCAGAATTTGTTGATTTTGCCTATGGTTTCAATTTTCTCAGGTTTTTGTTTTTTATTTTTTGAGTGTATGTGTTTGAGCGCAATTATATTTGTTAGATAGGCAATTAGTCTAAATTTTAGCAGCCTGTTGGGAGTTTAATTTTAAAAATGCAATATTTTTTCTTTCTTTCTTTTTTTTTTTTTTTTTTTGGTGTGATGGTGTTTACAGGTGGTAAGAGTGCGATACTTACTGCTTTGTGCGTTGCATTTGGGTGTCGAGCTAAAGGGACTCAAAGGGCTTCAACGTTGAAGGATTTTATTAAAACTGGTTGCAGGTTTGTGTTCGCCTTGCCATTCTTTTTTCTTGTTTGTTGTTTGTTTTTTGGGGGCAGGTTAATGAGAAACATTCACATCATAGAAGTTAATTCTATGTTTTTGAAATAAAATCTTTTCATTTTGTCATTGTGAAAGGTTTGTGCTTCATATTCCTTTCAAGGTGTGTTTCATTTTGACGTCATGAGACATCTAGCTAAAAGAATTGGCCACATAGAATGCCATGCCACTGTGCTAATAGAGAACCGCAGATCTTGCTAGAAAAGGGTTCACTTTAATTTAGATGTGAAAATCTGAATGCTTGACTTTGTAGGGTAGAAGGTCCGCAGATGACAAGTTGTAGAGTAGGATATACATTTCTGAGAAGTTTGTAGCTGTACCTGCTGAGGATTGTTAAGAGAGAATCCGGTGTTTTTGATACAAGTCCATCAGAGAAACAACGGACTATAACAATTTCTGTTTGTATGCCACCTTTCGTACAGGTTTAATATTCTCATGGCTGTTTGTGAGTAATAAAAATTCATTGATCTGTCTAGAAACTTAGAATATATGAACTATGTTTACTTTGATAAAGCATTTCACTCTTGATGTACAAGGCCCTTCTGTAAGAGGATAGAGATAAGTTAAATTTAGGAAGTTCTATCTGAAAGGAGTGTTTTACTAATAACCTTGTTGATTGGATTGGTGATGGGAAGTTCTGAAAGAGTAGTGATTCTCTGATATCCTTGTTAATTGGATTTGTAATTGGGAGATTTCTCAACCAGTTCTCAGTCTCCGTACAGCTTTAGTTCTTCTTACATTCACCTAAGTATCTAATTTCTTTAGGCCAAGTTGGATTAGTCTTACTTTTGCAATGCTCTTAAACTTTGATTGATATATTATGTAAATTTTCCCTCTTCCTTTAACAATGAGAGAAACTTCATTCTTTGGGCATCGGTATTTTCTCTTGTGCTTCTTTACTCTAACCATTAACTGGATCCTTTTGATTAGTGATTCTGTAGCCTGCAGTATTGCTTTAATGAGTGAGACACTTTTAGTTATCTCATTAGACCTGAAGTATCCATAAGGATCTTTCTTAATTTGCGTTTAAGGTGATTGTTGAAATTGTTTCAGACTTTCTTTTAGTTTTCAGTGGCCTGAAGCATAGTGGGAGCACTGTAAATATAACAGAGAATTCAAGTTTGTGAATAACATATAGTTGGTTTATATTTTTTTCTTTTTTCAAGAGGCATTTTCTGCATTTGAGATATTTTAATGTGCTTCCTATGCTTGCAAAACAGTGTTTTAAGACTTACTTCTTAGTTCAATTTGGTTTGTTTATTTATTTATTTTATTTTTTGTTGCAGTTATGCAAATGTTCATGTAGAAATTAAAAATGAAGGGGAGGATGCTTTGAAGCCAGAAATATATGGCGATGTCATAATTATAGAGCGTAGGATTTCTGAAAGTACAAGCACCACAGTTTTAAAAGATCACCAAGGTTTGAATATCTGATGCTAAAACTTTTTTCTACTTTAAAGTATTAAGACAGATAGGACTAAAACTTATCTTCTGCAAGATTTGTTTGATTGGTTCCAACTTTCAATTAAATTATAAACAATTGCTAGAATGTGTTTTCTAAGTTCATCCTTACCTATAGAGAAACCAATTTTT
This sequence comes from Ziziphus jujuba, assembly GCF_031755915.1. Lineage (NCBI taxonomy): Eukaryota > Viridiplantae > Streptophyta > Magnoliopsida > Rosales > Rhamnaceae > Ziziphus > Ziziphus jujuba. The sequence continues at coordinate 23,889,877 of NC_083386.1, forward strand.
GTAAGTTTTGGTTTGGTAAGCGATTGGAAGTGATGACCAATGAAGATGGCATTTCAGTAGATGGTTTATTAAGAGTTTAAATCTTTGTTCTTTGATTTGAGTTAATTTTATCACCAACAATTTTTTTGTGTGGTCAAAATCAATTTGGTAAGATGTGTGTTACATACCAAAAATAGATTGTTTAGTTTTAGTATGTTTTCTAGAAAAGTTTAGTATGCTTCAGTTATGGTGCATACTACCTCGCTAAAAAGCCTATGTTCAGTGGTAAAAAGAATTCATGAATTCACATCCCTCGTTTATTATCTCGTTTTGTCAATATTATCCTCCATTCATGTCCTTCATTCTTAGAGTGGGGAAGTAATGACAGCCTTTAGATGAAGCCTTTAGATGAAGCAAGTTAGTTTAAGACAACATTTTCGTATTCTGAGTTATTTATGAAAAACTTAAGGCAATTATTTTAGAAGCAAATTAAAAAATCATTGAAGTGTATCTTATATGTCATGCTGAAATTATATCCTTTGTCATCATAACAATCCCTTACAAAATGGGATCATTTTTAAAGTTACCTAGTGTGGTGTAAAAAGATAAGTATATTTGCCAAATCCATAATATAACAATGCCTGGTTTTGATATTAAACCAATTTGTAACTCATTACTAACTTAAAGCTTCCAACCAAGATGAAAAATAGGAACAGAAAATGCTGAAGTAATCTATATACCTTTTGTCTTCCCAGTAAGAGAATGGTTCATAAAAACAGTACCATACTAAAATAAGTCTTGGGAGGAAAGATCTCGATATTGCTCTAACAATATTTTGCATGAAGTGGCTGGTCTAAAGAACTGAAAACTTGTTCTTGCATGGACTGTTTGGTTTCATCTGTTCTTTTTCTTTTTATTTATAACGGTATAACTAGAATTCTTTCAAAATAAAATATTTGATTTTCTATAGTGCTTGAATATTGATTCATGAGATTGGATTGTGCTATTCACTTGATTCTGCTCTCCATCTGGAGCATGACAGGAAAAAGGGTTACAAATAAGAAAGAGGAGCTTCGTGAGCTAGTGGAGCATTTGAATGTGAGTGTTTTTCTGATTACTTTACACAAATTGTCTTCCATCAACTGTTTTCTTCATTGATGTTTATATATGTGATATGGAGTATAAATTCTTGGTTGATATGGATGTTCTGCTAAATAAAAGTGCACTCGATGTGATAAAGTTTATATACAAACTTTCCAAGTACGCGTATCCTTACTTTGAATCATACTTAAATTAGATCATTAGACATGAAGGGCATTGGGAATTGCATGGCACCTTGATTGTGATGCAATCACCACCAAAGTAGAGTGGAGTTTAGGTTCTTTAGCATTATTAAGGTATCGTACCCCTTATCAAGAGAGGGGATTAGAAAATAATAGTGTCATGTATTACATGGCCAGTAACTCGAATGAAAGAGTTTACTTTTTCTTTGTTGTTCTTTTGCCCACTTTCTTTGCTCCTTGGAAAGAAAGAGTTTACTCTTAGTAGGTGATAAACCACACACAGTTGTATTTCCTTGAAACTGTAACAAGATTATGTACAAATTACAGGAACACCCTAAAAAGCCAATGAGATCAGAAGTAAGGTTTTTATGAATGTATCTGCCATGGCATTTAAATGTTGTTTTTCCCCTAAAATTGTTCAATGCCAATTATGGCAGCACCATATACCAAGGGATTTACATGTGTACAGATTGACATGTGTATATGAAATATACTCACATGCATGCACATATATGTGTGATTGTGGGCTTGTATGAATCAATGCTAAAGCATAAATCATTTGATAAATTTCACCCCTTAGTAAACCTTCCTAAAATTAGGAACTATTGTTTTTTCTTCTTGGGAAGGTAGAATTAAGCAATGGATTGTTAAGATATTGTGCTTTACATTGTGCAGATTGATGTTGAGAATCCTTGTGTAATCATGAGTCAAGACAAAAGCAGAGAGTTTTTGCATTCTGGGAATGACAAAGATAAATTTAAGGTAATCTCAAATTTCAATAAGTGTGTGTATTTCTAGTAGATGGTGGAATTTTGCTCTTCTAACACTTGATTACTCAGTTTTTTTATAAGGCCACCCTTCTTCAGCAAGTTAATGATCTTTTGGAAAGCATTGACCAACACTTGAAGTCTGCAGATGGTATAATTTGTGAGTTAGAGGCCTCAATAAGACCTAAAGAGAAGGAACTACTTGAGTTGCAAGAAAAGATTAAAAATATGGAGCATGTAGAAGAAATAACTCAACAGGTACAGCAGTTAAAGAAGAAGCTTGCATGGTCCTGGGTATATGATGTAGAAAAGCAACTCCAGGAACAAAGCTTCAAGATTGAAAAGCTGAAAGATCGTATACCTACTTGTCAATCTAAAATTAACAGTCAAACAGTGAGTTATTACTCTTGGCAATGTTTATGTATGTATTTTAGATTTTCAACAGAAAGGGTAATTGATGTTTGAAAAAGATCATCATATTCTTTTCCTCTTATTTTTGTTTTATTTTGTTTGTTTGTTTTTGTTCTTTTCTTCTTCGAGTGGCTCAAATTAATGGATGGAGTTATGTCTTCCAAAATATGCAATAGTATAGTGAATGTTAGAAACTTTATTCTAAGGTCAATTTTTTAAAATAATTATTCTAAAATGATATGGATCGTTTTTTCAATGCAATTACAAAACAAATTCTTTTCAATTTTGCATCATAGTCCATTTTGTCTTGGGATGTTTAAGACTTGATAAAATCCCATTTCGAATCTGTGATATAAAAAGTGGAAAATTTCACTTTGATCTGCCAAATCTAATTTTGTCAAAAGTTTGTATTTATAAATTATCATGCCTTTCTAATATCTTTGTTGGGAAAAAAGGGCACTTTCAGTTTCTGCCCTGGCTGTTGTTTCCTTTTCTTCAAAAGCTTATTTGTCTTTGTTGCAACATTATTTAGTGGCTATTTTTGAAGGTTGAGCCTTGATCCCACTGTTAAGCATATGATTTATAGCTTAAAGCATATTGCATATTTAATTTATTTATCTTTTTTACAGGATCTAGTGGAGGAATTGAGGGCACACTTCACCAAGAAGAAAAATCAGATTGCATCTATGATGGAAAAAACATCAGAAGTGAGGAGAATGAAGGATGAATTGCAACAGACTCTAGCCTTGGTATGTGAAGAGATTGTCCATATATATATATATATATATATATATTTTTTTTTTTTTTTTCAAAATGGCTTGTGAAAATTCAAGAATGTGTTCTACACTAACCCTTTATGTGAGAATAAAAGTCGAAATAACTATGAAACAAATCAATGTTTTGTCAAATTTCCAGGCATAACAAGTATATAGATATATATATTGATTTCACAACTAAATGCTGAAATTATTTTTCACATTGCTATTCAGAGATATCTTATGTTAAAGAATATCTCTCTATATCAAGAGATGTTAATAGACATTTATTATTTATTTGTTTATTTTTTCTATCTCATCCCTATCTCATATATAGTCTACAATTGCTGCCCTCACAGCCATTTTAATTGTTCTTCATCCCTAGTATCTTTTCTTTTGATAATAAATAACGATCATATCCTTTCAAATTTCTTGCCATTTTGCTTCTTGATATAACTTATTGACAGGCTACAAAAGAGAAGCTTGAATTAAAAGAAGAACACAGCCGCAAAAGTAACCACATTAAGAAGCTGGTAAACCGTGTTAGGTTGCTTGAGCAGCAAGTCCATGATATTCATGAGCAGCATGTTAAAAACACACAGGTCTTTTAGTTTGATATTCCATTGGCCCTTTTGTTTGATTTTCTTTGTAATTATGTTTTCTAATTGTTCATCAGAAGGATGCTTGACATGATATTAGAAGCTCACATGGAACCTTTAGGAAGTGAAGTGCAAATGTTCAATATATGTTATATTATTTGGGGAATGAATTAGGATGTGTCAAGATGGTTGAGAAGTACAGGAAATTCAGACCTGTGCTTGCAGGGAAGTCTTAACAGAAATTTCTTGATGAATCTGGAGCTGTTTGAATAATGAGTTGGATAAAAGTGGTTTTGGCATTCTCACTAAAGAGAGAAAGTGGTTTTGGTGTTGTTTGGCTTCTGTGACGAACAGTAATAAAATTTTGGTTTTTCAACCTTGGACTCCACTATATGAGATCTTTAATAACATAAGACACTCTTTCCATATGATGTCACATGGAGGCCCCACACATTAAAATTCAATATTAAAATTAAATGTCATGTAGAAAGAGTGTTGCATAATTTTTCTTCCATTGGTGATTGCACTGTTATAACAAGTTTGGTCTTCCAAGATAGCATAGTGTTAATCTAGGGTTGCTGTTCCAAGCATCATTAAAATGTGAAATTTATAAAATCAATTTTTTGCAGGCTGAAGAATCTGAAATAGAGGAAAAGGTGAAGGAACTTGAACACGAGGTTGAAGTTGCTGATTCAATGCTTTCAAGGTTAAATAATTATTAATTTAATCTTTTTGTTTGCGTTGCTGTCAAGATATTCCATTTAATCCTAGTTAGTCTATTGATTTTCAGGTTGAAGGAAGAAGAGAGTGTGTTATTAGAAATCTTAGATCAAGTAGTGTCTGAAATCCGAAGGATAGCTGAGGAGGTGTGCAGTGTTCGACTTAATAAGTTAAATTGATGGTCTAGTGCAATTTCTACTTTCTCATCCTTGCATTTTTTTCTCAACCTGCCCTCTTCCTACTAAGTTTTTCTTAAATCTTTTGTGGTATGTTCTGTACATTTAGTTTACCTTGTGAGCTATATGTTACAAAAATACCAACATCTAGTGGTTAGTATTTGTTATTTGCTTTAAGCCTATCTCTCTCTCTCTCTCTCTCTCTCTCTCTCTCTATCTATCTTTTTTCTCCATATAATTATGGTTTCTTGAGATTTTAATTTGCATACTTTATATTATTTTTTATTTGATCTTGACTGACTAATCCTAGGAGGATTTCTTGATTTTAAACTACTATGAGAAGCCCTTCGTGAAATTTTGGTAAGGCTGAATATCTAAGCAAAGAACGTTGGCTAAATGCAATTAACAAGGAAATTGATGTTAGTGGAATCTATAAATGGAATAACACAAAAAAAAAAACAGAAAAACTTGGGAAGCATGGAATTCAAAATTTCTGAGGGGTTTGTTTTTCCCCCTGCCTTCTTTCTGAAATATAAAACTTGTGGGTTCTTCTAGTTGAATATTGCTGGAAGGTTCCAGGGAACAATAACATTATAGGTATTGATGCAGAAATCTAAAATTGAGTACTCTGAAAATTTTGTTGTGGTTTAAAAGCTCTTCTAGATAGTATCAGGCTTATTTGAAAAGATAGTGGGGTGGGGAGAGAGAGTAAGTTATTTACATGACACTCTTTTTGTAATTATCACTCTTAAGGATGTTTTGGGAACTATAGTTTTGGCCGTGGGTTAAGGTCATTGCCAATCTGCAGAAGCTAGATATGGATTTCCTGTATTGGAGATTATGGGGTGGGATATAAATAGTTAATTGTCAGTAGCATTTTGAAGGTTAGGCTGATTTGGAGATTCTGACCTGGTTTTGTTTGTTGAGTCCCTTATGAGATTTTATGTTATGAAGAATAGTTTTCTGGCAGAAAATTAGGGCTACATATTTTATTAGTTGGGCTGATTGGTGAGTAATGAAGATTAGAAGACCCATAAAGTGGATCAGCAGATAAACATTTGGATCGGATGTGAGGGGTTCCTCAATGCCTTATCTTAATATTTGTTAAAGTGGAGGAGAGGAGGATTTATTTTTAGGATGAGGGTAATTTTAATATAGTGAAGAACAAGGATGCTTGACTGGCTATTTATATAGGAGGTCCTATCAATTACTGCCCTAAATTCATCAGTCCAGGTTGAAATACAAAGGAATTCCTTTTCCTCTCTCAATCCCTCTCCACGTTTTGTTTTATTTTGTTTTTTGTTTTTTTTTAATGCCAATTTTGATAGTTGTGTGTATATGTTCTATTGAATGGTTGTTACATCCAAGCTTTTGTATTGTCATTCAATATATTTATGCTCAAATGGTGATTTTATTAGATTGAAAACTGTGACAAGAAGAACCGTGAGATCTCTTCTCTCATTCGTGAGCTTAATCAACATCAAACCAATAAGGTAAGACAGCTTTCTCTATTGTTGTCTATGACTCCTAAGAAACAGTTAATCCTTTCCTCCGCACAGCCACAATGCTCAGTTGGTGCAATCTCTTCAATGACAGGTTACAGCGTTTGGTGGAGAGAGGGTGATGAATCTGTTAAGAGCAATTGAGAGACATCATCGTAGATTCAAAAAGCCTCCAATTGGTCCAGTTGGTGCTCATGTGGTATGAATAGATGTGTATCCATGATATATCTTTGTATCTACCAAAATTCTTGTAGTTAATATTTTGGTACATGTGTTTTCTGTCTAAATCATTATAAAGTTTATTGGAGGGGAATAGATACACTGTGCCATTCTAAAGTGTGGGCAAGTTGCCGTATCTTTTCCCTTCTTTGGTAAAGTCCATTTCTTTTAATGTCACACACACGAACTCCTCTTAGTAACTAGAGTAAGGTGTAGAAAGGTATGTTGGGCGAATGGTATTACAATGTAAACTTGTTGATTATAAAGCAAAAAACACTAAAAATAAACTATGTTTTTATGCTCTCATCTATTTGTGGCAACTAAATCTTACATATGTCCTTGAATAGTTGTCATCCAATAAATTAGTTCATTTGCATATTTAGACACTCAATACCCTGCCACCCAAATGTTTATATTAATTTGTAGTTTTTCTTTTTGTTTTTTTCTCTATTGCAATGACATTGATAATTTATGATTAGTTTTACAACACTTGTGTGAATAATAAAATGGGTAGTTATTTAGCGATATTTTTTGTATTATTCTCTTGACCTTAATCCTTTGTAATTATTGTATCATTAAAATGATTAATACTTGGGACTATTAGGACTATGGACGTACTTCTTTAATTGTTTTTGATTTTTCCTTCATATTTGAAGACACCAACTTTTTCTCGTTGGGAGAAGTATCACTTTTTAACGTAGCTTATTTTACTGAAGCAGCATAGTTTTCTAACTAATTCATATTTCATTTTGTTTTTCACTATTTTCTGTCATTTTCTGTATGTTAAGTTGGCTTTGTATGGCATATCGACAGCTTTACCATTTGTTATTAACAATTACTTTTATTAGTAATACAGTGGTATTGTGTGCACCAACTTGTTTACCAAATACTTGGATACCAACTAATGACACATGATATTATTGGTTAAAAAATTAATAGGACTTACATGTATAGATTAATGGACCTAGTTATAGCTAAGAAAATGGCTCCATATAGGTTGGTATCCAAATTTTTGCTAAACCAGTTGGTTCTTGTAGTATTCTTCTACTATATATATATAACAACTTTTTTACTTGAATGTTGATTGGATCTTGTTTTTAGCTGAAGTTTTGTCTCGTATGCAATCTCTGCTGACTTCTTTATTTCTGGTTTTCAAGTCAATTGTAACCAAGCTTGGCCACTACTATAATTAATAATTACAACTGAAGTTACCATCTGTCTCCTGAATAAATCTGAGCAACACTGGTGATATCTTTTGTTTACTATTTTTTATTTTTTATTTATTTATTTAGTTTTTAGTTTTGATTTTTTTACTTATATGTTGTTCCAGTCTGCCAGGACAGTGATTTGGAATTATTCGGAAAAATAATCAACTTGAGTTGTAGTTTACTATGGATATGAGATTAATGATTTGGCTATAGCAATTACCATAAAGTGTAATGCTACTTGCAACAACCTGCTCAGCTATCATATGATTGTTTCTGCAGACTTTGGTTAATGGTGATATGTGGGCTCCTGCAGTTGAACATGCCATTGGCAACTTGCTCAATGCTTTCATTGTGACAGATCATAAAGATTCTCTTCTTTTGAGAACATGTGCTAAGGAAGCAAACTATAGCTACCTTCAGATTATCATTTATGATTTTTCAAGACCAAGGTAACTTGATGATCTTTTTCCATGAAGGCTTTCCTTATTTTATGCATACTGAAGTTGTCTTCCTGTATAATATCTCTCTTCATATTATGCCATCACCTTTTGGTGTAGGTTGAATATACCACATCACATGCTTCCTCAAACGCAGCATCCAACTACTCTCTCTGTTATTCATTCTGAAAATCATACTGTTCTAAATGTCCTAGTGGATATGGTTAGTTTACAGGCGTATTATGCTCCCATTATGTATATATATATATATTATTCTTGTGGCTTCTTTTTGGTTTCTCCTTCCTGAAGTACTTACCTGACTGTGTTTTTTAACATGCTGTGTTACTTTTCCAGGGCCATGTGGAGAGGCAAGTTCTTGTTAAAGATTATGATGGGGGAAAAGCAGTTGCTTTTGACCAAAGGATCTCAAATCTGAAGGAGGTCTACACCTTAGATGGATATAGAATGTAAGTCAAAAGAAGTGAATTACTTATCCTTATAGGACTCGATATCCTTATGTGTTTTGGTGTTCTGTATCATAAGGTACTGTCAAGATTTAAAAAAAAAAAAAATTCACATAACTTATTCATGATAAGTTGAATTTTGATTCTGAAGCTCTTTGAATTTGAAAATAATAGGAAGTTATTAATGAAATGATAATCTATTGCTTCTCTGTTTTCTTGGTTCCAAAAATTGGGCTTTTCCTCAAGGATTTTGGGTTGGCATGCTGCAGCGGTTACCTGCAAGCTTATATGGTGTTGCAATGTATGTTATGCTTAAAAATAAGAGAAGGGTTCAATATCGCTTGTAGTGAAACTCTAAATCACATAAAGTCAGGAGTTAACGGAATCTGGCATAATATTTTCAGATTCATAATGGCCATCTTTAGGTCCTGTTGGTTGAGTTAGCCAATTTATGAGAAATTCCTTTTTGCTTTCCTAAATATGTCAGCTGCAGCTGCTGCTGATGGAAAATAGTTTGAGCCTTGAGTCTTTTCACTTCAACATTCCTTTTTGACTGGTTCAGATACATTTTTTGATCTAAAGCAAGCATTTATTTTTTCTTTCCTTTCTAGGTTTTCTCGTGCTTCTGTCCAAACAATACTTCCTCCTAACAAGAAGATTAGAGCTCCCCGTCTTTGTAGCTCCTTTAATGACCAAATCAAAAATCACGAAAGGAATGCATCAAATGTACAAGAAGAAGCTCAACAGTTTAGGAGGAGGAAAAGGGAGGCAGAAGAAAAACTTCAAAATCTTCAAGATAAAATAAAAAGTGTAAAGGTAGTAAAGTTTGGTAGCAAATTTTTGTATTCTTGTCAGGAAAATTTAGGTTAGGTGAATTTTAGTCATTTTGTTGTTTTTCGTTGACTTTATATTTTCTTTTATATGGGTTTGCTTCCTGCTTTCATCCTTCAAAACTGATTCTTGGTGAAGGATCTGTTTTGCAAACTTTTTGTGCAATAATTACAGGCAGAAATTTTTTTTCTTGGGACTCAAATCTGATTCTTGCATCGCTTTGTCTGGGTGATGTAATCATCCTTCTCATATTTTCTTTCTGGATTTCTAACTGTTTGCCTCCTAGAAAGCTTCTCTTAAAATTCTCAAGTTTCATTCTGTAGCATCTATTTATCTTATTCTGGGTTTCGTATGAAATATTCTAGTGTATGCTATGTAGTAATTACCTGAACTTTCAAAATGAATTTCAATAATGCTTTCAAGTCTTGGACTGGGATTTAATTAGGATTAGATATTTTGTCTGGGTTTCAGCTTGGTCATATCATACTACATCACATTGCATGTCCATGTCAAGTACTTTTTGTTCTTGATGATTAATTTATAAAGGGGTGTCAGAGGATCCGAGAATTTAATATTCTTCTCCTTTTCTGAATATAATATTTGGCAGAATCATATCTGTATGGCCCTAAAGACACCATGTTGTGTCATGTTTGATGTTCGTGTAACAGCTTAACTTTACAACATCTAGTAGAAGTGATTTTATTTATGTACAAAGTTGGATTTTGTGTACAGTAGCTGGAATGTTGGAACTTGAAAACAACTTACATACATATGCTTCTTGAGTTGTGACATAGTAAGATTTCTCATTATAAGTCGTTAGAGTAAGATTATCCCTTATTTGATTTGAGCTGCTTTATTTATTTATTTTTATAATCTATCATGGGCCTTATCTGTTATTTTAATCAGCTGTTGCTTCCTTGTTATCTGTAGAGGAGGTGTATGAATGCAGAGCGTAATGTTATGGAGAAGAAACTAGCACTTAATGATGTTAAGAATTCATATGCTGCAGAAGCAAATGTGTCACCAGCATCAACTGTTGATGAGCTTCATCAAGAAATTTCAGTTAGTTCTATAATGTTTTATATTCACTTATTTTGTGTGTCCTTTACCCAGTAGTCTGATATTTTCTGATATTGTCCTAACAATTTGAAGAAAGTTCAAGAGGACATAGAAGAAAAGAAAGCATTGCTGGAAACGTTCCAAGTCAGAATGTATGAAGCTGAATCAAAGGCCAGAGATCTCAAAGTATCATTTGAGAATCTATGTGGTTAGTTATCAGTGTTATATTTTTTAAGGTTTGATTCAACTATAAATACTTTGTGTTTTACATGTTCCTCTTTCTCTTTTTTCTTTTCTTCTTTCTTCTTTTTTTTTCCCCTCCTATAATAAACAAATTCAGAATCAGCAAAAGGAGAAATGGATGCCTTTGAGAAAGCAGAAAAGGATCTTACAAATATTGAACAAGAGCTACATTCTGCAGAAGCAGTTTGACCCTCTTCTTTAATTTCTTTACTTCAAACATCGTAATTTTGGATTATATATTTATAATTTTTATCAAATAATATGCTCAGGATTTTTTTGATGTGAAAATGACTGATATATTTAGTAACATAAATGTTACATTGTCCCAGAATAAGGTTCATTATGAAGGCGTAATGAAGAAAAAGGTCCTTCCTGAGATCAAGGAGGCAGAGGCGCAATATCAGGAGCTTAAAAGCCTCCGTGAGGTATCATTAAATCCTATTAGTACATGTAATATGCTCTTTAATTTCTGAGAAGTAGTAGTTTACCAAAGAAGGTTCTGCAGAGACTTAATGTAGTTTGTTTTCTAGAAGATATAATGAGTAATTGAATGGTTTGCTTTCTAGAAGATTTAACAAGTTTGATGGCTGGTTTATCTCTCTCTCAACTTTAATTGGAGCTTGGCTGATATTTAGATAATTTACTTGAAAAACATGTTACTTTAAATATATAGGAGGGATATATCATTTTTGTTCTAATAAATTAAAATTATTACATAGCTTTTCTGCATCACCTGTGCGTGAAAGTTTTTGATGTAGAAAGATATTTGATTTGGTGTTATTATGTCAACTAGCAGATAACGTTGAACGCTGACCAAAACTGCAGGATAGTTTTAAGAAGGCTTCTATCATTTGTCCTGAGAGCGAAATTGAAGCAATAGGTTGGGATGGTAGCACCCCTGAGCAGCTAAGTGCCCAAATAACCAGACTGAACCAGAGACTTCAGCAGGAAAGCCACAGGTATTTATTATGATCATCTCTTCATTGCATCTCTTGAACAAAAGCCAAGCTTCTGTCTTAACAGTGTATCTTTGCTTGGTTGGTTTATTCCTACAGATTTTCTGAATCCATTGATGACCTTAGAATGTTGTATGGGAAGAAGGAACGAAAGATTCAAAGAAAACAGCAAAGTAACAAAGCCTTTCGAGAAAAATTGAGTGTAAGCATTAAGATCCTCATTACAACTGTACTTATGGTTTTAGCAATTGAATCATTTGATGCGAGTGTACGAATGACCGGGATTACATGAGTCTGCTCTTCTTATAATTGGTTTTCAGTAGAGAGTAACTCTACTCAATATCATGTGCAATTTATTTCTTTATTTCAGGTTTGAGAACCCTAATCAAATTAGCATTATACTACTTTTTATATATATTTGTATATGTATCTGCCAAGATTTTTCAATCTAATAAAAAGAAAAATAAAAAAGGTGTCAGCCAAAATGTGGGAGGTTTTGATAGAGTTAGAATTTACTTTGAAAAATATTGCTATTATAAATGCTTGGTTGGAAGTGATCCAAGTAAACTTTTTATAGCTTCTATTTCACAGTTTCGTCTTTTTATCAGCGAATCTTGACCTGCTTATATTTTTAGGTTGTTTAGATTCTTTTGATGCGTATAAGCTATGTATTATGGATTATTAGAGAGAAGAGTAAAACGATATTAAAGAAGTGGTTGACTGGGGGGAAATTAAACTTGAATCAGCATTGGCTTCTGGTGTTGGCTGGTGCTGGACCAATGTCACCTGTTCTGTTGTCCTTGTCTTTACAGTCAGCTATGATATCATCATCCTTTTCTCTCATTTATTTTTCCCAAGGAAAGTACTGGTACATAGAGAGAAGTGACAAAGACAAGTTGGAATAATCGGAGCAGGAACTGGTGGTTAGAGCTGGCTACGTTGCTTGTGAACCCAAAGTATCATATCTGAATGTAGAAAACATGAATGACAAAACATTTTGCATTGGATAATTTAATGTTTCAATTTTGGTTGTGGATATATGTTTCATTTTGTTCACTTTGTTTTACTAATTCCAAACTCCATTTTCTTACTTATGCTTATTTGTAGAACTCTTTCCTTTTGTTGAGTTTCTCCTGGAAAGGCTTTTTTCATAAAATATAGTTCAAATTTCCAGACTTGTCAAAGAGCCCTAGAAAAAAGACATACAAAATTTCAGAGGAATGCAAGACTTCTGAGGCGTCAACTAACATGGCAGTATGAAATTCTCTCTTTGCAATTTAGATCATACTTTGAGGATTTATTTTTTTAAATTTTATATCTCTTTTCTATTTTTTTTTTTGTTTTTCATTAGATTCAATAACCATTTGGGGAAGAAAGGGATCAGTGGAAAAATCAAAATTAGTTATGAGGAAAGAACTCTCTCTGTTGAGGTGAGCAACTGTTTTATTTTGGAAGTCATTCACTAGTGTAAGTGGATTAATTCTATTTTTTTTGACCTATTAACATGAACAGTGGTTTCCTTTTCTTAATTCATGATATTGTGATTTATCTTTCTTAGGTAAAGTTGCCTCAAGATGCATCAAGCGGCAATGTTCGTGACACTAGAGGGCTTTCAGGTTTTCTTTCTAACATACTTGATAACCGTGTTTAACTTGTTTGTATCTTTTAAAGCTTTAATGAAGCTCCATAAAAAACTCCACTATATGCTAACTGGGTTTTTAAATTACTGTCACTAATTTGCCGTGTTTACAATCAAATTTTTTTATGGAATATTGTTTCTTCTAAATCATGATACAAGTAATTATTAATCAGGTGGGGAACGCTCGTTTTCAACATTATGTTTTGCATTGGCCCTGCATGACATGACTGAAGCTCCATTCCGGGCAATGGATGAGTTTGATGTGTTTATGGTACGAGTCCTACATATAAAAAACTAGTGTCTTTCTCACTCAGCCAAAGAAAAAAGAATATGGGTGTCTTTCTCTTCCTTTCATCCTTGTTACCAATTAATAGTAATGTATTATCTAGTAATGTTATTATTCAAATGTTGGAAAACGGGCTGCATTTAACAATTTGTTCTATACATGTTATCTTCAGGATGCTGTAAGTCGGAAAATCAGCTTAGACACTCTTGTGGATTTTGCATTGGCTCAAGGATCCCAATGGATATTTATCACTCCTCATGATATCAGGTAATGGCTTAAGAATTCATTTTGCATTTGTTGAAATATAGAAACTATTTGAACTGTTTGCGTAGATGGTGCACGCTTGTACTTGTCTAAACCGCATTTCTCTCAGCTCTGTTTGCTTTGCACTTCACTTGCGCATTATGACCTAGCTGGGCATTTCCATTTGTCTGGCCCAAGCTGTGCCTCAAAATTCCCATATAAATCAAAACATGTATACTTTAAAGGATTAATCTGGTTTTCCTTCTATAGTCGTTAAAGCTACCATAGCAGGGAAATCTTTTAGTTAGTACTCAGTTCAAACATGGTTGAGACAAATTATTAAAAAAGGTAGTAACATACTTAGCAAGAAGCATAGGCTACTAGTTGCTCGTTATCTGCTTATATTATTTTCATAATTGAAAACCCTTCTAGCAGATGCAATATTGTTGCCCTTAAATCCTGGTTGGCTGAATATTTGGATTTTAATTGTGTTGTACAGTTCCACAGTTTCTTTCATATTGACAGTAATAACGAAAGGTAAATTTGGTTTTTTAACTTTTGGTAATTTTGATACAGCATGGTAAAACAAGGGGAGAGGATAAAGAAGCAGCAAATGGCGGCTCCTCGTTCTTGATTACCCCCTCCACAATTTTACTTGTTTGTATAGTTGTGCCAAGTCTAATCATGCATTTTGAAGTGGCAAGGTTTATCTTTTATCGTACCATTTAACATCTAGGTTAAATATGCTAACTATAGAATTGTTTTTGCTTTCATCTAGGAATTAGTGTGGCTCCTTGTTGCTCTGATCTTACATTTTGTGCTTTGCCATTTATGTCATCCTTCCCTTTTCTCCATCTGTAAAGCCTGTATTGTAGTCTGTTTAAATGCCAATCTATGTAAAAGGAACTAAAATACAGATTGGATTATCTATTTTACTATCTATTTGCTTAAATATGTTATTTCGTTCTTTTATTTATCTATTTACTTCTTATGTCCAGGTATATATTATAGGCAGAATCAATACTACAAAGTTATTCAAATGTTATTGTATTAATATTATTGGCTGTGGCTAAAATAATGATGCACAAACAAAAGTGAAATCTTTTACCTCAAATTACGGGTCAAAACTAGTATATTAAGGAGAGTTATGAGCAATGAATCAGATCGGACAGCATTCTTGGATCTGCCATCGCATAGATCGTATTAGTGGTCGGACAAGGAAGTTAATCCATTCTTAGAAAAAATTCAAATTTTATCCTTTTAATTCTAATAATATTTATTTTTCGTCCTAGAAATTTTATTTACTAATTATCTAATAAATAACTTACCATCATTTCAAAGACTTTCCTCTGTTAAATTATTCTTCCAAAGAGCAAAATATCCATTATATTACAACTCAATTAAGTATTTAATTTAAAAAAAAAAAAAAGAATAATGAGTGTTTGACAAATTCTTCATGTTTTGTAATTTTTGGCATTCTGTCTGGTGAAATTGTAACTTAAAAGTCTTTTTATATGGGTGATTAAAGATTATCTAAAGATTATCTTCCTAGTTCTCAAAATATTTATAAAAAATAATTTGAATATTTCAGTGAAAAAAATAAAAAGAAAAAATGAATAAAATTATTTCCTTTTAATTCTCTCTATCATTCGGGGAGATTTCTCCTTAAAAAGCTGTAATTTGAAATTCCCGAAGGCCAGCTAAAGAACAGTGGGCAAGTTTTTTCTTTTTGAAAAGAAGAATAGTGGGCAATTAGCCTGAATATTTATTTATTGAACAGTCTGACAATTTTCTTATACTGTTGATTCCCGTATTGCAGGTCTAAATTCCAAACAACTATTTTGAGATCCCATGGACTATATTAGCAAAATATTAAGTCTAAAAATTACTTTCAAGGAATTAATTTTTTTATTGGGTTGCTTTCGCTTTTCAAAATGAGTCTAGAAAGATGCACTTTATCATCTTCAATAACCATGGACCATGGTTCTGTTTCTGTCCCCACTTGTTATAAAAAGAAAATTTTGAATTATAAACGGCTACCTAACGGCTACTTTGATTGGACACTCCAATATGTGCGCTTTAGCAACTCCCAAAGACCCAAAAAAAAAAAAAAAAAAAAAAAAAGGGGACGAAATACCAATCCGGCACAAAGGATAACATTGGTTAAAGTATGACGAGGACAGACTTAAAAAGAAATTTGGAGTAATTCTTTTGCGAATTTTATAATAACAACATGAATATGGGAATGCATTTATTTATTTACTTATTTTAAAAACTGCTATTTGAAATAAGAAATATAAATGTGTTTTATGCAAATTATACAATATCTTTTGGGTGCAATGCAATATGGGTTGTGATTTAAATTAATTATAGTATATATAAACAAATATTTTTCTTTTTTTGTTGAAAATTGTTGGTACATTTGGATATAGTATTTTATAATTTTGCATTATGTTTTAAAAATTTTTTTGTCATAAATATCCTTGATAATTTTAAGTAAATTACACGGACTGATTATTTGTATTTGTAAGATTTTCAAGAAAATGTGGTAATAACTCATCAAAAAAAAGAAAAAAAAAGAAAAAGAAAATGAAAATAGTAAATAAATAAATTTTGTCAGCAGAGCAGTACTTGGGAACGGACCCAACTCAAAATTCACAGATAAATACAAAAAGCGCTTGCCAGCTCTGAAAATCTCCAAAATGCAGAAAACCAAATGGTAGAGTGTGCTCCCAAAACACATTCAAAATCTGGAAGTTCACATTCAAAATCTGGAAGTTCAGAAAGTCTTATAGAGAGAGAAAAACACAAGATAGAGTGAGAAAATCTAGAGAGAGAGAGAGATTTAGTGAGAGAGAGATTCAGAAGTGCTCGGAAAATGGGATGCAAAGAAGCTTCAGTAGAAGAAGAAGCAGAAACGATGTCGTTGTCGACAGAGAATCCAAACCACCCTTGTCCATCACCATTGAAGAAAAATAAGCCACCGCCGAACTGGTCTGACCTCTGGCTCAAGAACACCAAGTCCCTCAACCATGTCTTTTTCACCATGCAGCTCCCTCCTCTCACTTCTTCACCCAAAGACCCAAATCACAAAACCTTCATCTCCAATTTCTCCAAGATCGATCGGACCCTCCTCTTGTCCGACGAGATTCTTCTCCGAATCCTCTCCAAGCTGCCGGAGTCTCAGCAGCGCAATCACAACTCCCTCGTCTGCAAGCGCTGGCTCAGCCTCCAAGGTCGTCTTGTACGTTCTCTCAAGGTCTTGGACTGGGGGTTTCTTCAATCGGGCCGATTAATCTCCAGGTTTCCCAATTTGAATCGCGTCGATTTGCTTTCTGGGTCTTTAATTTCGGACCGAAAATCGAGCATTTTATTGAGCCAGAGACAGTTTTCGGTTCATACCAGTTCACGATTCTCGCCGAATCGGAAAGTTTTCCAGGCAGATTTGCTTCCCGTTGAGGTTGTCGATAGAGGGCTAAAAGTGTTAGCCGGTGGGTGTCCGAACCTGCGAAAACTTGTAGTGATTGGTGCCAGTGAATGGGGTTTGATGGATATAGCTGAGGAGTGCCCGACCTTGCTTGACTTAGAATTGCATAAATGCAACGACAATGTGCTTCGGGGCATTGCGGCTTGCGAGAATTTACAGGTGTTAAAGCTGGTCGGCAATGTCGATGGGTTGTATAATTCCCTGGTTTCGGATATTGGGTTGACGATTCTAGCTCAAGGTTGTAAGAGACTGGTGAAACTTGAGCTCCGTGGCTGTGAAGGAAGCTTTGATGGTATGAAAGCTGTTGGACAATGTTGCCAAATGCTTGAGGAATTGACTCTTTGTGATCAAAGAATGGAAAGTGGGTGGTTGGCGGCACTTTCTTATTGTGAGAATTTGAAGACTCTGAGGTTTCAATCTTGTAAAAAGATTGATGCTAGTCCTGGACCAGACGAGTACTTGGGTTCTTGTCCAGCTCTTGAGCGGTTGCATTTGCAGAAATGCCAATTGAGGGACAAGAAGAGTGCCAGAGCCTTGTTCATGATATGTGGGGAAGTGAAAGAGATTGTTTTTCAGGATTGTTGGGGTTTGGAGAATGACATCTTCAGTCTGGCAAGTATTTGCAGGTAAAGCATTCTTTTTGTTTTGTTACTCTTCGGTAGCTATGCTAGATGTTAATGCGAGTTAGATTATAAGGAAGATGTATTTTGTTAATTGCACTATGAAATTGGATTTTGATATTTAATCCAAATCTCAATAGACTATTTTAGTGGTATTTTGCTGTTTGCATAATGTAGCAAAAAATAAACCATTCATCTCCCCTGATCAAGTGAGAGTTGTGGTTGTGGAAATTCCATTAATTGCATTATCATGATTGCTTGTAGAGCTTATATGTTGAAAAATTGTACATATTTGTTTTTCATCAGTAGATTAATGGGTGTTGTACTGTTAATCACAGGAAGGTCAAATCCTTATCTCTAGAAGGATGCTCATTGCTGACAACAGAGTGTCTGGAATCTGTAATCCTTTCCTTGAAGGAGCTTCAAAGTCTTAAAGTAGAATCATGTAAGAACATTAAAGACAAGGATATTTCCCCTGCACTTTCAACCCTATTTTCTGTTCTTATTGAGTTGAAATGGAGACCAGATAATAAATCTCATCTTCCACAAAGTGCCATGGGTACTAGCATGGGGAAGAAAGGTGGTCGATTCTTCAAGAGGTCTATATGACAGAGATCCAAAAGTTTCTAATTGCTGGTAAAAATCTTACCCCTTGATCGTATGCTGTGTTGCTGAAAAAAGGCCGTGTTTGTGAAGATCTTGTAACTTTGTAATCATTTTGTTGTCCGTTTAGATGGTTAACTTAGATGTTGACTGAGGAATGAATGTTCTTCTTCCACATCCATGGGTTAGAGCAATGGGATTGATGCAAGTAAAGAACATTCGACCCTAGCTTAGTTTATGTTGGGACATAGGTCCCATTCACCATAATGTTTAGATAGATAGATATATATATATATATATATATATCATATAATTAGTTTGTATGATATAGTTTATATTTTAAAACCAGTATTGTTTTCTACTAGACATTCTTGGACCACCACTAAAACTGCTTTTAGGCTAATAGAGATTAAATTTATTGCCTCATAATCTTGGCAAAGAAAATGCATGAATTGTTTTTCCTTGGTCGTTTTTGAGCCTCCTATTGAGCATAAAAAAATAAAGTAAAAAAAAAAAAAAAGTTTGTCCAAGTATTATTTGAAAACATATTTTAACCCAAAAAAAAAATAATTTAGTTAATTCATTAATTAAATGATTTTGTTACAAGCAATCTCACAAAAAAAATAAAAAAAATTAAAGTACAAAAATTGGTTTTGATGGATTATTTTAATGGTTATTCTAATATCGTCAAAAGCTGAAATTTATTCCTTTTCTCAAAAGAAAACAAAAAAAAAAAAAAAAAGAAAAATTTTAATTTTATCCTAAATTATTTGTTATTACTATAAAATTTTAATTGAACCTTGCCCAAAAACAAAAAAAAGCAAAATTAAAAAAAAAAAAAAAAAAGGAAAAAGGCAAAACGCACCTCCAAGTCTTGATGATGTGGCTGGAATGCTGGGATTGCGAAAAGGAAGAGGAAGCAGACGATCAAAACCATTATCGTGGACACACAGCCGATGCTTGACAGCCCTGACTCTATTATTATTAACTGGTTTTAGAGAGAGAACGAGAGAGAGAGAGAGAGAGAGAGAGAGATAGATGAAGAAAGGGAAGGAAGTGGTGGTGGAAACAAGTTACGGCGACAACAGCAGCGAAGAAGAAGAAGAAGAAGATTATCAGAGCAACCTCCACATCAACATCAACAACAACAACAACAACAACAACAACAACAAGAAAGACGCATCTTTTCCCTCCTCGAGATTCTCTTCTCGCAACGCTTCCTCCAAATACGATTTCGTCAAGGTCCTCCTTTTTTTTCTTTTTTTTTTTTTCCTTCCCCCAAAATAACAAACAATTATTCTACAGAAACTTATTGTTGTTCTAAAATTTCGTTGCAAAAATTAAACAGGTTAAGGTCTGGTTAGGTGATAATGCCGATCATTATTACGTTCTTTCCAGGTTCTTGCTCAGCAGAATGTTGACTGTTACCAAGGTTTCCTTTCTCTTTATATTTTATCCACTTTTCGTTGTCGTTTTTAGTTTCCTTTACTGTTTAATTTTCTTCGTTTAAGTATGCATAATTTGTTTCCAAAGCCCCTAATAAAAAAGGGGGGAAAAAAAAAAAAGAAAGGGAAATGAATGTGCCCAAAATATTGAATCTGGATTGTTTTATAATTACCTAGTAAACTTTTTTTCTGTTTGATGATTTACCTCTTTTTTAACCTTGGAAATTTCAAGTTGTTGTTGCGGTTTTTTTTTTTTTTTTTTTTTTTTTTTTTTTTTAAAAATTCATATTACTTGACCTAAATAATGCTTCGTGATGTTAGAAAGTGCAAATGACGGTTTTTTTGTAGCGTACTTTTAACTTTATCTGTCAATTCAATTAGAAGAAGTAGCTTTGTGTTGAATTGACTTATTATTAGTAAGCAAGAGGGAAGTTAAGAGCAAATTTTGACCTTTTATTTTTTATTTATTTATTTATTTTTTCTTTCTCCTTTCAAAATATTGCCTTTCTTTTAATTTTTCATTTCTATTCTTTTTCGTTTTTCTTTAATTCGAGCGTGAGTAGATGATGATGGATTAGAATCGGTGATATATATTATGAGTTTTGGTGTTTCCAGATCCCAAATCATGTAGCTATCAAAATAGCTCTTGAGCTTAAGAAGTTGCTTATAGACAACAGCCTTCTAGATGTGTATGCTATCTCTCCATTCCTTTTCTCTCATTCATTAAAAATTTATTGATTTTAAAATTTTAAATTATGGTACTTATATTTTGTGTTATTTTGCAGCTCACAGTCTGATTTAGAAGCTAATCTGTTTAAGGTATGTTGTATGTTAAGTTGTCTTGTTCTCTGTCTTCTCTTTTTTTCTAGGAGGCCTCAGGTGCTTGTGGAAAAATACGGATAATTTTTTAGCCATGGCTTGATATGATTGTGATGGATGGCATAGTTAAAACCATCGTAGTTTCAAACTTTACAGGCATTCAATTTAGTTATATGAGAGTTTTCATTTGACTTGTGCAGCTCATGCAGCGACGGGGCTATGGAGAAGAGTACATAAATCGATACAAGATGATGACTAGGTGAGTACATTTTCTAGGAAGTAAGTCCTAGTTTTTTTTATCTACATTACTAGCTGTCTCTTTTTTTTTATCTACATTACTAGCTGTCTCTTTTCCCTTGTATCAATACTAGAAATATAAATACTGCATTGTATATCTATTGCAAGTCACTTGACATTTGTTTTATATCAATACTTCTTTGTAACTTATTTTTTGCTTGCTATAAATATAAATGCTTGTTTGGTTAATGAGTTTGTCATATATTACATTTGTTTCATTTTGTATTTTACTAACTATGCTTGTTACTAATTTCCTATTGATTGTTCTTTTTGTAAACCTCTAGAAACACCGTGTTTTGTGAGAATATTTATCTCTTTAATTCTGGATTCCTTCCATTGGTAGTCATTTTTGCTTGTGGTTTTGGGTTGAGTTTCTTAATTACCTGTGTGCATAATTATAAGCAGTGTTTGTTTGGTATTTTTCTAGAGTAGATCTTTTGGATGTTAATCAGTTTAGTGACAATTTTAAGTTAATAGCTGCAGGAAAATGTATATTTTTTAAAATTCTTGTTTTTTGCCCTTTTAAGACAATTTTTGTTTCTTTACTTGTTAAAAGTTGTGAGTTCGTTAGATGTGTAATATCTAGAAGATGTTTATTTTTTCTTAAACTTCAATACTAGCTTGATTTGATTATGGTCCTCTCGAGTCATTGTTAACTTGGGTTCTTACTGGTCATGCGCTGTTATAGGTTAGTAACATGTACTTGTGGTAAGTATGTTGTATATGTTTTCAATTTATGGAACCTTATGCTAGCATTCATTACGTATTTGTTTTAGTGATGCTAGAAACTGATTTTCCCGAGATTAACATCACTTTGAAAGAAAGCAAGAAAGAAAATAAATGAAGATGGTAAAATTTGCTGCATTAGATGGTAATGCTTTTTGTTGTTGTTGGTGGGTTCCCCCCGCCCCCCTCTCTTTTAAATTTAATTTTTTATTTTTTTTAACAAAAATATTGGCAGATTTCACCATCAAAGAGTGCCATTAGTCATTCTTGTATGTGGTACTGCATGTGTTGGGAAGTCTACCATTGCAACCCAGCTTGCCCAGAGGCTAAATTTGCCAAATGTCTTGCAGGTTCTTATCTCTCTCTCTCTCATCTACTCTGTTGAATTTGGATTGCTCTGATCCCATTCTTTTGTTAATTGTTACAGACAGATATGGTATATGAGTTGCTGCGGACATCGACAGAGTACTTCTCAAGATCTCTAATTCTAGTCTGAACGTTGTTATATTTAATTTTAGGAGCTATGTTAGAGCAATTCACAAGGAATAATGCTATTTTAAACATGCTTCTTTATTTAAAATGAATAGCTGTTGTAGTTAGACTTAAGCCTTCTGCCGACATGAACAGTGTCAAAGTGCTTATTTCTACTTATTTCCAATTCAGTGCACCATTGGCATCCAGTCCTGTATGGGCACGAGATTTCAGCACCTCCGAGGAGTTAATTACTGAATTTTGTAGGGAATGCAGAATTGTCCGTAAAGGTATCCACTTTACTTTTTTGCTATTGAGACAATTTTTTTAAATACTATTAGATTATCATAATAGATTTTTGAGTATGTGAAAGAATGCGCATTCCCGGAGCTTCTTTCTTCAGTATAACAATTTTTGTTGGTGATTTCTGGATGTTAATTTATCAATTGTGTGTGTGTAATGTGGGCTTGAAGGTTTGGCTGGTGATCTGAAGAAAGCAATGAAAGATGGAAAACCTATAATAATAGAGGTGAGATGACCTTTCTATTTTGTGGGTGGCATTAAAATATATATTTCTTTCTATTTCTTCCTTTGCAATCTCATTTTTTTGCTAATAACAAGGTAATTAAATTTTTTAAAATTTTGAAAAATGAAAGCACACTGTGCATGTTAGATGCTACTAGTATGAGCATTACTTTGTTTAGTAAGGGAATTTGCCTGAATGTCATTATATGATCTTACTATTCTATCATGCAAAAATGTGGTAAGACTATATTCTGTGGCTGAGCTTACTTCATGAATTGAACTACAATCTGAGCTTACTGCATGAATTGAAGTAAAAAGTGCAATGATTATTTTTAGTGCGATTAGTTTTCGTCATAGGTTAGAATAGTTAATCAAAATCTCTGATTGCAAGACTCTCAACCAGGATGAATATTAGCAGGTGAGGTCGGTCAAGGTGTGTTCATTATAGTTGTTCCTTACTTGGGTGCTTACTTGTTTGGACTTCTGTTTTGTTCTATTTGGGCTGTTCTGGTGTTTTGGTTCAGTTCTTAAAACTAATGGGGGTGAATATTGACTCAAATGTCCAATATTATGTTTTGAAAAAGCATGATATCGCTGTGATGAATGTTGAATTTGTGATTTTATAAGTAGGATGTAGGATTTCTAAATTATGCCGATTACGAACTGTTTTACTGTGTCTATTGTGAACAGTAAATGCGGATGTAATATTTATCATACAAGTGATATAGTTTGTCTTAAATAATTCATGATAAGAATGTTATATGCATATAATGCATCTTACTCTCAGGTTGGTTAATCACCATTGTTCCTTTTGATGATATAATAACAGGGAATGCATTTGGATCCAAGTATATATCTAATGGATGATGAGAATAAGTCAACATCTGCGGTGGAAAAAAAAGTTCAGGAGGCAAATCCCGCACCTGTTGCATCTGATGATACTAATTCACTATTGGAAAGTAATACTTTAAGTGTTCCTGAAAGCCATGGTGAAGTTAGCAAATGTACAGAGAATGTCAGTTTAGAAGAAGAAATATTAACCAATAAGGTTAATAAAGTTGCAGACTATCTAGAAGCTATTAATTTAGCAGGAAGTGTTTCAAGGAATAAAGGTCAACTCCCACTCTGGATTTTGGTCAGAAGTACTATTATCTTCCAGCATATTTTATTTCGCTTCAAAGACATCTATATCATTGAATCATGTAAAAGTTTAACAGAAGAAATGAAGACCTCAACCAGAGAGATGTGGCTTACTACTTTTGGTTCATGCAGGTGAAACTCTTAAAGATCCAGATACAAATAAAAATTCTACGGTTAAAAAAGAAAAGTCTGGTGCTGAAGCAGTAATTGTACCTTTAGTGCTGAAGATGGCTGAATTTGACCATAAGGTGTTCTCAAATTCCTCGTTTGCTTTAATACTTTCTATGAAGCTTATCCTTTTCCATTTCTTATGTGCTTCGTGCCTGTTATTTTTGTTTTTACGAGCAGTGAATTGCATGAAAACCGTTATCCTTGTTGCTTGCTTCAGATTCTTTTCTTAATATGACATGCAAATATCTTCGACACAGTCGAGTAATGGTTGATGCTAGTCATTTTTGTATAGTAGTGGAGTTGATAACTGATAAGTGTAGGTAGTTAGGAGATAGTATTTAATCACCGTGCTGTATAAAGCTCCAACGTTACTGCAATTGATCTTTCTCTGAAATCCCATGCAAATTTACTGGATCATTGTTTCCTAGTTTTCTTGACATCATCTCATCTTCCCAGTGTATGATTTAACTTTAACATATAGTACTTACTTAGAAGAAACTTAAAATTAGCAAAAAAGCAATGGTCAAACACAATTCATTGTTCACTACATCTTGAGTTAGTGTATCACTTGATTTGTTCTCTTTTCTTCTTGGTAAATAACTTATATAGTATTTTTTATGCTCTTGCGATAGTGCATGAAAGTTGCTTTAGTTTTACTGGAATTATGTTAAGCAATTGTTTGTTATTACTCTCTATCCTGCACTCTTTAAGAAATCTATTCTTTGCAAACCAGGCATTGCTTGAGGAGTGGATTTCAACTCGTACATTTAATGATAAATCTCTAGTCCAGGTATGGATGATATGGACTGTATTTGTTTGGTAATTATACCATTTTCAAATCACTCAAGTGAACACACTGTTAGCAATGTTCATGTTACATGCCAGTATGAATGAACTATTCGGAGATACGCGTAAAAAATCCATAAAAAGATGATATAGACTCTTATCTTAACCTTTTAAAAATTTTTAGACGTATTTGTTTATTGGGTTGCATTGATTGAAGCTTTTCCAATAAAATCTGCTTTAAAAAATTTGTATCCTGTATGTGTTTAAATACTTACAAGTGTTCCTCCTAATAACTAATAACAAGCTGCTTCATCAGCAATAGATGAGGCTTAGAGTTACTTTTGCTTACAAATGATGCTGTTGGCCTCTCAAATGGTGCATTCATCCACTTGCCTCTGCTACGTTTTAGAGCTAGTTTTTTATGCAGCATCCTGATTTCTTGAAGTCATTTTAATCTAAGTTTCTTCAACTAGACTTTGTTGTTGCTTGGTTGCTAGATAGTTTATTACAGAATAAAATTTTGGTCCTGACTTCCTTCATCTCTGCTTTTTCTTGCAGGATAAAAATAAGCTGATAGCCAACTTGAAAACCATTCAGGAGTATCTATGCTCATTCAAGTCACAGGTATGCTCCTTTGTTAGCCCAAAAAAAAAAAGTCACAAGTATGCACGTGTGTGTCTGTTCTGTCTTCTTTGCTGGGTTATAGTCAACCAGGGTTTCCATCATCAAGCATTTTAGAAATGATTATAGAACAAATTTGAGTGGTTGTAAGTGTTGGTTTAGCTGAGTATTGTCTTCATCTACTAAAGGGAGCTTAATTTCAGTAGAGAACCATTCTAAATGTTGTTGGTTGTCTTGCTGATTGCATTTCTAGCGAGACCATTTAAAATTTTGGAATAAGTAGGAAGTCTTAAACATTAGGATTTAGGAAGTCTAGATATTACCATGGACTGCTGCCGGCCATTATTGTCATGGCAAGATTTGTATGGGGCTACTACGGGAGTGTGTTTATTATTATTATTAATTGGTTTTCTTTGAACAGGGTTTGACAGTTGTCAGTGTATCAGCAACTACATTCCCCCAAACATTGGATTGGTTACATGCATATCTTCTTCAGGTATACTTCTTTATATAAAAATATAGGTTCAAGCCATCTTAGTGCTTATTCAATCTAGACTACCTAGATGTTTTAGTCCAAGCTGTTGTGTTATGTCTTCATCAACAAGAATGTTTGAGAAGCTTAATAAACACGGTAGCTGGCAAATGAGAGACAGCTAGACAAATAAGCTCCTCACATCTTAATCCTACCATCAAATTATAATTGTTCTTTTTTCTCATGATGTATTTGTCTCATGAAGAGTATTGGGCTCCTACTTTTGAAGTGCCCATCTCATATGGTTAGATGTTTTAACTTTGCTATTAATGCTGGGTAATACTTTTCTTATATTCTTGATTTTGACCTACAAATTGAATACTACTAATGGGTATTAGAATGAATCTACAGTAAGAATACATTAACCTTGCAATGGAAATAACTAGACCAATATGTTTGGTTTCTGCCAACATTAGCTAGAACCATTGTTCCACATTCTGAATCTGTATGATCCAATGTATCCCTCAGAGAGTATCTTGTCAAGCAATTGGAATTGGATCAAGCGTGTGGAAGTGATTTTGAGATAACTAAAAATTTCAAGCATTTGTGGGTTCAATGTGAAAATTGAACTTATCTTTTTATAAAAAAAAAAATCTTTATTCAATGTGGCACGTTGTTTCTGTTTCTTTTTATCTATTCATTTTTTTATTGTCCGTTTCTTCTATTTCTTTGTTATTAAAATAATTACCTCTCAATTATTTTGAAAATTTTCAAATTGATTCTGGATGTGTTACTTTTACATCTCTCTTTCTATACCAGCTGTACTGTTAGTGCAATTTTTTTCATGTCATAGTTTTGGTTATTTATCCAGTGCATTGAGCAAGGAATTTCATCGGAGTCAAATGACAATGTTAGGCAGCTTGGAGGGAATTAGCTTTACATGCAGAGGTTAACTCGAGGCAAGTTGGATTTTCCATACATGAATTTCTAATCTGCATCCAGATAACAGTCTATTTCATAGCATTCTATCAACTAAAATAGCATGAAATATTTTTGTTGCTTCAAATTAAATTTTCCATCCATTGGAGTTGTATCTATCAGGTTAGTATTTGGATGGCAGTATAGTGTTCCAAGCCAATTAATTTCTTCTCCTCATGCATATGCTGTCTTCTATTTTAAAGCTTTAAGTGGTAAAAAGATAGGGTGGCATCATTGCCACGGTTAAAAGCATTTTTGTGGATTTGCCTTCTTTCTTGCAATCCTAATTTTGCCCTCCACTACTCAGCACTAACACGTTTTTTTCCTTCCATTCCTAATCACCACCATATTCTTAACCTGACAGGAATTAAAAAAAATAAAGAAAATCCATTTTAAAACCATTGGGCCAGGGCTTGAAAAGAGAATGAAATTGTATAAAACCATAGAAAATGGATAGCATTGAAGCCCAGCCACCGTTTTTGCATAATGGACTTAGAAAGAGAAAACCCAGCCAATCCTAGAGGACAAAATCTGAATTGAATGAAAGAAAGAAGGCATTTAACATGGTAATAACGCCTGCCAAAATAAACAAAGAACATTAATTGTTCTACATTGATTTTTGGTTCTTTGTCCAGTCTTTGGAGGCAATGTTTTGTGGGTGCGATTTTAATTATTCATACTCAATTGAATAGAGAAAGGACCAGTATGATGTTCTGAAAGAAACTGCATGGCAAATCAGCTGGATGATGAAGATCGAAATGTCAGAAAACAGAGGGGCAACAGACAAATACAGGGGCTTTGCAGGAGAGCCTGTTCTGAGATAATATTCTGTCAGATATGTGAAGTTTCTATGCCCAGCATCTTGAAATCCAACCTGGACTTCCCCAAAACTGACAGGAGACGAAATGACATGCTTTGGAGAAACTAGCTGGTCTGCAAGAAGTGGATAGCTAAATTATATTCCTGTCTGTACAAAGCTAAGAGATCCCACTGTGGTGGTGGGTTCAATTATTTTGTTTTTTCCCTGAAAGGGTTCAATTATTTTGTTGTGACCACTAAAAAACATTCTGGAATGCATTCATAGTAGATATTTTGTGTCCTTGATTGTTTCCTTTTAATATTACTTAATTATTCATCAAAAAAAAGAAAAAAAAAAGAATAAAAAGAAAAAAGGCTGCTCAATTATGTGTTCTCAGTTCCTGGAAAAAGGGAGAAAAAGGATACGATTCTCGAATGCAAATTCTCACACAAATACGTGTATTGGGATGCATTTTTATTTTTGTTTTGATTTTGAATAGATAAAGTACCTTTAAACTCTAGGTCTTGTGAGATAATGCATGTCCTTGATTGGGATTCTTTATAGATTTAAACCCCATTTATCATATGCTATTTGATGCTTGAAGAATTTCTTCCCGCTAATTAACTTGCTTTTTTTTTTCGCTGAAACCCGCAAATTAACTTGATTTTGATCTGAGAGCCGTACATTTTAATTTCATATAAACAATTGGTTTCAGCATTATGATATGACAGGTACATTTTAATTTCATATACACAATTGGTTTCAGCATTCTGATTTGACAGGCAATACAAGTAATAGAAAGAAGATAAAGCAGAGACAGATACTACATGGATTTGCAAGTAAATCACGGGAAATTGAGAGTTTTACAAATTACGACATTATAAAATACATTTTAAATCTCATCGTCCCAAAGTTCTTGAATTGACTTGTATGGGCTTGTAGTTTGATTGACCAGAAACTCTCCCCTCATGATCTTCCTTTCCTCCAGTTTGTCAATCTGGAGGCAATCTTCATCGTCCAATTTCAATTCAAGGGCCCCGATGTTCTCCTTCAACCTATCTTCATTAAAGCTTTTCACTATTACGCTTACTCCCTTTGATAATCCCCATTTTAGAGCCACCTGCATAAATTATATCTTAAAAGTCAAGGTAACTTGTATAAATGACATTTTAATTACAAAATCTTTATAATTTCAGCCTAAATTGCGACTTATAATTGCTATATTATGAAGTACTAGGCTAATAGCTCAAGCCAGAATATATAAATATATATATATATATATATATTTTTGGGTTAAAATAAAGAAGGTGACAATTTTAATGTTTGTTAATTGATGTGTACCTGAGCTGGTGTTGCTTTGCGTTCAAGAGCGATGGATTGGATGACTGGGTTATCCACCACGGCCGTTGATCCCCATGAATTGCCCGGCCCACCGAGAGGTGAATAAGCACTTACGTGGATTTTGTGGTCCCCACAGACCTCTCGGAGTTTTGCCTGCCTCCACATCGGATGCATTTCCACCTGTACCACCATTTAAGGTCATTATATTAGAGTAAAGAAAAATTATTCTTATATATATATAAACATAATAAACAGTAGATTGAAGGATGTGTTCATGCTTCCCAATTCAGTATTGATTAAGACAGATAACGAAAAAGAAGAAGAAGAAATAATACAGAAAAACAAAATGCTAAATTATTGGCTTGTCAATAGTGGTTGGTTACAATTGTTGTGGAAAAAAACAATTTTCATGCATGCGGAGAGAGAAAGTCAATTTCAAACCTAACCTCACGAATTTTGACACACGTCTTTTTATTTTTTTAATACGTTCTTCCATTTTTCAAAGCTTACTACTTTTTATACAAAACCCCAATTCTTTAAACATTTTTTTGCACTTTTTCTCTTCTTTTAGAAGTTTTCTCTGTTTCAGTACGCTAATCACCTTATTAGCCTGTATTAAATAATTAAAACTTCCTCATACGCTTAGCAATTCCAGAAAAGAAGAGACTAAACAATTTAAAAAAAAAAAAAAATCAATTTACAACTTCATAATCAAATCCAATTACCCAAAAAATAAAATAAAATAAATAAACCTTATAATTAAATTAAAATTTTATGTACCTGATTGACAGCCGGTGTTACAGAGGCATAATCCAAAAGCGACTCAATCTTCTTGCTAGAGAAATTGCTGACCCCAATACACCTACACATTCCCATTTCAAGGCACTTTTCCATTCCAGCCCAGGTGTTCTCAAGGTCTAGCTTTTCAAATTCATCTTCACTAGGAATTGCATAGCGAGACCATGGCTTCAACTTCACTGGCCAGTGCACCAGATACATATCCACATACTCCATATCCAAGTTCCTATAAAGCAAACATTCAAACTCACAATTAATTATTAAATACATATTTTCGTACAAAAGACAAAAAAAATCTTCAACCAGATATATTTTGGGGTTTTATTATATTTAGATCTCAAATATATGCCTTTTTTGAGATTCTCAAAATCCTATAGCTATCAAAGATCCTGATTTCCTCTGAACTCAGATTTTCCCTCATTGTTGCCATCATTACCCTTTAGTCCTAAAACAATATGAATGAGAATCTCGAGAGAGATTCTGCCGGAAATTTAGACCATGCATGGCAGCCGAGACGATACACCCACATGAAAAAGTTTGCAGTAGATATACATATATATAGATTATAAGGAGCTATTTTAATTATGTTCTACCAGATGATGTTAGACAATTTATATTCCCATCCAATTACATATAATCGTAGGTGAAATATTCTATAAATTACATATAATAATAGCAACTGTATGGCAACATAAGATGCCCCGACCTCACCCAATAGAAAATTAGTACCGCTGCTTTAATATAGAGGTAAGGTTGAGGGTTGTTGATCATGGATATGCATGTGCTTACTTTAGAGTTTTTTTGAGTCCTGCAACAGGGTCATGGTGGTCACTTCCCCACAGCTTCGATGTGACATATATGTCTTCTCTCTTTACTGTCCCATTTAGAATTGCTTCTGTCAAGGCGTTTCCCACAGCTGGTTCTGAACCATAAATCTTTGCCGTGTCAAAATGCCTGTACCCCATCTGCATATATATAAAACCATCAATACTAATTAGACGAAATCTGATATACAAAATAATTTTCTTGGCATGAAATACGATGTAGAAGTGTCATTTGGCATTTGACAGAGCCTTGTGCAAATATTGGAGTTTTTGTCTAATACGATGAATAATCTTTAGGCGTTTTGATAGTTTGAGAACATATTTTTTCTCTTAGAACATATTTTTTATTTTGATCAAGTAGGTATAAAAATTGGATGCCCTTATTAATTTCTTCCATATATAACCCATTAAAGACTACATTGGAGGGTGAGAAATCTAAGTTTGAAGTGGTTTGAGTGCTATAAGTTACTTGACCAGAGTTTTGAAGTGAAGACGAAGAGGATGGAATTAAATAATAAAGAAAATAG
Organism: Ziziphus jujuba; assembly: GCF_031755915.1. Classification (NCBI taxonomy): domain Eukaryota; kingdom Viridiplantae; phylum Streptophyta; class Magnoliopsida; order Rosales; family Rhamnaceae; genus Ziziphus; species Ziziphus jujuba. Next base: position 23,921,104 of record NC_083386.1, read on the forward strand.
GAAGAAAAAGAAGAAGAAGAAGAAGAAGAAGAAGAATGAGAAAAGAACGGGACAATTGTGTGGTACGGATTGTACCTTGATGGCCATATGGATGGCTGATTCTGTTGTCTCCCTATCATTTTGGAAGGAAAAAGTGCCTAATCCAATGACAGGCATTGTTATCCCACTATTCAACCGCACCTGATTGCCCCTCATCTTTCTCTTTCTTTGTCTTTTTCTCTCTCTCTCAATAATGTCTCTCCTTTTTTTCTCTCTAACACCCACAATGCAAATGAAGACTCTTACTTGATCACCTATTTATAGACGCCTTTGAAGTCAGTACAGGTTTGTACTGTTTCCATAAGACACTTGAACCACATACGACATTATTTAACACTAAAATATTCTTGTAATTGTTTGTGTAATTGTTTGTGGGAGTTAATATGAGAGATGTGAATGTGTTCAATTAAATTATTCCAATTACAAATCAAGCTAGGGATCTTCCGTGTCTCTAGGGATTTGATCAAAAATGGCCCAATTCATCATCCAAAGGCAACTATCTTATTGCACCCTTTTAGAGCTACTTTTTATTAATTAGTTTAGTTTAGTTTAGTTTTTTTCCCCCTCTATATGAAACCTAATAATATATATATATATATATATATATATATATATTTTTTTTTTTTTCTATCAAATATGTTAATTCATCTAAAAAGTCAACTAGTTGCGTACCACTCCTAAATATTCATAATTGAAGTCAACTTGATAGGTGGCATGGTGATACTATTTATGACGCAAGAATTTGATGACATGTAACAATTAAAGAGTATGTCTTAATTAATAAGGGTTTGTTGACTCAAATCAAGTAACAACTAGCTACAAACTATATATGATGTTTGACATTAAAATTAATTTGTCAACAATGCATCTATTTTTTTTTCCCTTATTAGTAGAAGTCAATGAAATTTTTTTAAAGTAAAACTTATTTATGTAGCATTGCTGTCTTTAACAGTAATCTCTCTCCCGAGGTTGACATTGTTAAAAGTCAAATGAAATGTCAATGCTGCTCATGTTCAATTACCATATATATATATATATATATATTAAATTAAATAAAGGTACCGTATAACAGAAAATATGGCACCGACCCAAGTAACATGATCAAGTTATTCCATGGTTTGCTGGATGTTTAGGATCATATACAAATAATATGATCAAATAAATATATACTATATATATGTATGTATATATATACACGCGTATTCTGGATTGGAAATTGGAAGTATCAAAGAAAGTGAATGTAGGTTTATATATACAAATCCGATTAAGAGATGCACAGTGTTCGGATGTCATGGATTTGGGTTGCATTACATTACATTTTGACTGTGCACCGTCACAATAAGTCTTAGGATCTCAAAAATCCTATCATGTGGGCTCAGGATTTTCTCATGTTCCTATGATCTTTGCTAACCCATATCCATCTCTTACTTACATTCCCATTTTTATTAGTTTTAGTTATTTTATTGCTCAACTAGTTTCACTTTGTACGTATATCGATCCATAGAAATCTCGGTTAATATTTAGTTTTTTTTTTTTTTTTGGTTTTTGTTTTTGTTTTGTTTTTGTTTTTAATTATATATACTGAACCAGGATGGACGATTCGATTCTAAGATTTTTAGAATCTTATTACCCAAGGTTCGAATGTCCTAGGTACCAATTGGTTATGAATTTAACTAGATGACTGAAGAAGCCTCTATAAGGCTATAGAAGCAAGCTTCTTTCCATTAAGAAGAAGAAAATGCTATATCATGAGAAGGGAATAATTCAAGGCAAAAGGAAAATTAATTTATCATATAAAAGGAAGATATTACTCAATGCTTGTATTTTTATTTATTTATTTATTATTATTATTTTTTGTAAACGACTCAATGATTGTTTGGCTACCCAATTAACAGCTTAATTAATGAAACCATTGATATACCCTTCTCCAAATAACTTATAATCACAAGATTATAAGATAATTCAAGTTGGCCTGGTGTCGCAATCCCCTCGCAAGAAGCAGACCTTTGAGCTCGTTGGTTGAGTCGTGTCCTCTTCCCTTAATTAATTTAGATAATTCTTGTAATCTTGATTAAAAAAAATTACTATTAGTTTTAAGCTGGGCGTCATCAGATTATTAAAAAAATAGTTAGGTTGATTAATTGATTAACGTATTAAAGAGGAAAAAGTTTAAAAAGATTAAGTAATGTGGTGGACTAAATATTATACGTTCGTAGTTGAGTGTATATGGCTCAGCACATTATCGTACGGCCAGGAGGATGTGAAATTGACAATCTTGAAAGATTTATAAGATGTAGCCGGTCATATTGGGTGCATTATTAACAATGAGCAATATTATTTTAAGAGTCATTGCTAGCTAATTTAAATATCACATATTCCATGTCTTACCGATATATGCCATTGATTAACCATCTACGAAGGGGGGAAAAAAAAAAAAAAAAAATTCTCAAACCGTCACGTTGACTAAATTCAATATTTTACATATTCTTGAACTATACATAGTATGTATATCCGTGCAGGCAACTAACACACACACACATATACCTATATATATATATATATATATATAGGTCTTTATACCAATAGAAGCATCACATAGTCAACAACGTTTTCTCTTAAATACTAGTGCAAATTCGTTTAGGTACCCTTCAGATTTAGCATAATTATATGTTGCCACCCTGAAATTGAAAAACTATCACTTTGGATTTTGTATTTTTACAGCGTCAAAGGTAACGGTTTAACTTGTTTGACCATGTAAATGTTGATTTTGACCCTAAAAAAGATAACTTTGTATTAAAATCATATTTATATCACTTACCACCCCTAATTTTCCTTATCTTTTAATATATATATATATATATATATATTTTGAAAACATCTTATATACATATAAATGTCACCTTTTTATTTTTTGGTAATTATATTTATTTGGAAGTTAACTGTTTGGTGTTTTTTTTTTTTAATAACAATTCAATAAAAGAAAAAAAAAACTCAATAATACATTATCAATTTAAATTCTTTTTTTTTTTCAAAAATAATAAATTTTAACTTTATGTAATTATCCTTTAGATTTTTTCCTGAATTATTTTTATTTTAAAATCTGACTATGCTAAAAAATTAAACAAATATATAAAACTATAAAATAGTATCATTAATATTTCATTAGTTACAATAAAATTTTTAAACGCAATTTAATACTGAAAATATTGATAAATATATTTGAAAATTCTTCAAAAAACTAAAGAAAGAATTTAAAAATTAGCAATTCTTCATAAGCCCAAATAAATAACTAGTCCAACAGCATTTATATTCTAATTTTCTTTATTAACTTTCGTCCAAAAAAATATTGTTAAAGCATTATCAAAAAAAAAAAATATATATATATATATATATATATAATAACTATAATGAAAAAAAATATTAGTATAACAGTTTCCTTTTCTTTTCAACATCAATACCATTGTTAACACGTAACACCTTCAATCTAAAGCTTCTATTTGGGTTTCATGGTAGCTCAGTTTCTTCCTCTGAATTCACTAAAAATCAACAATTTCTACAGTACTCTAAAATCTAAATATTAAAAAGACTTGAAAAAAAGAGAATTAAAACTCTATTATCATGGCTTTGGCTGCAAAATGGAGAGTTTGGATTTGGATTTAAGGAGAAATCTTAACATTCATAGTTTATAGATCTGAGATTTGTATTAGGTCTTGTACCCAAAAAAAACTCCCCTCCTCATATTCTTCATCAATTTCGTTACTACTGCCTGGGTGGTAGCCATGGTGTCTACGGCTCCAATGGCAGCGAGTGAGTGATTTTTGTTAATGGAGGTTTAGAGCTTTGCAATATTTTGCGGAAAAATGAATATTCAAGAGAGAGAGAAAGAGAGGTTAGAGGAGAGAATTGTGTGAGCTTAGCTTGTATTACATTTTTCAATATAACAGTGTATATCAATTCTTACATCATCAAGTAATGATTACAATTCTGATTTTTTAATAAAATTCTCTCACTCACACTTTCATGCAAGCATATTTCTTTTTACAAATTCAGTGACACCTAGAATGTAAGCCAGCACGGATTATACCTTGCAGCCTCACTTATCCATGTCAGCACAGAAGTTATACTTCAACACTCCCCTGTAACCTCTGTGCTGAAACAACTTTTAGCTTCTCCCTCAAGTAATTAAATCGATTCTTTGGTAGAGACTTAGTAAATATGTCTATAATTTGTTCCTTAGAGACACAATATGTCAAGTCTACAATTCCATCTTGCAAAACTTCTTTAATAAAATGATAGCTCCTGTCAATATGCTTGGTTTTTTGATGAAAAACTAGATTTTTGGTAATGGCAATTGCTGAGGTATTATCACAATGCAGAGGAGTGGCTTCAGCTTGCATTTCACCAAAATCTTCAAGTACAAACCGAAGCCCTATTGCTTATGCAATTGCTTTAGATGCGCTGATGTATTCTGCCTCAGCTGTAGAGAGTGCAACATAATTTTGCTTGACTAAAGCCCACGAAAACATCTCACTTCCAAATTTGATAACACACCCTGATGTACTCCTCATGTCATCCACAGATCTACTCCAGTCATTATCATAATATCCCACTAACACAGGTTGTTTTCCTTTTACATACTTCAAACCATAGCCTAAAGTTCTTTTAATATACATTAGTACTCTTTTTGCTGTATCAAAGTGTTTGTTAGTAGGACAATGCATAAATCTTGCTAACAAACTTGTTGCAAACATAATATCTGGTCTCATAGCTGTAAGATACAAGAGACTTCTTACAATTTTTCGATACTACTCTTCATCTGCTGTCCCATTACCATCATCCTTGCTAAGTGTGAAGTCCCACATCGGTTGGAAAGGGAAACAAAACACTCTTTATAAGTGGATGTGGATACCTTTCCCTTACGAGGCCTTTCCATGTGGGAACGTAAAACCTTGGGGTTGTGGTGAGCCAAGCCAAAGAGGACAATATCCCGAGTTGTTGAGTGGGTGGGACCCCTAACTTGTACGAGGTTTTTTAAAACATTGAGCGCTGGGTTGTAAGAGGATTCCCCAGGTCCAAAGAGGACAATATTGCATGCGAGTGGTTTGTGCTATTACACTAAGCTTATCATTTGCAATTAGAGGTGTAAGGACTGGATTGCAAGTTGTTAGGCCAAATTTATTTAACAATGCAGAAACATACTTCTTTTGGTGCACGAAAATACTTAAGGTTGTTTGTATTACTCCCATACCAAGAAAGTGATGCAATAAACCCAAATCTGTCATCTCATACTTCCTTATCATATCTTCCTTAAACCACTTAAGCATTTCTTTGTCATTTCCTGTATACACTTTGTCATCAACATAAATAGTCACAATTAGCATGCCTTTTTCTCCCCTGGTCTTTGTATAAAGTAGGGATGTCAACGGGACGGGGCGGGGCCGGTTTTTAAAATCCCGTCCCCATCCCCGTATGGGATTTTTCATCCCATCCCCGCAATTTTTTCCGTTTTTTTAAAAGCGGGGCGGGGACGGGGATTCCCTAATCGGTGGTGGTGCGGGGACGGTTTCCCCATTTGTTTTTTTTTCATATAATTGATATAATTTCTTTTGATAAATTTATATTAAAAAAATTTCTTCTATAAGCAAAATATAAATAAAATGACCAAAAATATAATAAAAATACAATAAAAGATATCAAAGTTCAAATTTATAATTTTAATAACATACATTCTCAAAAAATACAATATAATATAATCCAAATACATAAACATAAAATTTATAAAAATATACATGCACACATAATAAAGTTTTACTTCTCATTTCCTTAAGTCTCCATGAAAGAATGTTCCGTAAGAGTTGATTGCTACAAAAATAGACAAAAATATTAAATAATATCAAAAAATTTTAAACAATTTAATATAAACATTTTTTGTAATAAATAAATTCAATTTACCTCCTCATCAATTTCTATGTCACTCATAGTAGAAGAACAAGCTCCAACATACAGTGAAGAAGATGAAGCTAACAAAAATAAGATTAATTAGTTAACAATAAATACAAAAATTATTTAACACAAAAAAATATAAAATTTAATTTTTCATACCATTAATTTCAGCCCATAACCAATCTTGTGCACACATCAAAGCTTCTAAAGTTTTAGGATGAAGTCTACTTCGATGTGGACTCACAAATCTTCCACTGGTACTAAATGCAGACTCAGATGCAACAGTTGATACTGGAATGGCTAAAATATCTCTTGCAATATTATGCAAAGTAGGATACTTCATTGCATTTACTTTCCACCATGCCAATATGTCAAAGTCATTAGATCTAGGCAAAACCGGCTCCTCCAAGTAACGATCAAGTTCAGATTTTACATTATCAAGATTAGTAGTGCTAGAAACAAACAAATCAAATTTTGCCAAACGATCTTTTTTTCCAGATGGAGTCATATTGGATTGAGAAGATAAAACATTTGGAACATTTGCACTCAAATTGCGTTTTGATTGATACTCCTTCACTAAATCATAGCAAATTTGATGTATAATGGCTATCTTATGCACACCTTCATCCCCATAAATCAAAGGAAAATAATATTCTATCACTTTCATTTTATACCTTGGATCTAAAAGAGTTGCTACAGCCATTATTCCATGTGTTTCACTCCAATATTTTTCAAATTTAGATATCATACCCGCGGCCATCAATCTAATTTCCTCACAAGAAGATGTTAGCCAATCACAAATTAACATCCTAATCTCACAAATGTGTGGGAAAAAAAGATTAGCTGTAGGATACTTTGTTCCTGAAAATATTTCAGTCACTTCATAAAACAACTCTAGCCTTTCACAAACCTCTTTGGCTAAATCCCAATCTTGATCACTAGGCAAACATTTATATAGTGACTCTCGTTGTTTCAAACGAGGAAAAATAGTCCTATATTTCAAAGCAGTAGCAAGCATCAAATATGTAGAATTCCACCTAGTTTTACAATCAAGAACCAACTTCTTATCACAAGAAATTTTCAATTGACGAACACATTCTAAGAATTTTTCCTCTCTTTTTGGTGTTGATGTCCAAAAATAAACACTTTCACGAATTTTTTCAATACTTCCACAAATTATTTCCAAACCATCTTTCACAATCAAATTCAATATATGTGCACCACACCGCATATGAAAAAATTGACCTTTTAACAAAAATGAAGAATTAGGAAGCTTATCCAAAAGAAGATTGACCAAAGCATCATTTGTGCTACAATTGTCTAAGGTCAAAGTAGAAAGCTTACCATCTATATTCCAATCCAATATGCAATCTATAAAAACATTGCAAAGAACCTCAGAAGTATGTGGACAAGGCACATATACAAACCTACAAAAAATAATAATAATAAATAGTTATAATAAACTAAATACATAAAACAATCCAATAAATATGAAATTTAATATATAAACTTATAAAGTACCTTATAATTCGACTTTGAAGTATCCAACCATCATCAATGAAATGTGCCGTAATAGCCATGAATCCTCTATTTTGGTTAGATGTCCACATATCCGTAGTAATTGCAACTCTACCATAATTCTTCTCTAACAACTCCATTGTTTTGGATTTTTCGTAATCATATAATTTAAAAATATCATTTTTAATTGTATTACGAGAAACCGCTTTAAACAATGGTTGAACCGTATTTATAAACCTCCTAAACCCATAATGTTCAACTATTGAAAGAGAGTATTCATGCAAAACAATCATGTTTGCAAGCTCTTTTCTGGCATTCTCTTGGTCAAACGTATATGTACCAACTTTAACTTTTCCACCGACATCTTTAGTAGGATTCAAAATTGCTTGCCTAATATCCTTTTGTGTTCGAAGAGGACACCTTTTAAAATGATCATGCAAATGTCTTGTTCCATTTCTACTCCCTCCTCCTAGTTTCTTACTACAATAGTTACATACGGCCTTATCCACCCCATCTATCTTTACCTTTTTAAAATGATTCCACACAACCGAAATCAATTTTCTTTTTCCAATTACTTGACTACTATCCTCATCACATACCTCTATCGAAGTTTGGTTTATATCTTCTTGACTAGGTATTTCTTGAGGAGTACTAATTGGAGTCGAATTGTCGCTAAAAGGTGTTGATGATGATTGATCCTTGTCATGTGGAGTGCTTCCAATTGTCGAACCACTAGCTTCAGCCATAATTTACCTTAAAAAAAATAAAAAAAGTAAAAAAAAACAAAAATGGAAAGACAAGACAATTAGATTAATGTGTTGATACCATTAAAATATATATATATATATATATATATGTATATAAATAAATAGAAACAGAAGATGGTGAGAGTTAATCCATGTTTTCAGCAATTAATATCTACACATAGGGGAATGCCTTTAAAATAAGACCTTCAAAGGATGGAAGCAGAAACAAAAATATGTTTTAGTTTAATCTAAAGAAAAACTTTCAGAAACTTTCCATAATTTAAGTTAATTTGAAACTATGATTGAATAGCCTATTTAAAGAATTTTGTCCAAGTTTTCAATCCTTAAGATAATTGCTATATACAATGCAATAACGCAGAGGTTTTGTTCATAAGAGGCATGCAATAAAAGGCGTACGTGGGAGAGATGAAGACAAAAAGAAAGTCAATTTTTTTACATAAAAAATAAAGCTAAAGTTAAAATAGGAAAAAGTCAAATAAAATGCATTTTTGAAATTGAATGATGGGTATACGTGGTGATTTATTGCGGTGCCACATTTTATCCCATATAAATTTTTCTCATAATGCATGGCAATTTAATACGGTGTCTGTTTCTATTGGTGGGTCATCAGCTTCTTCACTTCTCATTTGCCAAAAATAATATACATATATATATATATATATATAAGTTATTTTCTCAGCCGAAAAATGACAATATATTATTATTAGGCTATTTCTGTATAGTTTTTTCTTAATTTTTTTTTAGCCATACAACATTTATCTTTTGTGTTTGCATTTGACCAGAACAAGATGACGAGAACCGAAGTCCTCCCAATTGACAAAATTTTGGAAGAATAATTAACTAGGGAAGTATCAGATTTTCATCTTATCCAGTGGGGAGCAGTATTTGGAGTCTTCTGCAAATCTTTAAGACCTCAGAAAATTGGGAGTGGATATACCTTGTATTAGGCAATTTGTTATAGCAAATACATAATATCACATAATAAGTAGGTAATCAAGATACTGGTGCAGAGGATTTGCAGATGTTAAGATAATATTTTATTTTTTTCCCTAGAAATGCAACTCCTATTCTCTGCAGTAAATAGTTTGAATATCTCAATTCATGTTAATATTTAGTGGTTAATTACAGAACAAAGCTTTTTTATGAACTGGTTGAAGAGAATGGGTGCTTATGTACCGCATACTCTTAAAAGCTGCGTGAAAGTAACAAGCCACTTAAGCAAGTTTGAGGGAAAAATTTTGCATCAATCCAAACAAAGGCTTTAGCAATGCAATTTCACCTTCTAAAATCACATCCATAACCAGCAAAAAGAAAATAAAAAAACCCATTGCAATTCATATCAGTTTCGACCTTTCCTCAATATTTCTCAGCAATAAAGCCTATGCAATTTCACCTTCTAAAATCACATCCATAACCAGCAAAAAGAAAATGGAAAAACCCATTGCAATTCATATCAGTTTCGACCTTTCCTCAATATTTCTCAGCAATAAAGCCTATGCAATTTCACCTTCTAAAATCACACCATAACCAGCAAAAAGAAAATGGAAAAACCCATTGCAATTCATATCAGTTTCAACCTTTCCTCAATATTTCTCAGCAATCAAACAACACGTAAGGAAGCAAAAAGAAAAAAATGGCAAACCTTCGGTGGTGGCCGCGGCTGTGAAGAAGAATCGGCTGAGAGAGCTGAGGGAGATCGGAGATGGTGGTGGCGGCACTGCTGGAGCTGACTGCTAAGGGAGATCGGAGATGGACTGTCGGCAGCACTACAACTACTGGAGCTGGACTAACTAAGCAGAGAGATGAGAGAGATAAGGGAGATGGTGGTGGATGCTTGAGCTGAGTTTGTGTGAGACAGTGAGAGGAATGTGTTTGTGTGTGTTTAGGGTCGGCTCGGGCTAGGAGAAAGGAAGGAATAATCATATGAGTTTAATTTTAATTTTCAAAATATTAAAAAAAAAATTTAAAAAAAAAAGATAATATATACGAGCCGGGTTCGGGCCGGGGTCTTTAATACCCGGTCCCGGCCCATCCCCGCTTCAGGTCTAAGAGAGTAAGCCCAAGCCCGCCCCGTCACCCCGTTTTTGCGGGGAAAAACCGCCCCGTTAGGGGCGGTGCACCGTGGTTTCGGGGATGGGCGGGGCAAATTGACATCCCTAGTATAAAGAGTGGCCTCACTTTGACTCTTTTGAAACCCACTCTCACAGAAATATGCATCAATCTCATTGTACCAGGCTCGAGGAGCCTGTTTCAAACCATATAAAGCCTTGTGCAATTTATACACTTTATCTTCATGGCCTTCAACCACAAATCCTTCTAGTTGTTCTACATAAACCTCCTCTTGCAGCACACCATTTAAAAATGCTAACGTAACATCAAGTTAATATAATTTCCAGCTTTTATGAGCTGCTAAAGCAATTAAGGTTCTGATGGTATCAAGCCTAGCAACCGGGGTAAAAGTTTTATTCAAGTCCACACCTGGTTTCTGTGCATACCCCTTAACAACTAGTCTAGGCTTATTCTTTTGAACTGAACCATCTAGATTGAGTTTGGTCTTGTATACCCATTTAACACCAATCACTGGTTTATCTTTTGGTCTATTCACCAACTGTTAGGTTTTGTTTTTCTCAATCATTTCCAATTCATCTATCATGGTCTTGCTCGAAGATTGATTTTGAGCTGCCTCTTCATAATTTTCAGGTTCAAGGATGCACTTATTACATTTTGCTAAGATATAAGCGAGACTTCTCCATTTTATTGGTGTATGATCAAAATTAGCATGCACTCTATCAGTTTCTGAGTGAATGGAACCCATACCTGAATTTCTTTGCATATTTGACACACCACTTCTACTGCTTATATCCTCTTCTGAGCCAGAAACACCTCGTTTTGATTTTTCTAGTGTATGCTGACTATCTCCAGGCATTGAGTTTCTCCTTGAAGCCTCACAACTATTAATTGTTGCCAAAATCACATTTTCACTTCCATTATTTGCATTTTCCTTCCAATCCCAAGAACTTTCTTCCTTAAATACAACATCTCTAGACAAAATCAGCTTCTTAGTTATAGGGTCAAATACTCTATAACCCTTCTCACAAGTTCCATATCCTACAAAGACTCCTTTTATGCTTTCAGGATGTAATTTCTGCGTTGTTTCAGCTGGAACATGCACATAGCATAGGGAACCAAAAATTTTCAAGTGTGCAATGCCTGGTTTTCTTCCACTATAGGCTTCAAAAGGAGTTACTCCATCAAGAGCTTTGGTAGGACATCTTTTAAGCAAGTACATAGTTGTGTGAACTGGTTCTTCCCATAGGTAATAAGGCATCTGTTTGTCATGCAACATAGCCTTGGCCATTTCAACAACTACTCGATTCTTTCTTTCAACCACTCCATTCTGTTGTGGAGTGTAGGCTACTATCATTTGCCTTTGAATCACTTAAACTCACAAACTTTAACAAATTCAGCAGATAGGAACTCTCCTCCGCTATCACTTCTCACACACTTGATTTTAAATCCACTTTGAAGTTTAACCATGGATTTAAATTTCTTAAAGAAAGTGAAGGCTTCAGATTTGTTTCTTAGAAAGTATACCCAAACCATGCGTGTACAATCATCCACAAGTAGCATAAAGTACCTGTTTCTAGTAAGAGTTTTTGTTTGCATTGGGCCACACAAGTCAGTGTGAATTAATTGCAGTCGTTGACTTGCTCTCCATGTCCTATTCTTTTGAAAAGCTTTCCAATGTTTCTTTCCAAATTGAAAACCTTCACAAATCTTCATAATCTCTTCAAGTTTTGATAATCCCAGAACCATATGTAACACCCCGTCCCGAACCATGTCGGAAATTTCTGCACGTTGACCAAGGTTGACCGTTGACCGTTGATCGAAGGGGTCAAAAGTTGACTTTTTGACTCGGTTGGAATTCTAGGTTGACTGAGGTACCGTTACGGAGTACACGTTGGCACGAGTTCGTAGACTGGTAGCACGTTGAAAACGGAGCTACGGTTTGAAAGTTTTGAGCAAAACGAGTTGAGGTCCAAACTGTCCAAGAGGTGCCAGGGTTGACTTTTTATTCATGCAAGGTTGAGCTTTGACTCATGCATGGTTGTGAAGTGCTCGTCGATACGAGTCCGTAGACTAGCGGCATGTCCGATTTGGACATGTGGTTTGAAAGTTATGGATCTGTAAAGTTTTTCAATTACTGTATTATTTTAATATTATTTTTGAACGCGTAACGATGTGCCACGTGTGACTTACTGAAGGTGACCATGTGTCACCATGGTGAAATGCCACATGTCAACCATGTTTAAAATCAAATTATTTTTATTATTATTTTAAATAATAATATTTTTATTTAATTAATTTGAATTTATTTGTTTTATTTTCCCTTTTCTTTTTCTTTTTCTTTTCTTTTCCCCACGTGGGAAAACACCATTTCTTTTTTTTCTTTTTCTTTTCTTTTTTTCCTTCTTCTTCCCTGAGCACCATAACACAAAACACACACAGTTTTTTTTCTCCCACCGGCCGTCCCTCTCTCTCTCCTTGCTGCACTTTTTCCGGCCACCCATAGTCCTCACGCGCCGGCCACCAAGGAGGCCCAGCCCGCTGCGACCTCAGCCACGAAATTTCCCGGCCTGTCGCCGCCGGACGTGCCCAGATCGGGCCGGTGAAGCCGGCGGCGGCCGGTTATGTTTTTCCGGCGATTCTCACCGTTTCCGACCAACCCAGCCCGTCCCATACCTCTATCCCACTATTTTCGACCCCTCTGAGTCCATTTCCGGGGTTAGATTGCCCAAAATCCCCACCGTTTGAAAGATCCCTCAATATTAAAACCGGCCGAAGCTTCCCGACCAAATTCCGGCCACCTCCGGCGGAATTGGGGTCGATGGAGACCGGATTTGTAATCCACGTTCTATGAGCTTCGATTCGGTATATTATTCGCCTATTTTGGTTAAATTTTGTGTTTGACCTCCCGGGTACCGGATATTATTTACCCGAATAAAATATTAATTTATTTGACTGTCTGTGAATTTTGTTCTAGGAGCACCGGTGAGTCGTAGAATTGATCCCGTAGTGGATCGTGGTTTAATTGCGTGCTCCAGGTGAGTGACCCACCTTTAAAAATATTTTTGGGGTAATTAATTGTAATTATGTGGTATTAATTGGATATCTGTAAATTGTGCTCATGTGGCGTATTTTAAATACAATCGGGAAAAATATTATTTTATATATATATTTACCCATTGGTGCTAAATGAAATTTTGGGGTCATTAAGAAATTCCCGATTATTATTTTCTTGTGATTAAATGGTATTTGTTACACATGAGCAAGTATTTTCAGTAATTAATTGCGTCTGGATTTTATATCATTTTTGGGCAATTAATTATGTTTAATTGGTATTTAAATTAGACTCATGTGGTATGACTTAATTATGGTTTTATTGTGGTTTAATTTATTTATTATGCATGAGCAAAGTATGTTTCGGTATTAATTGTACGTGATTTTAAGTAATATTTTTCGGGCATAATTGGGTTAAATATTTTACGAAAATATTTGTTTAAATTTTATAAATTATGCCCGCGGTATTTTTATGGTTGCATCTCGTACTTCGAGAAAATTGTGGTTTGTTGTTATCGCTGTTTCGTACCGGGTTGTTAAATAAAAATATGTGGGATGGTAAGTGTGAGAATTTAATGTATTTTCCACGGTGGTTTTGGAAAAACGGTACGGCTGGTTAATAATTTTTATTTTTAGACGCACTCATACAATATTGGTGTTCTGGTGTATGGTGTATGGACACGTGGTAGTGCGCGGTTATTATGTGGTTTAGCGCACGGTTATTACTGCACCCGTGAGTTGCCATTGGACCGTGGGCAGACAAGGTTATTGTTGTGCACAGCCGCCCCCCTCCTTGGTCGGGTTGATGGTTTTAGCAGCGGTACTGTCGGGACGCCGAAGTGACCGTTGCAGGTTTCTCTCTTTAACCCCCCCCCCCCCCCCCCCCCCCCCGCCAGTCGGTGCTCGGGACGCTGGGTATCGGAGGGCATCACCGGTATATGGTGTGGTGCGTCGGTGTAAATTGCAAATAATGTTTTAAACCCCAAAGGTGTTCAAAAATTATTTATTATAAATTATTGCAGTTTATTTATATTTGGGGTATTTATTTATTTATTTGTTGTTTGTTAAATTATTTGGTCCCTTGGTTTTCGGGAAGTACGTATATCGGGTTTTGTGAAAATGTTTTAAAAGGGGAACATTTCCAACGGAGTGAATAGTGAGGGTTTTGAGAGAAAGTATTACTTCAATTGTTTATTTATTTAATTATTCAGTATTGATTTATTAAATCCCTTTATTTGATATATTACTATTAATATTAAAAAGTGTTTAGTAGTTAGGGTCACTCACTGAGATGATTAGCATCTCACACTCTTAAATTCCGTTCCCCTAGGTCCAGGTTGGAGACGTTGATTGTCCGGGGCGAGCCCAACGTCTCAGTTCGTTGCCGAAGGTTCAAGAAGTTTTTCTTCCCTTTTCCTCTCCATCTTGTATTATTCTTTATCTGTTATTTTTATAAATTCCACATTTGTCGTATAATGCTCTGTATACTGTATTGGACGTGTAGTTGTTTTTAATGCACTGGGTTGCTGCTGTTGTTTTATTTTGAAGTGCTGCAATTTGTGGAATCAATTTGTAGTTTGTGGGAGGAATAAGGGGGTGTTTTTAGAAGTGTGTTTTCAGTGCAGGTAATTTGTGGTAAGTAAATCCCTTAGGGGAGGCTCTGCCGGATTTTCCGTTGGAGGGTCCGGTAGGGTTTCCCTAGGATCAGGGCTTGTCTAGGGTTCCGGGGAAGGAATTCTGGACGGGTCCTGACACCATATCTTTCTTCTTTAACTCCAGTAGTGCATTTAAGTGTAGATGCCCTAACCTTTTATGCCAAGTTTTCACACTGGAGTCAGTTTGAATGCTTAGAGCAAGCTGTTCACTCGAGGCCATAAGTAATGGATAACATCTATTTGCTTTGGCTCTAACCTTCACAACCAGGTTTTCACATGTAGGTCCATCATACACATGACACATTCCTCCACCAAACATCAAGTAGTAACCATGCTCATCCATTTAGCCAACACTCAAAAAATTTTCTTTCAATCCAAGTAGATACATTACCTCTTTAATGTGCTTTTTGCCATTGTCAGTATCAATCACCACTGTGCCTTTTCCAGCTATGCTCTTTAGTGTACCATTTGGCATTTGAACTCTTCCATACGAATTCTTTGTCACATCCACCAAGAGATCTATATTTCTTGTCATGTGGTTACTGCATCCACTGTCTATATACCATTCACTGTCCCTCCTTGTCTTATCAAGTTCACTAGCTACATAAAACATGTTACCTGTCAGCTCCATATGATTTGTGCAATTTGCTTTCTGCACATTCTTCCCGTTTAGGCACTCTCTTGCCCAATGTCCAAATCTGTTACAGCTATAGCACTTAGGTTTACCTTTGAATCTACACTTTCCAAAATGGTATTTATGACATGTTCTACACTGTGGTTTTGAGTTTTCTTTGTTACCTCTAGTCTTCCATCTATTTCCACCGTGAATAGTAGTCATAGAATGAGTGTTCATGGCATGTTTTCCATGAAATCTTTGCTGAAATCTCTGCTTCGGTTCCCACTTCTTTTCTCTTGGAGTCCAAGTCTTCTGGAATTTAGTTGCATTGGAGTGTATTACTTATTTGTTTTGTGTTTTAGAGTTTGTAGCATGAGTGTTCACATATAAGGTAGAAAAGCCTTTTTCTGTGAAATCAGTAAATTGCAAGTCAAGTTTCTGTTCTTGACTCTTAAGAATTGCAACAACTTCTTGGAATTTTATTATTTCCAGATCCGGAGTGTTTTCTATCACTAAGCATATAGGCCCATAGGCTTTAGTCAGGCTAATTAAAACCTTTTGAACCATCCTCTCATTAGATAAACTCTCTCCAAATGTTTTCATCTGGTTTATCAAATCATTCAACCTAGTAAGATAGCTAGAAATGTCTTATCTTCCTTCATTTTAGTATATTCGAATTCCCTCCTTAGACTTTATAATTTCACAGATCTCACCTGCTCACCACCATGAAATTCCTTGTACAGCAGCTCCCAAGCTTGTTTTGAGGTCTTTGCATTTACTATCTTTGGGAAGATCTGATATGAAACAGCACCTTGGATAATTCTCAAAGCCTTTGCATCCTTCATATAGAACTCCATTGTCTGTTCATCATCCTCCATTTCTGAACTTCCTTAAGCTTTTGTACCCTTTCCCTTCTTCTTCTCATCAGAAATAGGAATGCCTTTCTCCACAAACCTCCAGAGCCCATAGGATTTGAAAATGGTCACCATCTTGATCCTCAAGAATTCATAATTCTCACCTGAGAATGTTGGAGGTCTCACTTCAGATCCAACCATTGTTTATGCTGGTCTTTTCAGTATAAGAAACCTGAGTCTCTAATTTGATATTTTGTTTTTTCTTTTGTTTTTTTTTCTTTCGAGCTCAGATTTGCTCGAAATCTTCCTTATCTCACAGTGTTTACCCAGATTCATATTCTACCGTGTCTCTGATACCATGTTAATGGAGGTTTTGAGCTCTACAATATTTTGCAGAAAAATGAATATTCCGAGAGAGAGAGAGAGAGAGAGAGAGGTTAGAGGAGAGAATTGTGTGAGCTCAACTTGTATTGCATTTTTCAATATAACAGTATATATCAATTCTTACATCATCAAGTAATGATTACAATTTTGATTTTTTAATAAAATTCTCTTGCTACACTGTCATGCATGCATATTTCTTTTTACAAATTCAGTGACACCTGGCATGTAAGCCAGCATGGATTACACCTTGCAGCCTCACTTATCCAAGTAAGCAACTCTTTCTACTTCAGCACAGGGGTTATACTTCAACAATTTTTACAAGACCCCCGTTGATGCTGTCGGCTTCTAGGGGGTCAATATTTTTGAAAAAGGTGAGTTGCTGGAGAAGAAGGTCATGACATGCGAACATTTCCTCCATTAGTTCTAGGTTCTATGGAAATGAAAAGGGCTTGAGGGGGGAGAGGGGAAGATGAATTACCGGGGGTAAAGGAAAGGCATGTTATAAATATTATATAAAAATATATGATACACATAATAATAGCAAGGATTGGGTATAAAAAAATAAATCACAAATATTAAGCTTAAAATAATAAACTTGTAAAATTTTTGTATACACAAAGATAAAATTAAAAATAATAAACAAAACCTTAATATAACAAATCTGGTAATCATGAAATTTAAATAAGAATTTGAAATTTGAATTCGAGAACTGTGTTCCACATAGTATCGTTAAAATAGATTTACTCTTTATTGGTGTTTTTAACATATATTTACTTCTTATCTGTGAAGTCCCACATCTGTTGGAAAGGCAAACGAAACATACTTTATAAGTAGGTGTAGATACATTTCCCTTACGAGGTCTTTAAAACCTTGAGGGCTACGTTGTAAGAGGATTCTTCAGGCCCAAAGAGGACAATATCGCATGTGGGTGGTCTGGACTATTACAATTAGTATCAAAGTTAGTACCCGGATCAATGTACCAGCGATGACGCTGGACCCCAAGGAGGGAGGATTGTGAAGTCCCACATCGGTTGGAAAGGGAAACGAAACACTCCTTATGAGTGGGTGTGGATACCTTTTCCTTGCGAGGCCTTTTAAAACCTTGAGGGTTTGATTGTAAAAAGATTTTCCAGGTCCAAAGAGGACAATATCGTATGCGGGTGGTCTGAACTGTTACATTATCGGTGTTAATAAATTTAGATGCGTTTGTTTGTCATGATAAAACAGATATAAAAATTTCAAATGTTGTACTTTTGAGATTCTCTTTGGTAAACTTAAAATTGTCTTTTCTCTCTACATATTGATGACCCTAAACAAATCTAAAAAAATTTCAAATGGATGTGAAAAAAGAGCTACAGAGCTTATTCTCCTATAATCCTGAAGTTCTGCCACTTTTTCACTTTGAAAACTGAAGGGAGGCTACGCTATATGTTGGCTTTAACTTTTAGGATATTATAGTGTACCATTAAATGTAAAATTTAATTGGTTATTACAAAATCAAATTCATTCAAATATGTAACTTCTAGATTAAAAACTTATTAAACAAGCCAATTAATATAACTTTTTTGCCAAAATTACTTTGGTTTAATAATCAAATTTTTCCAACAAGGGAAAGAGAGAAATATTATTAAAGTTAACAATAAAAGTTAAAAATATTTTATTACCTTTTATGTCTTAGTATTTATTTTTCTTAACTTATATACGAAAAGATTAAGTTACCCTTTTATAATTATACCTTTTTTTTTTTTTTTTTGTGGCATTACCCTTTTACTTTAACTGGGTACAAATAACGGCAAGGGAGCTTCTTGATGAATTTTGAAAGTCATGGTTGGCAACATGTATTTATGAAAAACCGAAGGGGTTCAAAATGTCATTTGCCCAAATACTAAGCGGACGGTTTAGTATTGACCATGACAATACAATTAGTTTGATCAGTATCATTCGTCTAACAAACCCACTTAAAAGGTTAAAATTGAAAAATGATCTTTATTTCTAATAATTATAATTTTTAACATTTTTTAATCCAAATTAATGTCCTTTGAAATAGAGAGTACACTATTAAAAAGCTCAGTTCTTTTATTTATTTATTTTTTCGGAGGGGTTCAAAAATTTCAAACCCTTATAATACGAGAATTTTTTCAAAAGGTTCGAAAATTTCATACCGCTTCGGACAATGAGGTAGAGAATACATTCTCATATTTTTCAAATGGGTTTGAAAATTTCTAAACTTGTGCAAAAATCCAATGATCAAGGGTACGTATTTTGTGAAAATGGGGTTAGAATTATAAATTTGAAAATGGAGGTTATTTTAAATTTTGTCTTTGGAGGAAGGGTTATTAAGTCAAATTTCTGGAGAATTATAATTATGGTAGAACGTGGTCGGGACAAAAAGAACATAAAAATTAAAATTGCTTTCCATAAATCAATTCTCAAATGGACCCTTTGATGGCAAGGCTCTCAGCCAGATGAGCAAACATAATTTGGGTCACACCATTTTATTTATCAATACATGGATGCAAATTAGATACTGAATTTACTCAAACATACATATAAATTACGTCTTCATATAATTAGTAGAAAACAGCAAAACGGCAAGCCTAATTAATTCCTTCTATGTCATATGTATAAGTATACATAAGAAAATTTTATGATGCGGACTATTTGTATGTGGACTTCGGTATCTGTGATGGTTTTTAAAAAAACTATTACCAATATTTGTTTATATATAATAGTATAGATGACCATTTTTTCAAAAACCGTCATCAATACTAGATGATCGCATACGGACTGTCTGTATCATTGACAGACTTAATGTACATATATCATGCACTATCTACCTGCATGGTTTGGAATTTCATCATGTAATTAATAATATTTATCCATGGGGACAGTTAATTTCATCATGTAATTAATAATATTTATCCATGGGGACAGTTAGGCCCCTTTCAGATCAGTACTGGAGACGAGATCTTTACCTTTTCGATAAGGAATATTATCAAAGAGTCCCTCCTTCCCATCTGATCATAGAAACCAAAAATAATAATAAAATATATATATATATATATATGTATGTATCATAGGATCTGCTCTAATTCTTGTTTGTTATCGGGTTAGTACAAGCTTGCTACAATTAATTGCGGGGAATTAGGTCTACTTACAAGTCATGATCCGAGTCTCTGAAGTTCCAAGCCTTTCCCTTGATGCCACAGGGCCAAGCAGAAGCAAAGCTATCCGCAACGCCTCCCAAATCATTGATAGCTTTTTAGAAGCCATTTTTGTCTGATTTTATTACGAGCTAGCTAGCCAAAAGCTATGGATATCCTGTTTTATACTGAACCCAATTCCTAAAATTTATAATTGTTGGCTTAAAAATTATAAGAGCAACCGTCAGATCAATTAATCATGGCATCCTGAAAAACAGGTTTTTCAACAATTTTCATTGACTATTAATACTTCTTTTCATTTGAATTGAATGTATAGTTAATAAATATAAATGGGTCACATCGTATTTGTGATAATGTTAGGGAAATTAGTTGATTATGTATCTTGTCAATATTCCTTTACGAAATAAATTAATTCAAACCATTTTAGTCAAAATTCAGGTGAACATTAGGTCGACGAGTCCGCTCATCTCTTTCCACTTGTATGTCATATAGAGCAGCAAGGGCCAATTCAACGAATGCTTATAAGTTAACCCAATGTAGTTGTGTATTATGAGTGTGTGGCATCATTATGTTGTATGTGCAAACGAATTAAATTAATAAATCACCATGTGTATTCTCGAAGGGCAAATGTCTTTTTTTTTTTTTTTTTTTTTTTGGCTTTTTCTTTTTTGGGATTTGGGTTCGAAATTCAGGTTCTTTGCATAAAAAAAAAGTGGTTTTTGTCATATGGAGTCAAATTTTTATAGTTTGAATATTTAATTAAGGCATGCATGAAAAATAAGTCCATTAGGAGATAACAACAAAAATCATGTAGTGTTCTGTGCTTTAATTATAAAGAAAGGACTTTTTTTTTTTTTTTGGGGAATTTAAATGTCCATATATTTACTTTTCTTTCTTTGCATTCAATTATTTATCTTATTGTACTGTACATGTTCATGCGCAAACATGGGTTTCAACGGTAGGTCCATATATATATATATATATATATATATATATAATATTAATTGAATGCAAAATTGTCAACGTTGTTGCTAGATATTAGCATCTAGCTAGACGCAAAATAACATTGTTCATGAACTTATTTATAATTTGTTCATCGCTTTATGTTTATAGAAAAAGAAAATAGAAAATTGATAACTGTCATTAACCAATAAACAAATAAATAAATAAATTATTTGAACTTTGTGGATAACAGAATTTGAACCAATCACTCTTACCGCTGGACCGTTACCTTAAGATGATTTTGGTAAAGTATTAAAAATTTAAAATCACAAAAACTTTGTAATTAATCGAGCAGCAATACATGGATATTTCACCTAGTTAAAATGTTTTTAAACCATTATACCTTTTCATTGAACTTATTTAAACACCCATAACAAACTTTGTCCATCATTTCTATCAATAATACATTACAAAATGCTTTTATCATACGATGAGAAAGCATTTCATATATGTAAATGGATGCGTAGTAGTCAACCATGTCGAGGGTAATTGTGACCCCTTGGATCACCAGCTGTCAGATATCTCCCTCTTCCATAAGATTGACCAATTGCATCCTCATTCTTCACATCTGATATTATATTTGAAACAAGAACAAATTAATTACATTTAATTTTTTAATTGCTATGATAGTAATTATTTATCCTTAATGTATATATGTTTAATCTAACAAATAAATAAAAAATTATATGTGATAGCAATTAAATTAAATAATTAAATATTTTAACCTTTAGCTGTTACTGAGGTAGTGAAGACACACTTACATTTCATCATATGAGTTGCAGTGTTGGAAGTACCAAGCAATTCCCTTGATGCCAATGCCACCGCTAGAAGCGTAGCAACCAAGAAAACTACCCAAATGATTGAAAACTCGTTAGAAGCCATTTTCTTTAATTAGTAATGGTGTGAATTTTGGGTGTTATATAGAGCCCAAATCCTGGTTTCCTTTCATTTTCATATAATTGAGTAAATAATTAACCTCTCAATCACAATATCCTCTTGACCACGCCACCTTTTTATTCTGAAAGAAAAAAAACAGAAAAAAAAAAAGAAAAAGAAAAGACACGGCTGCCCACTATTTCAACATTTTATAGCATCATTTTTCTTTGAATTGACTGGGAATTATTCTCATTTGATTTGTATTTTGGAATTTTTTTTTTTTTTGAAAACAAATGGGTCATTTTACTGTGATACTAGCTTTGTATTATACATTTTTAAAAATGATTTATCTTGAATTAATTTTTCAAACCATGCATGTTTTCTCCCATCCAGGTGGGGTAAGTTACTGTGTCACAGGGGTACCCCTGGGTGATGTTGATCTTCTCCATATCCCAAGTATATTTATACATTATTCAAATAATCTAATACAACTGAAAGTATTGGAATATCATTGTACATTTAAAAATAAAAAGTTAAGAAATTAATTTAATTGGCTTCGGCTACAGTATTGGATGGATGTTTTTGTTTTTTGTTTTTTTCACTAAATTATTGGCTCTATGTATTCCTAGCAAATAGCAAGGAAGCTGGCAAAGGTCCATACATCGTAACACGTAACGCAACCCATGTGTCTTCTTGGACCTATGGCTCCCTTTTCGTTTTTCTTTTTTATTTTTAATTCTTATTTTTGTTTTATTTTATTTTATGAAGGAACCTATGGCTCATTGGATGGGCCATATCTGTGGACTTTTTAAACTTAAGGCCCAAAATTAATAACTTGCTGACCCAAACCAACTTTTTGACGGACTAAGAGAGAGATTTTCCATATAAATTCAATAGCCAACTGGACCAACTCTATAGATTTAAAGTTAAAAAAAAAAAAATTGGTTTTTATACATTTTATTAAATCAGAAAATGGTTTTTATACATTTTATTAAATCAGGAAACTATCTCTCACTCATTTTCTTATTATTAAGTACTAAAATATTTAGCAAGTAATATGGCAAAATAATATCACATTAATTTTTTGACTTATGTTAAGTTCACCCTTCAAAGATTTACTTTTACGGTTTTACCCGTTGTTGGTAAATAAAGGACTTGTAGCACTACTAGCTTTCTTTTGACCTTCAATCATTTATTCGTACTTGTTTTTCTTTTCACTTTTAGAAAAAGCTGCAGCAAGTCTTTTTCTTTTTTTCTTTTTTTTTTTAAGATTCATTTTTCCCTATAAATTTCATTATTTATTAAAAAGGGAAAAAAAAATGAAAAAGAAAAACAATACAAAAAAAGAACTACCAGCTGGTAGCTATATACCTAGATGTTGGCCAGTAGGTAATCTTTTTAAAATACCTTTTTGTTTTGGTTAAATAAAACTTCTCGTTATCCCCAAAAAAAATAAAAGACAAAAAAAAAAAAGAAAAAAAAAAAAAAGAAAAACTGCGGAATATTAGGGCAAATATACAAACCAGAACATAAGATACAAACCATAACAAAAAGTACTGAAGCTACCTTAAATCCCATTATTCGTGAGAAGATTGTGGCAAGAACAAAGGACGTTTTTGTCTGCTGAAATCTCTTATTTGTTTTTATAAAACCAAAAGGAGCCACTAAGACCAACAAGCCAAAGCTCATTCCTAAGAGCTAACACTACGGCTAAAAAATCTCTTGTTTGTACACACCATTTCTACTATATATATATATATAACACTATGATACCACCAAAAAAAAAAGAAAAAGAGTGCTAAATTAAACTTCAAGGATGTACAGTTCATAGAAATAAGGATTAGGAGTCGTATCTTTCATTTGTACCTCGCCAAGCTTCTCTTCAATCATCTCATCTGGTGTAAAAAATCATATGGATTTGAGACAATATGTCTCTATTCACCAAAATGAATGGGATCCATAATCCACAAATCATGTGGATCCCATTTATTTTTATGAGTAGAAATCATATAGTTCTGGATCTATGGTATTTTTGCTCCTCATCAGAGCTTGGATTATGGCAACCATATATGACATTCACTTTCTTTCTTTCTTTCTTTTTTTCTGTTTTATTGATTTCTTTGAGAATTAAAGTATTACCTATCACATAAACAGCATCTAAACCAAAAACAAATAAGTATATGCACCATTCTAGGAGGGAAACAGACAAAACTACAGCTCCCTTATTTAAAGGGTATATATAAATGGAATTAATTTATTGCATCAAATAAAAATTATCGTTAATATCAAATATATATAATATGTATATATTATATCTACGTATATATGTATATATATATATATATATTATATATCTATACATATATGTGCGTGTATATATCTTTGGAAGATCAAATATGTGCCATGTAGTTGAGAATTATCTTCCACTTACAAGTGTTACATTATCATATCAGTTAATTCAAATATCTTAAACTATATTATCTTTTTATTCAAACCTATTTATTTATTTGTAAGAAACTCCACTTAAACCTATTCTCACACATTAGTTTCATTCATATATTTATTTTTTCATATAGGATTTTACTAATTTGAATGATTAATTCAAGTATTATTAATTAAATTGAATTGGGCTTTATGATCACGTTAGTTACTTATTATCTAAGTATCTCTCTAGGCTTATTTGGAAAGTTTCCCAACATCAATTTCCCAAAAATTAGTTTCCTTCTATAGTATTTTGTTTGTAATTTCAAAACTTGTAAATAATTAAATTAATCTATTGTTCTTCAACAGAGGATAAAATTATTTTTTAAAAAATGTGCAATATCATTTTCTTACGAAACTCAAAAGGACAGTTCAAACATGCTACTGTATTATAATTTTAACGATTTCTTAGTATTCTAACAATATCCATGTATAAAATGTCTTAATAACCTTCCGTATTAAAAATACATATTAGATACACTCCCAAGAAACGTAAATCCTATTTATGTTAATGATTTAGAAAATAAATATAAATCATAACAATGAAGCTCAAAGATGAAAACGATAAATCAGAAGAGAAAGATTTGCACCTAAGAATAAGAATGTAAGTATTTAGATATTTTGTTTTATCAAAATCAATTTTTCCGATTTAGTTATGTTCTTCATCTTTTTTCTTTTTTATCTTTTTTTTTTTTTTTGCCCCCTTTCAGTGTTCTCCCTTTTCCTTTTCTTTTTTCGTTTCTTTTCACATTTCGATGAGGTCCATTCCACTTGATCCGTTATTTTCTCATCCTCACAGTAGGTGTTCTATTTATGCCCATTCAAATGATGGTTAGATTAATTACAGTTCGTAACAAATTACATGATTTTTGGACAATTAAAAAATAAACAGAAACAAACAAACAAAATGGAGCAATATTTTCACTTTCTTCTAAACAAGTAAAATTCTACATCATCAAAAAATTATAGCAAGGTCTTCTCTAGCAATACCATTATTTTTTACTGGTGAACTCAGTGACAGTGGTGGAATACCAAGGTTTAAATCTTCTGTACAGAAGTTAAGTTAATCTTTCAAGGTTATAAATCATAGTTTTTATTTTTATAATCCAATACACTCTGGTCTCCTCCCCACTCTTAACATTCTACTTCCCATAGATGAAAATTCAAAGAAAATTAAAAGAACAAAGAAAAATAAAAACATAATCAGGTCCATAGATGAAAAAGGAAGCCAAAAAAATAAAAACAAAAAAACCATTGATGAGGTGATAAAAGCGAAAATTTGAAATTAGGTTCATTAGTTTCCACATTTCGCATTATATATGCGAGGTGATTAATAACACAACACCATGTTCAGTCAAAGCCCAATACCTGCAATACTGGTCCTCTGAAAGCAATTAAGGTTGATTTCACTAGCTCAGTCAAAATGAAAAAAATTAAAAAAAAAGGTTGCTTTGTCACTCCCATACAACTTCGATATGATTGATTTAATTAAGCGACGGAGTCACTCCCATACAACTTCGATTTGATTGGTTTAATTAAGCGACGGAGTGAAGTCTCTTTTTATATTTTCCATGTGAAAGTCTACCGAATCACTTTTGTCAAAGGACGGCTCCTAATTGACCCGACTTTTTGTTTTGTTTTATTTATTTATTTTTTTAATTTTTTAATTTTTCATTTTTCTGTCCCCCGTTTGCCATTCGGTAACTTTCTTAGCAGTCGCTTTTGTATAGTCTCTTTGCAGCTGAGTGGAGGCGATAATAAAGTTCACAATTTTTTACGTTTTTTGGATGAAAAACTTTACATTTTTTGGGACTTGCAGAAGAGATGTTAGACTATAAAAATACGGAGTGAGCTAACAATTGTGGTTGTATTTGATCCTTCATTACTGAAGTGTGTTTTTCTTTGAAGAAAAATCACATGTACGCTAAAATGACAGAATTAATTCCCATTGAAAGTGCTTGAGGAAAGAAGCTTACTTATATGTAGGTCCCCTTTTTTATTTTTTATTTTTCTCTTTTAAATCAAAGTAGAATTTCTAAAGTGATTTTCTAATGGGGCAGTTTGTAGTACTTGGCAAAGTTGCATAGCTTATACTGGGCGTCACATGGTTTATTTAAGTGCTAAACTCTCAATAATGCAGACTGCTTCAAGCCAGACTGCAGAAAATTGTTGTACGCAATAATGTATGAGAGTCAAGAACAGTCTCCCCAAAAAAAAAAAAAAAAAAAAAAAAAAACTGAAAAGTAATGGCACTATTAAACCACAATCCAATATTGTCACTTTTCTCAAAAACTCGAATTTGTGAAAGATGGATCCAAACTGGGTTATATACTCTAATAGGCACAACAGCAAGTGATTGAGTTAAAAATTCTTTGACTTTAAAAATACAGTAATATGGATAAAAAAATTATTTTTATTTCAAGCACTAACAAACCGGAAGCACCAATTGTTTCAAAGAGAGGAGGATACGTAATTGTAAGGATTCCCGGGGAAATGGTGTGTGTAACTTAGAAATCCATGGTAACTCTTTAAGTGGTGTATATCAACTTAAAATAGTAAGCCATCGAGTCACAAAATAAATTTTAAATACATCTCATCTTCTTAATTATTTACTTTTACAGTTTATCCCCATAAAAATTCTTAATTTATGGACACCCTGTACCTATATAGTTCAAACTAGTTCTAATCGTTGATTAATTTGAAGGTGGAGACCGCAGGCCAAGTCTTACTGACTGGTTTAGGTAGAGTACCACCAGTAAATATGTTTCCAGAAGAAGAAGAAGAATAATTTTGTTTTTATGGAAGAAGTTTGGTCAGGTTTGGTCAGAGCGTTGATCGGTGAATATAAGAGACATTCGTAAAGCGATCAAGTACCCATTTGGAAGCGAAGACACGTATCTCTTTTTTCCTTTCGAATCTTTCTCCGTTTATACTGGACTAGTATCACTATGAAAGAATAGATTATTAGACACAACAAAAGTAGCAACTAAAAGTTCATTATTTAATGTTTTTAGCCATAATAAAGATCGTTATTAGGTTGTGGCTAATAATTCCTGGTTAAAAATTTTTAACCACAGCACATTGTGGTTAAAGTTTTTAGCCACCTTTAGCAAGAGCAAGAGTTGTAGATAAAATTAACTATTGTGGTTGTTATGAACACAGTCCAAGTGAAACAATAGTTCTACAATTAACGTACATATGTATAAGCTATAAAGTCCTGTGAAATGTTGCTAAGCAATACATTAATTAGAAGTAAACCGTTTCCCCATAAACCATGTCCAGCTTACAAGAATATTGTGTCTCATTGGCAATAATTAATGTTGCTTGGGTGGTCTTTTTGCTATCTTTCTGCAAAGCTGATCATGCAGCGTCAAACAGAGAAGCTGAAGCTTTAATCAAGTGGAAAGATAGCCTACCAAGCCAATCAGTCTTCGACTCCTGGGTTTTTCCAACACATACCAATAGTTCTTCTTCTACTCCTCCAACTCCAAGTCCATGCAAATGGTATGGAATTACCTGTGATAATGCAGGAAGCGTAACCCAAATAGAGCTGCCAGGCAGAGGCATAAATGGCACCCTCCAAAACTTTGATTTCTCATTCTTTCCCAACCTTGTTCGTCTTGATCTTCAAAGTAACAATTTCCAAGGCCCCATACCAGCCAACATCGGCATGGTTTCCAAGCTCAAATTGCTTGACCTTTCTACAAATTCTCTCAATGGCACTCTGCCTCTTTCCCTTGCAAATCTCACTCAAGTTTCCGAGCTTGATATTTCCCGTAACGACATAACGGGAATCCTAGACGGCCGTTTATTCCCTGGTGATCAGTCATCAACTCAATCCAAAACCGGCCTTCTTAGTCTCAAATATCTACTATTCCAAGATACTCTGCTTGGAGGCCAAATTCCCAAAGAAATAGGAAACTTGAAATTCCTGGTTACTCTGGTTCTAGACAGAAGTCATTTCAATGGTCCTATACCTCCTTCTCTGGGTAATTTGAGTCACTTGCAAGCTCTTCGCCTTTCTGAGAATCAAATGTCAGGGGAAATCCCTGAAACATTAGTAAATCTGAGAAACTTAACCGATTTGTGTCTATTTGCCAACAAGTTTTCAGGCGTTGTACCTAGTGAACTGGGAAAATTTTCATCTTTCACTGTTCTGCAGCTGACTGGCAATAACTTCACTGGGCATCTACCTCCCCATGTGTGTAGGGGTGGAAAGCTTGTCAACTTCACAGCAAATTCCAACAATTTCGCTGGTCCAATCCCGACAAGCTTAAGAAACTGCACAACCTTATATCGTGTTAGGCTCGAACATAACCAGCTAACGGGGTATATAGACCGAGACTTTGGTGTGTATCCCAACCTCACTTATATCGATTTGAGTTTCAACAGATTGCGAGGCGAGCTCTCACCGAACTGGGGAGAATGCCGGAGCTTAACGCTACTGAAAATTGCAAGCAACATGATCAGTGGACAAGTCCCAAATCAGATTGTCCGGTTGAACCAACTGGTGGTGCTCGATCTTTCTTCCAATCAAATTGCTGGTGAGATACCAGCAGATATTCGGAATTTATCAAAGTTATCCTTCCTTAGCCTGAAGGATAACCAGCTTTCAGGTAGAGTACCTGAAGGAATTGGGTCATTATCTAACATGGAGTCCTTGGACCTATCAATGAACATGTTAACTGGGCCAATTCCATCTCAGATAGCGGATTGCTCCAAGCTTAGAAGTTTGTGTTTGAGCAAGAACCAGCTGAGTGGTGGAATCCCATATCAGATTGGTAATCTGGTTCAGTCGTTGCAAGTTTTACTAGATTTGAGTCATAATTCAATTAGCGGAGATATACCACCCCAGCTTGGGAGGCTTACAAGTCTAGAGAATTTGAACCTCTCCCACAATAATCTCATCGGTTCAATCCCTGATTCATTCAAATACATGGTGAGCTTATTGGATATCAACCTCTCAAACAACCTTTTGGAGGGTCCCGTTCCTGATATTAAAATCTTTCAGTCAGCTGAGCCAGAAGCATTGAGCAACAACAAAGCTTTATGTGGAAAAATCAAAGGTCTACTCCCTTGCAACGAAACAAAGCAAAGAGGTAGGAACAATAAGAAACGCAAAATTCTAATTGTTGCTCTTTCTTCGTTGGGCAGTGCACTGTTCATTTCTTTTGCACTTGTTGGGATTTTGGTACTTATTTGGAAGACAAATCTATCGACAAATTCGCATAAGGCAGAAAGCATCCCAAACAGAGAGAATCCATTTTCACCATGGTATTTTAATGGCAAAATTCTGTACGAAGACATATTGAAGGCGACAAAGAATTTCGACGACTCTTATTGTATCGGTGTGGGAGGGTTTGGGAAGGTATACAGACTGGATATTCCGGGTTATCATGATGTATTGACAGTAAAGAAATTGAATTTTCAGGCCAGAGATGAGTCAGATATGGAGAATATAAGACATTTTGGGAACGAGGTGGCAACTTTGGCAGAGATCAAGCATAGAAACATTGTGAAACTTTTCGGATTCTGTTGTCGAGGAATTCACACATTTTTGGTATGCGAGTTCATGGAAAGAGGTAGTTTAGCGGATATACTGAAAAGCGAAGAGGTTGCAAAAGAGCTAGATTGGGGGAAGAGGATAAGAGTAGTTAAAGGAGTAGCACAAGCTTTATGTTATATGCATCATGATATTGTGCCGCCTATAATTCATAGAGACATATCCAGCAAAAATGTTTTATTAGACTCAGAGCTTGAAGCTCATGTCTCAGATTTTGGCACAGCAAGATTTCTCAACCCTGATTCCTCAAACTGGACTGGAGTTGCTGGCACCTATGGTTACCTCGCCCCAGGTAGGTTTTGAATAGTGCACCTATTGCTTTTTGTACATTAATTACACTTCCGTAGGAACACACACACACACACACACACACATATGTATATGTATGCCAATAAAATTTAATGCAAAATATTCAATTAAATACAAAATAGATGTTGCAAACTTTTGACATTATATATATATATGTGTGTGTGTGTGTGTAGACACGCACATATGAAGCTTGATTAATATTGTTTTCCTGTCCGGCAGATGCATCTAGGTGGCTTAAAAATGTTTATATTTTATTTTTTTGTGAACCTAACATAAAATGAGATAACTGTTTCTTGATGAGGAAGAAAGTGTAACTCTAACATTTTATTTGCCTTTAGATTTAGGAAAGATTTGTTTTTTGGATCAAAAGATTTAGAAAATATTGAAAGTGATGGTTTTTACCAAAATTATGGATGGGATCATCTTTTGTCCCCCATATTGTTGTTGTCTCCATCCACCTTATTTCAAAATTCTTTTAGTTTCTTCCGTCTCTATATATAAACTAACAGTAACGAGGTAGAATTTTTGAAATAAGGTGGCACTAAGTCGTTGGTGGAACAGATAGAGACAGTATGTTGGGGTTAGAAGATTCCAATCCTAGTTAGATAAATACCCTTTTGATCTGAAGGCATAGTTCAAACTTCAAATAATAAAATACCCAACATTATTAGTAAATTTCTTGGCAGCAGATTTTTAATTTTTAATTTTTAATTTTTTTTTATATGTGCCTTCTCGTATATGATTGGATTCACCTCTTCGTTGTTCTATTTATAGAATTTATTATTTAAAAAAGATAAAAAAATTAATGTTATAATTTTGTTTTTCATCTAATACGATTAATTATTTTAAAAAATTCAAAAGTATTTTTCACACACTCACTGGAACTCCACAAAAAGTATTTATTAGAACTCCTAACATTTATTTCAATATATATATATATATATATATACGTGCATATTTTTATTGCAGAGCTTGCTTATACCATGACAGTGACAGAAAAATGTGACGTATATAGCTTTGGCGTTTTTGCTCTTGAAGTTCTGATGGGAAAACACCCAGGGGAACTCATTTCCAGTCTACAATCATATGCTGTTGAAAGCATATTCCAACATAAAGATGTATTGGATCCTCGTCTCTCATCTCCCAAAAATCAAAACATTGAAGATAAATTAGTCTTGGTTATGAAGCTAGCTATTGCATGTTTATCTGCTAATCCACAAGCCCGTCCTACCATGCGAAGCGTTTCTGAGCTACTTGATGACTAGAAAAATTTTAATTATCTCTTCCATGCTTTAAAAAAAAAAAAAATGATATATATATATATATATACACACATATATATAAGGAAATTCTACGGTGCGGACGGTTTGTACCAAATTGTGGTACAGACCATGTTGAGGTGTAGAACATGGTACGGACCTACATGATAGTATTGACAATAATTTCTTCAAAAATTATAGTCAGTATTGAGGTCTGCATGATAAAAACATATAGATGTCCGCACTATAAAAGGACTTTATATATATACACTATCATGATTGCATGCATGCATGATGTGTTAACTTGTTTTGGCTGTGGCAAGTTCAACAAGCTTAAATATGGCTTCTTTAATTTGCAGTTGGACTGTAAAAATATTCAAACACCTGTTGTTATAATACATAATATATATATATATATATATATATATATTTATATATATATATTTATATATAATCTGTATACCGTGCTCATAGAAGTTCATAGATGATTAATTTTGTATACTGGAAATCATTTACATTTTTATTTTATATGGACTAGTCTACGGACTCGTATCGAGGAGCATTATCACATAGCACATGAGTCAAAATTGAACTCCACACAAGTGAAAAGGTCAAACTTAGACTTGCCAATCAGTCTGGACTGCACTTTGTTTTGACTATAACGTTCTAATCTCCGCTGTGATTTTGGATGCTAGTTTACAAACTTATATCGATGAGTACTTCACTGCGGTAACTTGATTAGCATGGAATTTCTCTCACGATAAAATGTCAACCATGGAACGTACTTGGTCAACCTTAGTCAACATTGGTCAAGGTTAGTTAAAAATTCAAATTCAAAGCATTTTCTCATATCGGAGTGCTACACTTCTCCTCTAGTCATATTCCACCATAAACTAAGGTTGCAAACATAAAGGTTATACAAATCAAGGAGGCTTAAAAACATGAAAGAGGAAGCTGAATTTAGCCTTTTTTTTTTTTTTTTGCAACCATAAGTTTTGTTTTGTAATTTTTATTTTTTTTTAAATTTCTTTTTCCATCTATCAACAATGTTTGAAATTATTTCTTTGACTCACATGTTATTGAAGAATGTTTCATTCAGTTAATCAAGTTTGAACAAGTTTGAAGATGTTCAAGCCTATACAACTGAATATCTTCAAATTTTGTATAGAAGATGACCGAACAATCTAAAATATATATTCTGAAAAAGTGTTCGGAAGTATAGGAGTGACCAAATTTGAATCTATTTGAAATATATGACCGAGCATATTTAAAATTGTTTAGAAGGTTACAGCCAAACATACACTCTAAAAAATTTAAATTCTTAGAATACAAAAAATATTCAGAAGCATATGAATGCATAGTTTGTAAAATCAAAATTGAAACCAAGATTTGATTGGTTTTGGATTGAAATGGGTAAACAATCAAAACTCACCAATAATCAAAAAACTTTCTTTTTCAGAATGAACTTCACTCTCTTTTCCATGAAGTTTTTTCATTATATATATATATATATATAAAATAATCATAAATAAAAACCATTCCAAATCATAAAAGAAAGAGAAAATGGTAGAAAGTTAGTAAAAATTAATGTCAAACGTGATGTCCATGGAACAAAAAGCTTCAAGTCATCGCCAATTCCTCTTATAATTAAATTGATGACTTTGGGATGGGAGAGATTTAAATTGGAATGCTTGTCCCGACAACCATTGGGTTATCCAACAAGGTCAAAAATATAATACATAAATTGGCTTGTGGTTGGCTGCGTGGAGTATCACAAACATAATAAACAAGTTGGCCAGAATATATATAATTCCAGCCAAGAAAAAACACGCTGAATTTTCCATTATTTTACCTATATTACATAAACCTCTCTTAAATTGAAAATAGTTACAGGGAAAATTACAAAATATCTCAATTTTTGTTTATGCTTCAATTTGGTCTCGTAGACATTTTTTTGAAACAATCGCATAATGTCTAATTGCCCACTTTCTATAATTTTTTTTGTTAGAATTTGATGAGACC
The DNA here is from genome assembly GCF_031755915.1 of Ziziphus jujuba. Lineage (NCBI taxonomy): Eukaryota > Viridiplantae > Streptophyta > Magnoliopsida > Rosales > Rhamnaceae > Ziziphus > Ziziphus jujuba. The sequence goes on from NC_083386.1 coordinate 23,954,677, forward strand.
ATTTACTATTCAAATTAACCACTAATGTAAATGATATATATATATATATATATATAAATTATAACTTGTTAACAAAACTAATTAAAAAAATGAACAGGAATAAATTTTTTATGGTTCTTAATTATTATTCAATTTTCATCAAAACCAATAATAATGTAGCCATATATAGTTTATATAAGTAGTTAATAAATTTTTAAAGTGGGGCAATTTGACATAATACAATAGTTTAAGGAGGAAATGTCTTCAAAAATAAAGTTGGTGGAAGTTGTGGGAGTATTTTGTGAGTTTCCCATACTTCTTATTGACTGACCACTGATACTATTCTTTTTCTTTTTTTTATTATTTTATTTTTTTGGGCAAAAAACCACTGATAGTATTCAATCCAGCTATGTGCCCTTTTCTTTTTAAAAAATAAAAAATAAATTAATTAGGCGTATATATACACTTTTTTTTTTTTTTCTTTTGTGGAAATGCATAGAAATATACTTCGCTAAAATTGCACGGACCTCCTCTAGGGGAAAGAAAAAAAATGTGCCTACTTCAATATAATCAATATTAATTGGTTTGACTACTGAATTCTTGGCTATAATAAGTTTTTGGTATTGATCTATGCATTGAAGCAACAATTCAGAAAGGGATGTTAGAAAGTGACACTAATGCGTTATGGACTTGGTGCATTCATCAGTGGAAAATCTAGGTCCAGAATGATTTTTAGTTGAAGATATTAAAACAAAATAGTGAAGGTATGACAATTTTAGTTGTATTTTACCAACAAGGTGGCTCATAAATGGGCAAGATATACAGTGTCCAATGAACATGTTGAAATTTGGAGAAGGTCCATCATGGATTCATCCTCTACTCCCATCTGATATTTGCTTTAAAAAAAAAATAATAAATAAATAAAATATTCTGTTAGTCAACTCTACAATTGATTAATGGAATGGAGAAAGACGCAGATTCCTTTGACTTTAAGGGTGGAGGACTGGGTGTCCAAAGTCAAATGAAAGTACTTTTTCTTCAATTTATTTTATTTATTTATTTTTTTACTTTAGAAAATAAATGAAATTTTAGAACAGTACTATCGTTTTTTCTCCATGCGCGCATTAATCAATTTTGTCCAAATTTTCTATGAAATCGATCTAATATGTGTTGCAGTGAAAACAATATGTCTTTGTCAATTAACCTTGGTGTTGTATGTATATATAAGAATAACGGACTCAGACAATACGGCTAACAAGTTTTTTTTTAAAAAAAAAAAAAAAATGGTTTCAAACAAGTTTTCAGTTATTAGGGAACTATTCTTGGTTGTCATTTTTTTGCTGGCTTCGGCAGTGACATCAAGAGAAGTGCTACGCGTCTAGAATCGTATGGCCTGTAAGTATCATTTCTACTTTTTGCTATATGTCAAGACCCGTCCAGAATTTCTTCCCCGAAATCCTAAACAAGTCCTGATCCCAGGGAAATACCACCGAACCTTCCAACGGAAAATCCGGCAGCACCTCCCCTAAGGGATTTACTTACCACAAATTACCTACACTGAAAACACACTTCTATAAACATCCCCTTATTCCTCCCACAATACTACAAATTGGTTCCACAAATTGCAGCACTTCAAAATAAATACAGTAATCCAGTGCATAAATAATCACAACACGTCCAATACAGTATACAGAGCATTATACAAATAAATGTGGAATTTATAAAATGACAGATAAAGAAGCAATACAAGTTCGAGAGAAAAAAGGGAAGAAAAACTTCTTGAACCTTCGGCAACGAACTGAGACGTTGGGCTCACCCCGGACAATCAACGTCTTCAACCTGGACCTAGGGGAACGAAATTTAAGAGTGTGAGATGCTAATCATCTCAGTGAGTGACCTTATCTACTATACAATATAATATCACAGTAATAAGTAGATAGATAATAATTAATTGGAAATAATAATTTCTCTCAAAACCCTTACAGGTCTCTCAGTTGGAAAAGTTCCCCTTTTAAAACCTTTTCACAAAACCCTTTATTCGTATTCCCCGAAAACCAAGACATCGAATAAATACCAGAAACAGTAATAATTATAATTTTAATTCCAATACAGTTTCCAAACATTTTATTTTTAAAACACAGTTCTGAAAATCATTTGATGCACCCACTATATACCAGTGGCGCCAACAGTACCCAGCGTCCCGAGGTACCGCCAGTCAGGAGGTTATAGAAAGAAACCGGCATACGGTCGCATGGCGTCCCACTGCGCCGCTGCTAACCTGGTGTCCCGGCCATGGGGGTGGCCTACCCTCATCCGATGGCAACCACAGGACAACCTCATAATATCACCTGCGCGCTAATCACACCCACCTGTGCGCTAATCACACCCACCTGCGCGTTAATCACAACCGTGTGCTCACTAACCATATCACAAATAAACAGAACACCAGTACGTGCACGGTGCATCTAAAAATCAGAAAATCCACATATTTAATTTATAAATCAAAACTCACATTTTGCATAAACATAGCGGGTATAGTCCATCCGCTTGAACCCAGAAATCCTCCGTAATTTCTTTATAATCAATACCATAAATTCCATGATTTTCAAATCCACCAACTCCCAAATCCATCAATCCAAATATTCACATTTTCCCAAAAGCATAAATAATTCTCGAAATATAATAATTAAATCTCATAATATTCCATGGGCATATTTTATAAAAATTGAAATCACCAACATAACCAAATATTTTCCTTGAAATATTTAAAAATCAAATCATGCCCAATTTAATATTAAAACCACACGAATTTCAAAATTCTCAAAACCATAAAATAATTTCACATGGCATAAATTTGTAAAATGCACATTTTCTTAAATTCAATAAATCCACCAATAAATCCACAATAAATCGAATAAATATTTGGCACATAAAAATTAAACTCCAAATATTTAAATCATACATAATATATTCACCAATTAAATTCCCAAAATTAATTTGAAGGTGGGTCACTCACCTGGAGCACGCAATTAACTCATGATCCACTACAGGATAAATTCTACGACTCACCGGTGCTCCTAGAACAAAATTCACAGACAGTCAAATAAATTAATATTTTATTCGGATAAATAATACCCGGTACCCGGGGGTCAAACACAAACTTTAACCAAAATGGTCGAATAATATACCGAATCGAAGCTCGTGGGACGAGGATCACCAATCCGGTCTCCATCGACCCCAATTCCGCTGGAGGTGGCCGGAATTTGGTCGGGAAGCTTCGGCCGGTTTTGATCTTGAGGGATCTTTCAAACGGTGGGGATTTTGGGCAATCTAACCCCAGAAATGGACTCAGAGGGGTCAAAAATAGTGGGATAGAGGTATGGGACGAGCTGGGTTGGTCGGAAACGGCGAGAATCGCCGGAAAAATTTCACCTTGCCGCCGCGACTTCGCCGGCCCGATCTGGGCGTGTCCGGCGGCGGCTGGCCGGGAAATTTGGTGGCCGAGGTCGCGAGGTGGTGGGCTTGGATGGTGGCCAGCGCGTGTACTGTATGGGTGGCTGGAAAAAGTGCAGCAAGGAGAGAGAGAGAGACGGCCGGTGGGAGAAAAAAAAAAAACTGTGTGTGTTTGTGTTTTGGTGCTCGGGGAAGAAGAAGGAAAAAAAAGGAAAAAAGAAAAGAAAAAGAAAAAAAAGAAATGGTGTTTTCCCACGTGGGGAAAAGAAAAGAAAAAGAAAAAGAAAAAGAAAAAGAAAAGGGAAAATAAAACAAATAAATTCAAATTAATTAAATAAAAATATTATTATTTAAAATAATAATAAAAATAATTTGATTTTACACATGGTTGACATGTGGCTTCTCAACATGGTGACACATGGTCACCTTCAGTAAGTCACACGTGGCACATCGTTACGCGTTTAAAAATAATAATAAAATAATACGGTATTTGAAAAACTCTACAGGTCCATAACTTTTAAACCACATGTCCAAATCGGACGTGCCACTAGTCTACGGATTCGTATCGACGAACACTTCACAACCATGCATGAGTCAATGCTCAACCTTGCATGAATACAAAGTCAACTCCGGCACCCCTTGGACAGTTTGGACCTCAACTTGTTTTGCTCATAACTTTCAAACCGTAGCTCCGTTTTCAACGTGCTACCAGTCTACGAACTCGTGCCAACGTGTACTTCGTAACGGTACCTCAGTCAACCTAGAATTCCAACCGGGTCAAAAAGTCAACTTTTGACTCCTTCGGTCAACGGTCAACGGTCAATCTCGGTCAACGTGCAAAAATTCCGACATGATTCGGGACGGGGTGTTACACTATATATATGTGTTATATATGTATACGAAAATTCTATGGTGAGGACAGTCCGCATGAGGACCGTAGTATTAGTGACGATTTTTTATAGTATTAACAACGATTTTTTAGAAAACCGTCACCAATACTATGAAAAATCGTCACCAATACTGTGGTCCGCATGAGGACCGTCCGCACCATAGACGGATTGTATATATATATATAAATATGTGATCGGTCGTGCAGTTTTAGTTTAGAACTAATTGCAACTTAGTTTCCTCTTTCGTTTGGAAATATTGGTTTCTTGTCTTTTAAATTTAAAAAGGTTATAATTTAGATTTTGAAATTTTAATTTGTTGTATTTTAGTCTAATTGAATTTTTTGGATAATTGTGGTTAGCAATTTGAATGTAATAACATTTAATCTTTTTGAATATAGAAAGCCTAAATTGCAACAAATTTATTTATTTATTATTATTATTTTTTCATATTATGGGTAAAGAGATTCAAATTCAAATTGGTCAAAAAGTGGCTATTACAACCAAATTAGAATTAGTGTTCTAAATTGCAATAAGTTGTATGTTAATATTGGTTAAATATGACAAAACCGTTAATCTTAGTTGGCCAAAAAAATCTAATAAGATCAAAATACAACAAATTAAAACTTAAGGATAAATAAATTGAAACATTTTAAATTTAAAGAATGCTAATATATTTTTTTCAAATTGCTAATATATTTTTTTCAAATTAAAATATACTAAAATGAGGTCAATCTTTAAGTTTACGAGACGATTATTAAAAGAAAAAAAAAAAAAGTGGGGAAAACATAGTAGGAGATTGTAAAACTTGTGAGCCCTAAAAGATGCGGGATAAGAAAATGCAAAATTAGTAAACAATATAATGAGACAGATTGTGATGATCAAGAGTCAATGAACATAATACTGCCAAGTAAGTTTGGACGCATGTAAGGTACTGGTTAGCAACCTTAAAAACCACATGATGTCCAATCTCACATTGCCCAGGCATGGAATAGTAATTGTTCAAATATAAACTAAACACTCTTTTTATAATCGATGACTTTTCCGAATGGTTGGCTTTAGGATTTGTAAGAACTCTAATGTTAAGCATGCTCCAATGGCTATGGCTAGGAAGTCTGAACAAAACTTCATATCGTCTGGAGTACGATAGATAAATAGGGATAATATTGATGACAAAAGAATGACAAGTATTACAAATGATATCAAAGCTTATAACCAACTAAAAGTATATTAATATTAATAAGGATGTTGGACCGGGGTGGTATCATAAGACTGATTGTGACGATGAAGGGTAAATCAATGTGACTTTGTTAGAGTAAGTGTCAGTAAGTGCAAGACACTAGCAGGTTTACTAGCTAACACTATCTAATACCCAATCTTACACCATTCAAATGTGAAATGATAATGATTTAAATTTAAAATATATACTCTCTCAATTATCAATGCTTTTTTTGGAATAGTTGAATTTCAAATTTATAAGAACTCTAGATAAATGGGGAACAATATTGATGGAAAGCGAATAATGAGGCATTAAAAGAGTATTTAAACTTTCCAAGTTGTGGAGTGTTATTGTTAGTGAAAAAAATCTATATAATAGCTTTTCTAATTTTCTTGTTTTAATCAGGTGATGTGAAGAGTCGGCTGTTAGGTCGACTACAAAAAATGCTCAGCCCAAGGACTCGTTCTGCCGCTCCTCCTCGAGGGAGCGGCCCTTGAAGGGGCAATTGGAGTAATCGTACTAAGAAGGTGAAATAATTAATTCCAGTTCTAATCAAATGCGGAGATTGAAAATGATGTCTATATACATATATAAAGACGATTATTCATTGTCAAGAAAAAAGTGGTAATTCTCCTTTTAATTAGGGACAAGCCAATGTGATTTATGGTGAGCATTTATGTTGAATATTAGTTCTACGGGTTCAACTAATATAATTGTGCTTATAAAAGTGTAGTAAAGTGTGAGGTTATTGTTAAATATTGCTCTTATTTATTTATATAGTACCAATGATATCTTTTATCACTAATGCTAGGGGATCACAAATTAATTTATTCATTAAATTTTGTTTGTCAAATGATCTGGTAATGTGATAATAGATTGAACTTTTCAATTTTTTGTTAACCACAAATTGCCACATCATTTAAATAAACAGAATTTGGTTTATCACCACTCCTATGTTATATGATTTTTTTTCTTTTTTCTTTACTCTTTTTTTTTTTTTGGACATACTCTTATGTTATTTGTATGGTAACATCATAACATACACAGCCCAACATGAATGGGGCGCATGTCTTTTATGCATATTATATTTATAATAACTATATATATATATATATATATATTCCCCATCTACTTAATATAATAATATTTGAATTTAACAATTAATCGTAAAGTTATGTTCTTGTCTAAAATATTTTTACTACATGAGAACATATTTATAATACTCTCGACCTTGCAAAATGTGCAAAATTGCTAATCACTAATTTTATTTAATGTGATATAATTAAGTTATTTTAGTTCTTTATGCTTATTTTAATTTTTATATAAATATATGTTGATATTTCTACTCTGCTGTCTGGTAAGCAGAAGCTTATTTTATTTTTGCTTCTGACACAATATATATTGTAATTCTTAGGAAAAAAAAATGATCAATGTTATGTAATACGGTTTCTGTAATCCAGGTGTAATGAGATGACCGAAGAGAATTGTGGCAAGCTACAAATCAACTATGATATTATTACAATTAATTACCATTCTAGGTATATGATGGGTGTCCTATAGACTATGGAACATATGTTGTGTGGCAAATAATAAAAGATCGCAGCAGACAGAACATCCCTTGTTCTTGTGACGGTGATCTTACAAATAAATTGGGCTTCATACACCTCCATTTTAGTAGTTACTTGTACCATCATAAAGACGTATTTTACTATTCCTTTTTCCTTTTTTTTAGCCATACGTATTTTACTATATATATATATATATATATTCCAGTTTCCAAGGCATATATATATATATATATATATAAAAGATGTAAGAATCCGGAGAATTTGAATTATGAACTTGTATTAGAGAAAATAGTGACTTCCAACTGAACCAACAGTTGCTCTACCAGCTTATTGTTTCTTTTATTTTTATATTTTTAAAATGACAAACACAAAAAAATAAAAAAATAAGGAAGCAAAACGTAAAACACAAAATAAAATAGTGGGCTTCGTGGAGTTAATAGCCAAGCTACAAAAATTACGAGATTGAAATATTTGAAATTATTAAAAGAAAAAAAAAAGTAGGGAAAATGAGTTGGAATTTTTTTAGTTTTTGAATTTTAAGTTTTTATTTTATTTTATTAAGAAATATTAAATATACATAAATAATTATTACCTTTAATAGTCAATTTTTAGCCAAGGGATTGTCAATTTTGTCTTTAAAGTTTACTCAAAAAAAAAAATAAATAAATAAAACAAATGAAGAAAAAGCCCGGGTGTTTGATGACTGAATTTATTTATTTATTTATTTTTATACATATAAAAGTGACAGAGGATGAAAATTATTTTTTAATCCATGGACTAATCAATTTAAAATATGGTCATTGTTATATGGATTATTCCAAAAAGACTTTTGGATGCAGCTTTTGACAACTGTTGGATAATGGACATAAGAAAAACAGTAATCCCACTAAAATGATGTTGTTTGGGCAATAAGTATGCCCAAATATAAGGGGTTAAATTATAGAAGCGCATTTGCACCCCCTATCTTATGACATCTATATCATATGAAATATATTACTCTCTCTCATATATGATTATTTCAATTACTGCTATTCACCTAAAAATTAAACTTTGAAATAAATAAAAATTGCAGTATAATTTTAGTATATTTATCTATAAGAGCAATTTAATTAGACCTTATTACCCCAAAAAAAAAAATTAATGAGACAATTTTTAATTTTATCTTAATTACATTTAGATTCATACTTTCAAAAAAATCATCACAAATTTTTAGCTAATTTTCTATATTTATTAAAACAAATTCAATCATTAATTTTTATCAATTATTTTAACAATAAAATATAAAAAAGTTAAGACTAAAAATTCATATTTGATAATTAAATAATACTGTAAAAATACAATTTTAATATTTGACTATTAAAATTAATTTATAGAAATTAAAAATTAACATATAAAAATTAATAATTATTTTTTAAAGCATATATCTAATTATAATTAAAATAAAAGGTTTAAATAAAATATTTACAATTCTATGGACTTGGGTGTAAAATGCATATAGAATTAGACCTGGCAATTTGGATCATGACACGGCGACACGACTCGAAAACGACACGGAATAAATGGGTTTGGGTTTATTATAAATGGGTTCGGGTCATAATCGGGTCAATCCGTTTAACATGATTATTAATCGTGTCATTTTCGGGTTGACCTGTTTAACTCGAAATTGACCCGTTACAACCCATTTATTAAACATGTCAGTTTCAACCCGACACGATTATATACCTATTACAACCCATTTAAATTTAATTTTAAATTAATATTTTATCACAATATAATATTTAATAACTAAAAAATATTATAAATTAAAAATTTTATAAAAATAATTTTCTATTACTAATTTTTTAAAAACAAAAAATACATCTTTAATAAAACAAAAACATAAAAATAAAAAAAAAATAAAAAAAAATTCGGGTTAATAGGTTAATTTTCGGGTTAACGGGTTAATAGGTTAGTTTTCGGGTTAATAGGTCAATTTCAGGTTAACGGGTTAATAGGTCAATACGACCCGTTAAAATAATCGTGTTAAACGGGTCGTGTCGTGTTGACCTGTTTATAAATAGGTCGGGTTAGTGTTTTAGGTACCTGACACGATTAATAAATGGGTCGTGTTCGGGTTAGGCATTTTTGACACGATTATTAAACGGGTTGACACGAACACGACCCACCAACCCGAATTGCCAGGTATATATAGAATATCACTGTGTTTAGCCTTTCAAAAAGTTGCTTCGGGTCAAAAAGTTATTAATTTCGGGCTTTAAGTTTAAGAAGTCCACAAATCTTGGCCGATCCAAGGAGCCCTGGGTCCAACAAGACCAATGGATAGTGATACTGTAGTAATGCACATCTGATTTTCATGAATAAGATTAAGAGCTTTGTATATAACATAAAAAATAATAATAAAAAAAAATATATAGAAAAAGTAGGGTAGCGTGGTCAGTAGGATTTTGTGATTGAGAGTTTAATTATTTACTCAATGATATGAAAATGAAAGGAAACCAGATTTGGGCTCTATAACTTCTAGAATTCACAACATGACTAATTAAAGAAAATGGCTTCGAATAAGTTTTCAGTCATTTGGGTGGTTTTCTTGATTGCTACGCTTCTAGCGGTAGCATTGGCATCAAGAGAATTGCTTGGAACTTCCAATCCTGCAACTCATATAAAATGTAAGTGTGCCTTCACCACCTAAGTAGCTGCTAATGACTAAAGCATTTTGTACATTTTCATTACACATGTACATTTAATTTTGGGCTCCTTTTGTTAACCTTTTTGTTTGTTTATTTATTTATTTTTTGTTTATTTGCAATATTAAACATATATATATATATATATATATATATAGACCTGGCAATTTGGATCATGACACGGCGACACGACTCGAAAACGACACGGAATAAATGGGTTTGGGTTTATTATAAATGGGTTTAGGTCATAATCGGGTCAACCCGTTTAACACGATTATTAATCGTGTCATTTTCGGGTTGACCTGTTTAACTCGAAATTGACCCGTTACGACCCATTTATTAAACGTGTCAGTTTCAACCCGACACGATTATATACCTATTACAACCCATTTAAATTTAATTTTAAATTAATATTTTATCATTAATATAATATTTAATAACTAAAAAATTTTATAAATTAAAAATTTTATAAAAATAATTTTCTATTACTAATTTTTTAAAAACAAAAATTACATATTTAATAAAACAAAAACATAAAAAAAAATAAAAAAGTAAAAAAATTTCGGGTTAATAGGTTAATTTTCGGGTTAACTGGTTAATAGGTTAGTTTTCGGATTAATAAGTCAATTTCAGCTTAACGGGTTAATAGGTCAACACGACCCGTTAAAATAATCGTGTTAAACGGGTCGTGTCGTATTGACCTGTTTATAAACAGGTCGGGTTAGTGTTTTAGGTACCTGATACGATTAATAAATGGGTCGTGTTCGGGTTAGGCATTTTTGACACGATTATTAAACGGGTTGACACGAACACGACCCACCAACACGAATTGCCAGGTATATATATATATATGAAGGATAAATAACTAATATAATTGCAATTAAAAAAATTAAATGTAATTAGTTTGGTCTTGTTTCTATATAATATTAAATGTGCAGAATGAGGTTGCAATTGGTCGACCTTATAGAAGAGGTAGAGATCTATAAGGTAGAGATCTGAATCTGGTCTACTTTGTGTATGAAAACAATAATGGTTAACCACATAAGCACACACAAAAATCATAGTTGCAGTTTGAATGGGTTGAAAAATGGAAGGTCGTGGATTTATTTTATTTTCAATGAGTTGAATAAATGACATAACATAATTTGAATGAGTTTGAAAAAATGAAACTTAGAGGAATGTTCTTTCCATCAAAATATAAAGTAATTTCAATGAATGAAGCAAGATTTTGATTTTATTTACATACACTAACACATCCAGGGATTGGATATTGGCTTATTTGGAGCTCAGAATGGCTATATATATATATATAACATAGAAAAATAAAAATGATCTATATTAATAAAATATATATCTCCAATTTTAAATTTTTCATAGAACAGTTGGAGATTTTTACCTCCTCCAAGTTTTCTTTCTCTTGTGAATCCTATGATGCAAACATAGGGTAAAAAACCTACTTTGGCGAAAACAGAGTAGAAGTGAAACAGTTATAAAATGTTTTCAAAAATAGGGATAGCAATTTGTTCCGCACATTTTGAAAAGCGCGGTACACTGCCCCTAATGGGGTGGTTTTTTCCCAAAAATTCGGGTGATGGGACGGGCTCGGGGCATTAGATGAAAAACCGATTTGGGGCTGGGCCGGGCCCGGGGAATAAATACCCCGACCTGGTATGTGTATTTATTTAATTTAATTTTTTTATATATATTTAATTGAAATTTTTTTTTTTATCATTCCCAATTTTTTATTAACAAAACAACACTACCCCTGTAGCCCCTCATTTTATTTTCTTCTTGCTCCGACACACACTACCGCCACCTGCAACTGCTACTTCAGCCTTCACCGCTACTTACTACTTTACTGCGGCACCACTTGCTGCAGCAACACAGTTGAGCTCCTTATGCTATTGGTAGGTTCTCTCTTTCCTTCTTGTTTTTTTATTCTTGTAAGAGCTTTCTCTGCCATTGCTCTAAATCAAGCATTTTGTTCTATACTTTTCCATTTGTGGGAAGCCATTTGGGGTTTGCGGATTGGGATTGGGGGTCTCGGCCGGTTGACATTTGGGAAGGGGCAACCAGCTCGAGTTAGCAAGATGGAAAGTTGTTGGTTTTCTGAAACGGGTCGGGGGCACTCTATTTCTATTATATTACTTTCCATTTTCTATTTTTCCTTTCTTCTAATTATTTCATTTTCTTACTTTTTATTTTTCATTTTTTATTTTTCCCCTATAACAAATAATTCTAATCCAATTTTTTCTTCTTTTCTTTTTTTCCAAAATAATAATTTTAAAACATTTCTTCTTTAGTGATTGGATCATAGCATTTCTTCTTTATTACATTTCTTCTATTTATTTTTATCCTTACAAAATATTTTAATTTTATATTTTGCATCCGATTCATTCATTGAAGTATCCTTGTTTAATCCCCTTTAATGCTATGAAATCTTTGTCTCCATGACAAAACTTTATATATATATATATATATATACGCATTTGGTCACTACGGCAAAACTGTCTTGAATATATAATTGTTTATTTTAAGTTCCTCTTACACTTATCATCATTCAACGAAAAAAAAAAATATGGTCGAAGTATGTGCACTTGTTTTTTTTAATTTTTGTCAGCATCATGATATTGTATTAATAATTAAACCTGGTCTTACTAACACTCATTGCATTATGGAAAACAAGATTGACTCTTTAGATTTTCCAAAATCATTCATGCAAGACCATAATAATTAATTTGTTTGGAAATAATATATATACATATATATATATATATATATATATATCAATTAAAAACGGAAAAAACCACCCCGTCTCTTCTCCGCTCCGCAAAATCCCCCTCCCCACCCCATATCTAAAGAAATAGGGAAAACCGTGAGAATGGGATGGAAAATCCCCTCAAGATGGGGACGGTATTTTAAAAACCGACTCCACCCCGCCCCGCCCCGCCCGCCCTGTTAACATTCCTATCCAAAAAGCCCGTCCATGGTTGCTAAGCAGCACAAATAGATTCATAGAACTAGAAAATTTCCCCATATTTTCCAACCATGTCTAGCCTACAAGAAAAGTGTATCGTTGGCAAAGATTCTGGCTTGAGTCGTGGCTTTGATATCTTTCTGCAGAGCTGATTCAGGATCAAACAAAGAAGCTGAGGCTCTAGTCAAGCGGAAAGATAGCCTACCAAACCAATCAGTTTTCGACTCATGGATTTTTTCCAACGCAAACCAATAACTCGCACTCCTCCAAATCCATGCAAATGGTATGGAGTTACCAGCAATAGTGTAGGAAACAAGACCCAAATAGAGCTTCCAGGCAGAGGCATAAATGGTACCCTCCAAAACTTCAACTTCTCCTCCTTTCTGAACCTTCTTTGCCTTGATCTTCAAAGAAACAATCTCGAAGGCACAATACCAAACAACATTGGCATGCTTTCCATCATTTCAACAAATTCTCTCAATGGCTTTCTACCTCTTTCTCTTACAAATCTCACTCAGGTTTCGGAGCTTGACATTTCCCAAAATGACGTAACCGGAATTTTAGACGGTCATTTATTCTCTGAGTATACTCAAACCAACCCGAAACTAGCCTTCTTAGTCTCAAATATCTACTATTCCAAAGAACTCAGCGTGGAGGCCAAATTCCCAAAGAGATAGGAAACTTGAAATTCCTGGTTTCTCTGGTTCTAGACACCAATCATTTCAAGGATCCTCTTCCTCCTTCTTTGGGAAATTCCAGTAACTTGCAAGCTCTTCGTCTTTTGATGAATCAACTTTCCGAACCAATCCTAGCAAAATTAGGGACTTTGAGCAAGATAACTGATGTGCGTTTGATGGGTAACAAGTTCTCAGGTGTTGTACCTCCAGAACTAGGAAAACATTCATTGTTGGCTATTCTGTGTCTGTCCAATAATAACTTCACTGGCCAATTACCACAACAAGCATGTTGACTTGGAAATCCTGTCAACTTCACTGCAGCAAATAACAATTTCACAGCTCCAATCCCAATAAGCTTGGAAAACTGCACAAGCCTGTACAGGGTTATGCTTGAACAGAACCTGCTCACAGGATATATACACCAAAACTCTGGTGTGTATCCTAACCTTACTTATGTCGATTTGAGTTTGAACAAATTGCGAGCCAACTTCTTGCTGAGCTGGGGGGAATGGCGGAACTTAACACTACCAAACATCAGTTCCAAATGAGATTGTCCGGTTGAACCAACTAATCGAGTGATCTTTCTTCCAATCAATTTTCTGGATAGATACCGGTACATGTTGGAAGTTTATCCAAACTTTCCTTGTTAAACCTAAAAAATAACGGGCTTTTGGCTACTTTACCTGCGGGAATTGGAGAACCATCCAACTTGGTTACCTTAGACCTGTCGATGAACATGCTAAGCGTGGCCAATTCCACAACAAATAGGAGATTGTTCCAAGTTGCTCTATTTGTCTTCGAGCAAGAACCAATTGAATGGTACAATCCTAAATAGTATTGGAAATCTTGGGGCTTTACAGGAGCTACTAGATTTGATTTACAATTCACTTGGTAGAAAAATACTAGCCCAGCTTGAGAGGCTTATAAGTTTACAGAATTCAAATCTTTCCCATAATAATCTCACCGGTTCAATCCCCAATCCATAAGAAACATGGTGAGCTTGATAGATATCATCAACCTCTCATTCGACCTTTTGGAGGGTCCTATTCCTGATTGTTGTAAAAAAAAAATTGAATATATATGTAAATACATGTGGATACAACATAATATTATTTTCGATAAGTTAGAAGCTGTAGTTTTTTGAATTTATCTGCTTTCTGGAATTTTAATCGAGGCATGTGTGATACCACAATATTCTTAAAACGTTTTACATCCACCAATACGTTGAAAAGAACGTTGAAAGAACACGTGTGCTTAGACCTCTCAAAACAAAAGTTTTTGTTCTCTTAAAACTCTCAACCCATCTAATTCAAAATATTATTATTTATTTTAAAAAGTAATCAAAACCCACTAAAATTCTCAATCACCAACCTGTAAGGGAAACAAACATTTAAAACCCAAAGTCACTAACAAATCATTCACACTCATTTTTTGCCCAAACTACAACACCGATTCTAAAATCTTTCAGTCAACTAAGCCGGAGGCATTCACCAGCAACTAAGCTTTATGTGGAAATATCAAAGGTCTCATCCCCTGCATCGAAACAGAGCAAAATGGCGGCGGTGACAAAATCTGACAGTCATAATTGTTATTTCTTCTTTAGAAGCTGCATTGTTATTTACCATTATACCTGTTGGGATTTTGGTTATTTGTTTGGAAAAAGAAAATCATCAACGAATTCGGTTAAACATGAACACATTCCAATGGGACAGAATCCATTTTTGATGTGGTATTTTAAAGGCAAAATTTTTGCACGATGACACATTGGAAGCAAGAAGGAATTTGACGATTTGTATTGCATCGGCGTTGGAGGGTCGAGGAAGGTATGCAGAGTAGACTGGACCGTTGTGCTTGTTTTGGGATGTTGGACTGTAATTGGACTGGATTATTTTAAATTGGGCTCTATAACGATAAATTTAATTTTGTGCAGTCCAGCATCCCAATTTGTTCTCTCTTCTATTTTTATTTTATTTTATTTTATTTTTTTGGTTGAGAAATTTAGTTCTTTGTTTATGTATATTTATATTAAATGTTTGGTCTTATAACCATTTAGTTTGTACACATGTGACTATATATAAAGAAAGATGTTTGTCTCAATTTTTATCTTCTAAACTTTTCTTAAATGAATCATGGCTTGTCTGTAACACCCCGTCCCAAATCGCACCGGAATCCGTGCACGTTGACCGAGGTTGACTGTTGACCGTTGACCAAAGGGGTCAAAAGTTGACTTTTTGACTCGATGGGAATTTCGAGTTGACCAGGATACCGTGGCGAAGTGCACGATGCCACGAGTTCGTAGACTGGTAGCACGTCGAAAACGGAGCTACGGTTTGAAAGTTATGGACGAAACAAGTTGCGGTCCAAACTGTCCAAGGGGTGCTGGAGTTGACTTTTTGTTTATGGGGAATTGAGCTTTGACTTGTGCATGGTTGTGAAGTGCTCGTCGATACGAGTTCACAGACTAGCGGCACGTTCAAAACGGACATCCGGTTAAAAAGTTATGGACGTTTGAAGTTTACCGGATACCGTATTATTTTAATATTTTTTTGGGTCGGTGAACAGTGAAATGCCACGTGTCAACTTCTGATTGGTCCACGTGGCATGAACAGTGTCACACAAGGTTTTTTATTTGTTAAAATTCCCGGGGAAGAGAGAGAAAGAGAGAGAGGAGAGAGAAAGAGAGAGAGAGCCACCGCCGGCCACCGGAGTTTTCCACTGTTCCGGCCGAGTTACTGTACACGCGCCGGACAGAAAGCTTGCCCACCTCATTTCCGGCAAAACCTCCAAATTTCACGGCGAACGGCCGCCGGACGCGCCCGGATCGGACGTCCGAAGTTTGGCGGCGATTTTTCCCCTCCACCGCCGGCCACCGCGAATCGGCACTGTTCCGGCCACTTTCCGGCCACACACGCCTGACAGCCTTGATCCTCTCCTCAAGTCCGGCCTACCCACCAAAAATCACGGCCATCGGACCACCGACGCGCCGGGATCGGAGCGTTTTCCGGCGAGGGGTCGAAAATCTTCAAACGGTGATTTCTCCGCCGTCCGACCTCCGTTTTGCTCACCGTCGGTCCCGTTGGATTGCTCTCCTCACGATCTAAAAATCTGCAAAATTTCACAGCAAATGGCCACCGTCGGAAAATACTGTTCCGGTGACGGTTGCCGGTGACGTGGCGGCCCGCCGAAAATTACTGTTCCGGCGAGTACCCGAAAATTCCGGCCAGCTCCAGTCCGCAGTGTTCGACCTCCTGAACCCAAATCCGACTTCCGTTTCCGCCAATTCGCGACGGTTTGGGAGAATTGCGGAGCCGAAACTCGAAAAGCTTTCCGGCGAGATTCCGACCCCGTCGGGTTCGATCACCGGAAAGTAAGACCGAATCCGTGATCCTCATCACTCGAGCTTCGATTCGGTATATAACTCGTAACCCTTAGATGTCGCTTGGTGTTCTCTCCCCGGGTATCCATTTGGGAATTACCCGAATAAAATATTAATATTTTTGGTTTGTGCACTGTGGTTGTTTAGGTGCACGCGCGAGTAGTGGAGTGGATCCCGAGGAGGATCTTAGTTGATTTGCGCTCTCCAGGTGAGTGACCCACCTTCAAAAATTATTTTGGGCAATTAATTAAATTTAATTGGTATTTAATTTAGTATTTAATTATGCTCATGTGGTGTGGTTTAATTATGATTTTAATGCGGTTTAATTTAAATTATTTGTTATGCATGAGCAAGGTATGTTTCGGTATTAATTTTACGTGGTTTCAAATGTGATTTCTCGGGCATAATTGGGTTAAATATTTTTTGAAAATATTTGGTTAAATTTTATAAATTATGCCCGCGGTATTTTTATGGTTGCATCTCGTATTTCGAGGAAAATTGTGGTTTGTTGATTATCGCTGTTTCGTACCGGGTTATTGGATAAAATATGTGGGATGGTGTTTTGTGAAATTTTGGTATACTTCCCACGGTGGTTTTTGGAAAAACGGTACGGTTGGTTGTTTATGTTTATTTTTAGACGCACTCATACAGTATTGGTGTTCTGGTGTATGGTGTATGGACACGTGGTTTAGCACGCGGTTATTATATGGTTTAGCGTGCGGTTATTACTTCACCCGTGAGTTGCCATTGGACCGTGGGCAGGCAAGGTTATTGTTGCGCATAGCCGCCCCCTTGGCCGGGTGATGGTTTTTAGCAGTCGGTACTGTCGGGACGCCGAAGTGACCACTGCAGGTTTCTCTCTTTAACCTCCCGCCAGTCGGTGCTCGGGACGCTGGGTATCGGAGGGCATCACCGGTATATGGTGTGGTGCGTCAGGTGTAATTGTCGGTGTAATTGCAAATAATGGTTTAAACCCCAAAGGTGTTCAAAATTTATTTATTATAATTTATTATATTTTTATTATATATTTGGGGTATGTATTTATTTAATTGTTGTTGTTAAATTATTTAATCCCTTGGTTTTTGGGAGGTATGCACATTGGGTTTTGCGAAAAGGTTTTAAAAAGGGAACATTTCAAACTGAGCGATTGGTGAGAGTTTTGAGGGAAATCATTATTTTCCAAAGGTTATTATTATTTATTATTAATTGTTGGTATTTGTTCCACTCCTTAATTATTATTATTTTATTATTATTATTAAAAGGTGTTCAGTAGTTCGGGTTACTCACGGAGATGATTAGCATCTCACACTCTTAAATTCCGTTCCCTTAGGTGCAAGTGGTGGTAGACGTTCTTCCGGAGCGAACCAAGTTTTCCGCTGCTGTTGTGTTTCGAGAAGTTTCTTTGTACTCTTTCATTTCAGTGTATTATTTCTTTTCAGCCTTGTTGTATTTCTGTTGTTTAGCACTTCTTAAAGCTCTGTATACTATTGGAATACTTCTGTTTTATTTATGCACTGGACTGTTGTTGCTTTGAGAAGTGCTGGAATTTGTGGAATCAGTTTGTAGTTTGTGGGAGGGATAAGGGGATGTTTTTAGAAGTGTGTTTTCAGTGCAGGTAGTTTGTGGTAAGTAAATCCCTTAGGGGAGGCTCTGCCGGATTTTCCATTGGAGGGTTCGGTAGGGTTTCCCTGGGATCAGGGCTGTCTAGGGTTCCGGGGAAGGAATTCTGGACGGGTCCTGACATTGTCACTTCAATAAGAAGATAAAAATTAGTTAACTGCAAAATAGACATTCATTTATTAAATGAAAGCAATGCTATAATTCAGCCAAAAAAAAGGAAAAAAAAAAAAAAAGGAGTAATGCTATCATTAGCGACTCTAACACGAAAATTTATAGTTAACCAAAAAATAATATATTCTCCATCGCAACTTGGTGAAAATTATCATGTTCATGGATAGTGAAGCACAATTATTAATATATATTAGATTATTGATGACTTTAATCCGGTGCACAATAATCAAGTCAACAACAGTATAATATTTCGAGTACATATATATAAACCATCCTATTTGTAACAAAAAAAGACATATGCCCCTGCTTGCTTGCTTATATCTAATAATATTTTTCATGGATTTTAGTCACAAAAGTTTATTCGGTTCATGGACAATATTTTCTGTGGAGAATTTGAAAATAATTTTGCAATTTTTTAGAACAGTGTAAAATCTATAATGATAAAGGTACAAAAACTAAGCAGTTTATTGGAATGTTTATCAAAATAAAATATCAAGGTGATATTTTATTATTTTATAAGTATTAATATAATTTAAATATAAATATGTAAATTTTTTAAAAAATAAATGTATAGAAATTAAACCAATTATGGCGTGTGGCTCAAATTTGAGCCCTTTCATTATGGGCATTTTTGGTATTTTCTCTAATAAAGTTCATTTTATAAGCTTTCTCGGTCTCCAAAATAGTGCGTAGAAGAAAAAGAAAGAAAGAGGAGAGTTTGAACGACTTTGAGGAGAGCTCTTGAGTATCTCAAACTAGGGCAAACATGGAAGTTGAAGGCCAAAAAGAGATTTTTCTTCTTATGATCTTTCTTGTATTTAATCAGCTTGAGCTTTTGTTACTTGTTATCTATTAAAGTTGATGACTATCTTGTACCCATTTGATTTAATAGTAGAATCCAATTACCATTTGTTAGATGTAGGCATATTTTGGTATTAAACCACATAAAATTTATTGTATATTGTTTGTTGATTTACCGTGTTTTGTATTCTATGTTTTATATGGTTAACTTTGTGTGATAAAAATTTTGGGGTGCTTGTTTCTTGGATTTTGGTAAGTAGTGCATACAACGTGTTTGATAAATTGTTAAATTTAGATTTTTCACAACGCTAATAAAATAATGATAGTTTATTACTTGGTAAACATCTTGGTGTTCTAACATTATTCATATTAAAAATATAAATTTGTTGTTAAAAAAAGAAAAAAAGAACTACAATTTTCATAAAACTTCTTGGATTTTTTTTTTTTTTTAACCTATAGTGTGAGGTGGAAGATTCAACCTCAAATTAATTTCAATGTCGAGGAAATCAAAAGGTGATATCACGGACTCCAACTCAAACTATAAAATTTTTATAAAACTTTTCTGTTTCGTTTATATATATATATATATATATTTGTTAAAAGGATGGAAGAAGTAGCAAACACGCCAGTTGAACAAGTACGCATGCAAATTATGACCAAAGCAACCAAAGTTCTCCATCGGAATTTTCCTGTCTCATTTTTCTGTTTGAAAATTCCATATAGGAAATGTGTTTCATATGATATACCACTGTGTTTCATGGGTTGGTTGGATCCTCGGGATTTCCTTGGTCCAAGATTAATTGAAAGGAGTGCTTCTTTTTCTAATAAATGAAAATTATTGAAATTTCATAGTAGAACGCATTGTCTCCACCAACTTCATTAAGTAATTTGTCCGAAATTTTCTTTGAGAACGACATTTTTTATTCCATTAATTGAGGTTGGGATTGTGTATATAAACAGCGCATTCAAATATACCAGGGTTGACACAGAAAACATGACTTCGAACAAGTTTTCAGTAATTATTAGGGAACTGTTCTTGATAGTAATTCTTCTGCTGGCTTTGGGAGTGGCATCAACGGAACTGCCACAAGTCCAGAATCATCGTATGCCTCGTAAATTTGACTTTTACTATTCTTATGCATTTTAAGGAGGAAAAAAAAAAAAAATAGGGAGAGAGAGAGAGAGAGAGAGAATTTATAAAAGAAGAACAAAAAGTTTTTTTTTTTTTTTTTTTTCTGGGATTCTTGTTTTTTTCCTTTTCATGGAAACTGCTTTTAACAAATACATTTTTTATATTGATCATTTGAAAATAAAAAACACCGCCAAAAAAACCTTTATAGTGCTTCTATATTTTCTTGATTTAATCAGATTATATGAAGAATCGAGTTTTAATTGGAAGAGGTAGAACTCTCTAATCACCTCAAGCAGCTCCTCCTGATGAGAACCGTGGCTGACTGAACCAAATACCAAGTAGGTGAAACAATTCTACATAGTTTAATTTATATTTTTCCTGGTAAAAATTCTATAGCTTAATTTAATCTCTCTTGATAATGGCTTTGCTGGTAGTGAATTGGAAAGTGATTCTATGGCTGCTATTCGTTTGATTGATGACCAAAATATGTTTCTAGGTGTTAATTGTCATTTAGTGATGGATATTAAAGATGCTCTTGCTTTTTCTTCGTATTTTTTCTCGTAAGTATATTCCTAGGAACTGTAATAGGGCTGCAACTGTGATTAAATGCTCGAACAGTCTTTGGGTTTAACTACGAAACCTGGAATGAGTAGCCACCACCACGGTTAGCTTCTGTTATTCAGGATGACTTACGTTTTGGTGTTTCTGTTTAATTAAAAGTTGAGGTTTTATTTTTTTTTTTTAAAAAAAAAATTAAGCATGCAAGAGTTATGCCAAGATCAATAATGATGTTTTATGGATAATTAATTAAATATCCCGATAATTTCCATTAAAAAATAAACAGGCAGTAATTGATTAGACATTTGAATTTAAAATGTTCCATATCAAGTAATTAATTTAAAATTTATTTCGCATTAATTCAATTTTTAAATTGATTATTAAACTAATTAAAAGGAAGTTTAAAAATTTAGAAAAATAAATAATTTTTTTTTATCAAACAATCAATTAATTTTTTTTTTCTCATCTTGTTTAGAAATTGAAAAACCTAGTAGGTTTTCTCAATTTTAAAAGTTTTGTTAGTCAATTTAGAAATCAATTTAAAAATTAAATTAATATGAAATAAATTAAAAATTGAAAGCACGATGTAAATAGTTTAAATTTAAAAGCCTAACGTATAATCAAGCTAAAGTTAAAAATATTAAAATATAATTAATCCTATATTTAAAATAAATGTATATAAACCATGCAACAATATTGTAATTATCCAGTGAAGAGAGAGATGTATATTGTCCCATAGGGTCAACATAGGGATTCAACCTTGATTTGGTGAAATCCCCCATTCTCCAGTTGTGATGATGAATTTAATATTGTTTATATATATATATATATATATATACGGAAATTCTATAGTTACGACGGTCCGCATGAGGACCGCAGTACTAGTGACGGTTTTTCATAATATTAACGACAGTTTCTTAGAAAATCGTCACCAATACTATGAAAAACTGTTACCAATATTGTGGTCCGCATGAAGATCGTCTGCCCCATAGACGGACTGTATATATATATATATATGTATGTATATGTATACAATAAACATATAAACTCTATTTAGTAACGTCAGTTTGTTGTCTCCTTGAGTCGTGTTATAATTTTTTTTTTTATGTTTTTATTTATTTATTTATTTATTGGTTACATAGCTAATAGTTCTTAAGAGAAATTTAAAAGAATTTATATTGTGATATGTGATTGCTTTAATGCAGGTCGAGATGATAAGATGACTGAAGAGAAGCTTGGCGTGCACCAAATCAAATATTTACCAGATACTTCTGCGGTTCTGATATATCATATGTGCGCTTCTGCAGCCAACAATCTGCCACATAACGTTGAAATATAATTTTGTTGTCGACTTCATTATTGTGAATTTTTTTTTTTTGGCATTTAAAATAATTTCTTTAGTCACCCGTGAACTTGATTATTAAGGACGTTGCTATCTTTTTCTTTTTTTCCTTTTTTTTTTAAAAAAATTAATAAGGTTGTCAATGACAATCTGTATGCATATATATATTTTCATTTTTCTTTTCAATAATTATGCCTCACAATCCATGAACTTAATAAAAATAAAATAAAATTTCGCCAGTTGTTTGACGGATTGCTTGCTTTCATTATTGGATGACAAGTTTATATTTCACTAATTTTGGTCTATATCTTTCTTCTTCTTTTATGACATGGGCTTTTTTTTTTCTTTCTTTTTTTTTTTTTTAAGTCAGTTAATTTGTTTTAGCTAAAGGAAATAAGACTTTAGATGTTTGACGGAAGCAATTAAAACTTATCCCTCGATCAGAAAATATTAGTACTAATGCAAATTTATATTTTTATTATTAATTAATCAACAGTAATATAGACTTGGACAATTTAAATCCAGTGAGTGGACATGGGAAATTTAAGTAATACTTCAATCTTATTTTATTTTATTTTGTTACCAGAAAAGTGTTAAAGGAAAAAGATTTGTCATGTATATATATATATATATATATATGGTTTTTTTTTTTTTTTTTCCCTTGTCGACTATTCAATTCTTCATTTCACCAATTTCTTTGAATGAATTATTTCAAGCAAATATCCCTTTCTTCTTTTGAAGAGTGTCTTGAATTTCTATATATCAGACTTACCAACATGACTTGTCACTCATTAGTTCCATTTATCCGAACATACCAATAATTAATTTTAGAATACTAAACTTTTTTTTATTTGGGTTAAAACTTAAAATTAGGACCAAAATACCAAAAAATTAAATTAATATCCGTACGATGGTGTCCGAAGTACCCATCCATCAGACCTAACAAAAAACCTGACCCGCTAGGAGGTTTTTCAAAACTCCAATTAGTAAGTAATAAAATAGGATAAATGGATGCATATGCATATATGGTGCTTAAGACGGTGATTATTTAGAATATTGCAGTCTCACATATGGGCACTTGGTATCTCTTTTCCATTTAGTCAATGACATATGCCAAGTGTTCAAGTTCCCAATAGAATTTTAAGTCAAACATTGAATGAAAAAGAGATGCCACCTCCGTATACCTGTTAATAACTTAGTACACAAGATAGTTTTTCTTTGGCCAGTAAGATAGGTTTTTTTTTTTTTCTTTTTTTCCTAAACACCATTTTATGCATTTACATTTTTGGTTTGGTTTAATAAATATATAAATCAGCGAGCGGTGGAATATTGTGGCAAATATTCTTTTATAAAGCTTCTACCTAATTAGCATGATATTTCAAAACATAAGATCCAAATGATCAGTGTAAATTAAGCACTACGTACGTTTAACATATTGGAGGCGGCTTAAACCCCATCTCGTGAGATCATTGTGACAACAACAATTAAGAGGCTCTTTCTCCAGAGATCTCTTATTTTGTTGCTCAACATGTGTAGTATTAATATATGTAAAATATAACATGCAATAAATGTAATTAATTAATTAAACATCGAGGATAGTTTATTGGAGCATGAGCTGATAATTTTTTATTTGGAGCTGCCGCTCGCCAAGCTTCTCTTCACTCATCTCATCTGGACCCGGAAACAACCATATGTATAACATTAACATATTATTATTCTTATTAATTATTAATTCGAGAACTCTCTAAACCAAAAATAAAATATAGTACCACTCTAGGAGGCAACAAAAACTTTGCCATGTACATGCAGTTAGAAGGGGTTGCAAAGAAGTTCGGACGAAAACATCCTTTTACTTTTAAAATTGAAAATAAATAGGTTTAATTATTTAAAATTTTAGAAATTGATGTGATATATTACCATTTATCAAATCTAATGGCTCTCAATGATTGAACATATTTATTTTCAACTTAAATAATTAAGATGTTTTCATTGGAGTTGTATTGTAACGTATTGCATTATTTATTAGTTTGTTTGATATATGTAAAATTGATTACCTTAATTAAACATGTTCTCATGCATTAGGCTTATATATATCTAGGATTTTTTTTTTTTTTGGAAGAATAGTTCATGTATAATAAAACTATATAAGTGAATATATATTAAAAAAACTTAGCTGACCACAAGTTGGGCCTTATCATGTTTACCACATGTATATATGAAACTATAAATTTGTTACAGTGCGAGCCTCACTTCCAACATGTTGTCTTACATGAGGCATACAAAATATGATGGCTGTGAAATGCATTTTTCAGAAAAATTATATAAAACTAATAATTAGTAAATGTTCATTATTATATCGCGCATGAATATCATCTTAAACTACTAGGCATTTGCCATTATCTGCACTAATCAATTACTGAATTTATTTTTTATTTTTGATATGGAAACAAGCTATTTGATTAGTTGTACATAAGACATGATTATCAATGCATTGGTTAAATTAAAATAGAATTGTTTCACACGTACTTATTCGGAGTCGGACGATGACGGTCATGGATGGATCTCTTCAGGGGGAGCAGCTTCCTTACGAGTTAGAGTTTCGAATAACACTCGGTTCTTCACGTCATCTGATTGAAACGAGAAAAAAAAATTAAAATAATAAAGAAAAAAAAAAAAAGAGCCTCTTTAATATTCCTTATATGTATATATTTTCAAAATAAACAACAAAAAAATAGTATTTTGTTGTTTATGAAAGCAAGAGATGTTTTTTTATCTGAGGCATGGAGATTCAAATTTTGTACTCAGGAATTAATATCATTGCCAGATGAGATGAGGTAGTGTTTGATAAAATTCTGCAGACAATAACTTTTTGTTCTTTTCTAAATTTTGTCCTTCCTTTTTTTTTTTTTTCTTGTAATCTTGATTTTCTTTTCAAAACTGTTTTTTGGGAAAAAGAAAAAAAAAAGAAAAAAAGAAAAAAAGAAAAAAAAAAGGCTGATAACACAAGTATGAGTTTTCCAAAAATAATTTTACAATTTTCATATAATTGAAAAATGTTTTAAGTTATTTACATGGTACTCTATATACGAACTTGGAAAGCTTTTCTCTCATACTTTAAAACGCATAATAACATATTTAAGAGAAGCTTCACTTACAAGGCATACGATTGTGCACGTCTAGCAGTTCCCTTGATGCCACGGATCCCAAAGCCAGCAGAAGAATGAAAACCAAAAGCACTTCCCTAATAACTAAAAACTTATAATTTGAAGCCATATTATTTTCTTATTCATTTTATATGTGAATCTGGTGTTTATATAGCAGTAACCCCAAGCTTAATTGACTAAGACATGTTATTTTCATAGAAATTTCATTTGGGGCAAATTACTTGATGAGCACTTAACGGAGACAATGGGTACTAATCTGAAACTTCCAATAATTTTCATTTATTTTATAAAAGCAGATATTGAAAAAGGAATCCTTTCGTTTAATTTGGGACCCATGAAATAATAAAGGATCCTACCAACTGACGACCAACCTTAGTAAAATTCATGAAAAAATCTGAAAATGGAATAAAATTTTCATTTGTCAACTGGAATTTTCAAACCATAGAAGAGTTGTGGTTGCTAATTACACTTTGCAAGAATACTGGGTCAGCAATAGGCTACCTATTCCATTTTTTTTATTTTTTATTTTTTGAGTCCTTTGTTGGACTAAGCTTCCATCATATTCAGATATCGCGGTTTTCGAAAAGGGACCAAACGAAAAAAAAAAAAGTCTAATTAATGAAGGCGGAAAAAAGGGTTTATGATAATTTTAAAGTATGAATTGGAGGTACATTATGTCACTTTTTTCCTTGAGGATGAATTTGAGTTTAAATTTCCTACCTACAAGAAAACGAAAATGGAAGAAAAGAAAAAAGCAAGAGAATTTTTATGAATATTTTTATTTTTGTTTTGTCACAATAAATATATATTTTTATTATACAATATTGCATTTAACCCTATTTTTAAAAACAATGAAAAATTATTTTCAAATTCTATACACAAATATTTTCTAAAGTTCATAAATTATAATAATAAACTTTTGTTTCTAAAATTCATGAAACAAAAAATTAGACATATGCAATGCAGAGGCGTACATGCTTATTTTGGTTGGAAAAAAAAAAAAAAGGAAAAAAAGAAGAAGCTGGTTTACATGTTATGGTCTGTTCGATTACAATGTATGCCGTACTGCAGCCAATCCCAAAGCTTATGCGAGTTATCTTGAATAACAATCTGCCACGTAGCGTTATGTTAATATATATGTAATACTTTTGTTGACTTTATCAATCTATATTGGTATAATATGTATAATTTATTAATATTTTCGAGCCTGACATGAACTTATAATTTTCACCAGTTCTGAGAGCATATATTTTCGTGTTGACTCTCCTGCTTTCGTTCATTGGATGTCAATTTTACATTTAACTAATTCTGATCTACTTTCTTCTTCTTTTATGACTTGAGTGGTTTTTTCAATTACCAAAAGAACCTAACCTACCACTAATTAATTTTAAAATGCTACGTTTCAGCAATGTTGAATTTTGAATTTAGATAATATTTTTGAATTTCTAAAATTCTCTCTAATAACAAGACAAATGTTATGGTGTTGCTACTGCACCATTTGGGATCCTACCGTTTCTTTTGAAATTTGATATATATAAAGTAACTTATCACATTTATGCATCATCTACAAGCTACATGACTACAAGACCAAACATAGAAGGCATAACTGTTTTGAATCATTACAGTCCAACAGAAAAGAAAACCAATACTAAGTATATTTATAGCCATCAAGAGCTTGAATATGAAGCAGCTTAGACACAGTTCGCATGGTAGGACGAGCTTGTGGATTCGCTGACAAGCATGAAATAGCAAGCTTCATAGTCAAACCTAATTTATCATCAATGTTGTTTTCAGTTGCAGCAGGAGGTGAGAGACGAGGATCCAATTCAACTTTATGTCGGATGCTTTCAAAATCGGATGATTGTAGACTGGAAAGAAGTTCGCCCGGATGTTTTCCCATTAGAATTTCAAGAGCCAGAACACCAAAGCTATACACATCACATTTCTCTGTCACTACCATGGAGTAAGCAAGCTCTGCACCCAAAAACCAAAAAAACAAAAAATGTTAGAATTTATTCAACTAAATAAATTGATGTATCAACAATATATTTATATATATATTTTTTGTTTATAAGCCTACCAGGGGCAAGGTATCCATATGTGCCAGCAATTGCAGTCCAATTAGAAGAATCAGGGTTCAAAAACTTTGCTGTGCCAAAATCCGAGACATGAGCCTCAAGTTCTGAGTCCAACAGTACATTTTTGCTTGAAATGTCTCGGTGAATGATCGGCGGCACATGATCATGATGCATATAACTCAAAGCATCGGCTACACCTTTCACTATTTCCACTCTTTTCACCCAATTCAATTCTCGTGCACCCTTCTCACTTCTCAGAGTATCTGCTAAACTTCCTCCTTCCATGAACTCATAAACCAAAAATGTATGAACTCCTCGAGAGCAGAATCCTAATAGTTTCACTATGTTTCGATGCTTGATTTCTGTCAAAGATGCTATCTCATTACCAAAATGTTTTGCACTCTCAATCTCTGAATCATCTTTAGCCATGAAATTCAGCTTCTTTACTGCTAATACATCATCATAACCTGGAATTTCCACTCTGTATACCTTCCCTGACCCTCCCACACCAATGCAATACATATCATCAAAATTCCTTGTTGCTTCCAATATGTCTTCGTACAGAATTCTGCCATTAAAATACCAAATCGACAATGGATTCTGCCCCTTCGGAATACCTTCGTGTTTAACCGAATTCGTTGATGATTTTCTTTTCCAAACAAATACCAATATTCCAACAACTATAATAGTAAATAACAGTGCACCTGCTAAAGAAGATATAACAATTATAAGTGTCCGATTCTTGTCACTGCCATCTTTTTGCTCTGTTTTGATGCAGGGGATGAAACCCTCTATATTTCCACATAAAGCTTTGTTGTTGCTGTATGCCTCCGGCTTGGCTGACTGAAAGATTTTAGCATCAGGAACAGGACCCTCCAAAAGGTTGTTTGAGAGATTGATTTCTATCAAGCTCACCATGTTTCGCAATGAATCAGGGATTGAACCGGTGAGACTATTGTGGGAGAGATTCAAATTCTGTAAACTTTTAAGCCTCTCAAGCTGGGCTGGTATTTTTCCACCAAGTGAATTGTAACTCAAATCCAGTAAGATCTGTAAAGCCCCAAGATTTCCAATACTATTTGGGATTGTACCATTCAATTTGTTCTTGCTCAAAGACAAATACAGCAACTTGGAACAATCTCCCATTTGTTCCGGAATTGGCCCTCTTAACGTGTTCATCGACAGGTCTAAGGTATCCAAGTTGGACAGTGCCCCAATTCCCACCGCTAAACTACCCGAAAGCCGGTTATCTTTCAAGTTTAACAAAGAAAGTTCGGATAAATTTCCAATATGTGCTGGTATCTCTCCGGACAATTGATTGGAAGAAAGATCAAGCTTTACAAGTTGGTTCAACCGTACAATCTCATTTGGGATTTTTCCGCGAACCATGTTACTCGCGATATTCAGTAGTGTTAAGTTCCGGCATTCACCCCAGCTCGGTGAGAGCTCGCCTTGCAATTTGTTGAAACTCAGATCGACATAAGTAAGGTTTGGATACACACCAAAGTTTTGGTCTATATATCCTGTGAGCTGGTTCCTTTCAAGCCTAACCCTGTATAAGCTTGTGCAGTTTTTCAAGCTTATTGGAATTGGACCTGTGAAATTGTTGTTATCTGCAGTAAAGTTGACAAGATTTCCACGTCCACATACTTGTTGTGGTAATTGGCCCGTGAAGTTATTACCGGACAGATACAGAATAGTCAGCAATGAATGGTTTCCTAGTTCTGGAGGTACAACACCTGAAAACTGGTTATACATCAAACGCACATCAGTTAGCTTGCTCAACGTCCCTAATGTTGCTGGGATTGGTCCGGAAAGTTGATTCCCTATAACACGAAGAGCTTGCAAGTTACTCAAATTTCCCAAAGAAGGAGGAAGAGGACCATTGAAATGACTGTAGTCTAGAACCAGAGAAACCAGGAATTTCAAGTTCCCTATCTCTTTGGGAATTTGGCCTCCAAGCTGAGTTCTCTGGAATAGAAGATATTTGAGACTAAGAAGGCCAGTTTTGGGTTGGTTTGAGTCATTAGGAAATAGACGGCCGTCCAAAATTCCGGTTATGTTGTTGTGGGAAATGTCAAGCTCGGAAACCTGAGTGAGATTTGCGAGAGAAAGAGGTAGAGAGCCATTGAGAGAATTTCTAGAAAAGTCAAGCAATTGGAGGTTGGAAAGCCTACCAATGCTGGCTGGTATTGTGCCTCTGAGATTGTTTCTATGAAGATCAAGGCGAAGGAGGTTTGGAAAGGATGAGAAATCGAAGTTTTGGAGCGTACCATTTATGCCTCTGTCTGGAAGCTCTATTTCCGTTACACTTCCTGCATTACTGCAGGTAATTCCATACCATTTGCATGGATTTGGAGGAGTGGAATTATTGGTTTGTGTTGGAAAAATCCAAGTGTCGAAAACTGATTGGATTGGTAGGCTATCTTTCCACTTGATTAGAGCCTCAGCTTCTCTGTTTGATCCTGAATCAGCTTTACAGAAAGATATCAAAACCAATACCATCCAAGCAAGAATCCTTGCCTACGAGACACTTTGTTGTAGGCTGGACATGGTTGGAAAATATGGGGAAATGTTTTAGTTCTATTTGTGTTGCTTAGCAACCGTTGAAGGGCTTGTATGGAACATTGTTTGGCTTCCACTTTGTTTTCGCCAAAGTATTTTTTTTTTTTTTTCACTCCATGTTAATTCGGATCAAAGAATTCACGAGACAAAGGAAAGTAGAAGGAGATAAAAGTGTCCGGCTGTCCTACTAAAAATTTAAAATGAGATTGGTCATATATATTGTATAAGAGATTGGTCATATATATTGTATAAGTATTGATGATTTCTATGTTATATTTCTTTTTAAAAAAATTATGGTAATTTTGGTTAACCAAATAATGAAACTTACAGTTCTTGAACATTTTTTTTTGGGCCATTTTTGTTATAGATTCTAAGCTCTAAATTAGCCAATATCCAATCCGTGAATGTGTTAGTATATGTAAATAAAGTTCAAAGGCTTACTTTCATTGAAATAACTTTATGTTATGATGGGTAGAACATTCCAAGAAGTTGCATTTTTTCAACTCATTGAAATTATGATAAGTTGTATCGTTTACTCAACTCATTGAAAATTAAATAAATCCAAAAGTTTCAATTTTTTCATCTCATTATTTTTTTTTGGGATAAATTCAACTCATTTAAACTTCTATACACAACCAGGAGAAGAGATTTTAATAAACATATTCAAAGTGGGGCAATCATGAAATGTTGGTTGCTCTTGTCATTTATTAATCGATCCATGCTGAGGTACTTCCTTACCCAATTCTGACGTCTTCCATTAAGTTTTCTTATATTATTCCAAATAATGCAATTTGATTTGCATACATGTCTTTTCTTTGTAGGCAAAAGTACTGGTACCAACAATTGACACGTATGATGTTCCCTCTTTGACTTGACTTGTTACTTTTGATAAAATCAAACTTAAATAGAATAATATATAATGCCGTAGAATATCAAAGTGAAATATATGGACCTTGAAAAATATTTAATGACTTGCTAATATATTTATAAGACCAATGTGACATGGATTATTATTTCTCACAATGGTTTAAAAATTTGGTGCGTTTCATCACTTTGTTACTGCCATTTTAGAAAATCATATTAGAAACCAAACTCAATGACTATGCATTCAATCAATTTTGAACAAATGGTGTGAAACTACTAAATTCATCATTTATACTTTTAATTAATACCTTCTTTTTTTGTTTTTTTTTTTGTTTTTTTCAATTCTATTTGATATGGCTTTTGAAAGGTCAGTTTTAAAGTTCAAAAGTTGTTTTGGAAAATATTTTGAATAATTTTCTAAAAATGTTTTAAACCTTAAATGATTTTTAATCAAAATCATTAAAAATTGGCTTTAAGGCACTTCTTTTAAAAAAATAATAATTAAAGAAAAACAAAAACAGAAGTACTAGGTATGGCAACCAAGGCATTCATCTAGAACGAGAAGCAAATAGCAAAGAAAGAAGCTGATAAAACCACTTTAGCTAACAAAGAGCCTCCCCTCGGGAAGTACGGTAAGAAGAATAGCCTCTTATCTAGCCTTTCTCCCCGATAACTTGATTACTGCTACTGTGATGGAGCCGGAGCCGATGCCGGGGCCTGCGTCTATTAAGAAGAAAGATGGTAAACAACAGATTGGCGGGCCTCTAGCCCACTTTTATTGGGCCTACATTTTAGTGGACTTGTGCAATGTTATTTTATAAAAACAAACTCAATCATCAGTTTTTACCAATTGATTTTCACGGTCAAACACAAAAAAGAAAAAAAGGAAAACTAAAAATTCATATTTTATAAAAATATAATTTTGATATTTAACTTTTAAAATTAGTTTGTAAAAATTAAAATTGACATATAAAATGTTAATGATAATTTTTTAAAAGTATATATTTAATTATAATTAAAATAAAACTGATAAAGGTTTAAATGAAATATTTACAATTCTATGAACTTGGATTTATAATAAAATAAGAGGATTGAACCATTTCTTTTTACTCTTTTTCAAATATGATAAATGTTGGAATTTGATAAATGTAGGTTGATGGATCAGTGTGTTTAGTCTGTCAAAATGTTGCTTTGGATTTAAAAGTTATTAATTTCGGGCTTTAAGTTTAAGAAGTCCACAAATCTTGGCCGATCCAAGTAGCCATGGGTCCAACAAGACCGTAATGAAACATCCAAGCCGTGGTTTACTTGCTTCCTTGCTCGTTGCTGCTAGCAACTAACAATCTAGGTGGTACACAGTGTAACTACCCAAAAGATATTTAAGCAACAAAAAGAAAATTAAAAAAAAAAAAGCAAAAAAACTAAAAAACAAAAAACAAAACAAAAGTTCAGTACAATAGCCAAAGCCAATTAAATTAGTTTCTTAATTTAAAAAAAAAAAAAAAAAATAGACAATGATATTCCAATACTTTCAGTTGCATTGGATTCTTATTATTTCTTTTTTTAGGGACAGCGGGTGAAATAGATTGTTTGAATACGTATACACATTAGATATGGAGAAGAAGATCAACATCACCGACAGGTAAACTATGATCACCAGTAACATACCCACCTGAGTGGGAGAAAACATTCATGGTTAGAAAAAATTCAACATAAATCAATTTATGTATAATACAAAGCTAGCATCATCGTGAATGACCAATTTGGTATATATAAAAAAAATAAAAATAAAAAAGAATAAAAAAAAAAGGTTCAAATCAAAGGAGAACTCCCAGTCAGTTTAAAGAAAAAATGATGCTGCAGAATGTTGAACTACCGGTTAGCCTTGTCTTCTTCTTCCTCTTTTTTTTTTTTTTTTGTGTGTTTTCGGGAAAATGAAATGATAGAGTATATTGATACATCCTTGTTCAGACAATGATGGAGCCATAAAGGGCCCTTCTTAAACCATTCAGAAAAATGAACAAGATCAAGAGAGAACCAAGCCAAACAATATGAGCCACCTCATTTGTAATTTTAGGAGAGTAGCTGCATCGAAAATTGCCAAGACTCTGTTGCTGAGATTTCAAAGATTTCAGAATGAAACACTTAGCAATTGAAGAGCTCTGATTTTCATGAATAAGATTAGGAGCTTTGTATATAACATAAAAAATTTTAAAAAAACAAAAAAATAAAAAATAAAAAATATAGAAGAAGTAGGGTAGCTCGGTCAATAGGATTTTGTGATTGAGAGTTTAATTAATTATTTACTCAATAATATGAAAATGAAAGGAAACCAGATTTGGGCTCTATAACGTCTAGAATTCACACCATGATTTTAAAGAAAATGGCTTCGAATAAGTTTTCAGTCATTTGAGTGGTTTTTCTTGGTTGCTATGCTTCTAGCGGTGGCATTGGCATCAAGAGAATTGCTTGGAACTTCCGT
Source organism: Ziziphus jujuba (assembly GCF_031755915.1). Lineage (NCBI taxonomy): Eukaryota > Viridiplantae > Streptophyta > Magnoliopsida > Rosales > Rhamnaceae > Ziziphus > Ziziphus jujuba. Next base: position 23,988,274 of record NC_083386.1, read on the forward strand.
GTGCCTTCACCACCTAAGTAGCAGCTAAAGACTAAAGCATTTTGGACATGTTCATTACATATGGACATTTAATTTAAGGCTCCTTTGTTAACGTTTATGTTTGTTTATTTATTTATTTTTTGTTTATTTGCAATCTTAAACATATATATATATATATATATATAGAGAGTGCTTCTATGATCAGGACCGATTTAATGAAAATGATGCAGTCCAAAAACGTAAAAAAAAATGACCAGCCATTAGATTTCAACTTATCCAGTGAACGGCTTAAATATTTCCCTATTACACGTGAGAAGATTGCAACTTCAAAAAAATTTCCTTCAACCTTTCCGATTTAAAATATCATTTTCTTTCCTACTAGCATCACTGTTTCACACAGACTTTGTGTGACAGCCCAAACCATCCGCGTCCGATATTGTCTTCTTTGGACCTGGGGAATCCTCTTACAACCCAGTCCTCAAGGGTTTGTCAAAAAGCATTGTACGGGAAAAGTATCCACACCACCTTATAAGGCGTGCTCCGTTCCCCATACCACCCGTGTCCGATATTGTCCTCTTTAGGCCTGGGGAATCCTTTTACAATTCAGCCCTCAAGGTTTTGTCAAAACACGTCGTACGGGAAAGGTATCCACACCACCTTATAAGGCGTGCTTCGTTTTCCTTTCCAACTGATGTGGGACTTCACAATCCTCCCTCCTTGGGGCCCAGCATCCTCGTTGGCACACCAATCCGGGTCCGGCTCTGAGATGATCTGTGACAACCCAGACCACCCGCGTGCGATATTGTCCTCTTTGAGCTTGGGGAATCCTCTTACAACCTAGCCTTCAATGTTTTGTCAAAATGTGTAATATCCCGTACCAAAAAATATACATGATTAAACAAGTTTAACCAAATTGACTAAGTTTGACAGAGTTTGACCAAGTGAATAATATATGGGTTCAAGTTGACTTTTTCAATAGCCAATATTTTTGGTTTGACTAAGGTACCATTGTGTAGATCTCGTCGATACGAGTTCATAGACTGGCGGCATGCCAAATTCTGAGTTATGGATAAAAAATTATGGTTCTGAGAAGTTTTAAGCATAAGTTTTAAATCAGTGTCCAAGCCAGTCCCCAATTTTTATTTGTTAGTGACCCAAGGCTTTATATAAGCCTAGGTAAGTGTGTCAAACAGGAAACAAAGTCCAAAATATCCATTTCTTCCCCAAAACCTGAGAAATTCTCTCCTCAGACCCGTGGGTCCGCACTAGGTCGTTTCGACCCGTTTACCGTCGAACCGAGTCACTGTCGTTTTGCCCATTTCTGGCCAACCACCACTTACACGCACCAGCCACCTAGATTGCTCAAAGATTATGATTGCACTATTTCTTTGATGTTTGAGTTGCACAGTTGGGTGTTAATTTGTGCATGCATACTTCATGAGGACTTTTTACTAGCTTTTGACTACGACCAATACTTATGGATTGTGTTGTTGAGATCCAATTTGAAGTCTCTTACTTAATGAGTATAAGAAGGAAAGCTAAACAAGGGGGAAGTCAGATTTCACTATCAGAGGCAATAGAGCATTGGTGATTGGTTCTAGGCTTTGTGTTCCCGCAAATGAAGAGCTGAAAAGGCAAGTACTGGATGAAGCGTGTAGTTCTACGTATGCCATGCACCCCGGTAGCATCAAAATGTACCATACCTTGAAAAAGCATTATTGGTGGGCAGGGATGAAAAGAGAAGTTGCTGATTATGTATCCAAGTGTTTCATTTGCCAATAAGTGAAAGTAGAAAGATAAAAGCCTTTTGGACTTCTACAGCCTTTAGCCATCCTAGAATGGAAATGGGAGCGCATCACGATGGATTCTGTATTCAAGCTTCCCCCCCATAGTTCAAAGGTAGGACGGTATTTGGGTGATCGTGGATTGACTCACTAAGTCTGCACATTTCCTACCCTTTCGTGAGAAGTTTTCTCCTCAAAAGTTAGCGGAACTCTTTATGAATCATATAGTGAGCTTGCATGGAGTGCCAATATTGATTATATCTGACAGAGATCCACGGTTCACTTTGAAATTTTGGGGAAGATTAATGAATGAACTTGGTGTCAAGTTGAATTTGAGTACTGCTTTTCACCCTCAGACCGATGGACAATCTGAGAGGACTATTCAGACCTTAGAGGACATGTTGAGGTTATGTGTGCTACAGTTGAAGGGGAATTGGAATGAGTATCTACCTTCAGAAAAGTTCACCTACAACAATAGCTATCACTCGAACATTGAAGATGTCACCTTATGAGGCGTTGTATGAGAGACAATGCTAGACTCCATTATGTTGGAATGAGATGGGTGAAAGGAAACTTCTAGACCCTGAGATTGTTTAGGCGACAGTGGATAAGGTCAATATTATACGGGCCAAGTTGAAAGCAGCACAAGATAGGCAAAAGAGCTATGTGGATGTGCGTAGGAAGGATCTCAAGTTTGAGGTTAGCGATCAAGTATTCTTAAGGCTCTCTCCTTGGAAATGTGTAGTACGTTTTGGACAATGAGGAAAGTTAAATCCTCGCTACATTGGACCGTATGATATAGTAGAGAGGATAGGTCCAGTGGCTTATAGGGTTGACTTGTCGGAGGAGCTTTCTCGAGTCCACGATGTTTTTCACATTCCATGCTCCGCAAGTATATCTCAGACCCATCACATGTGTTGAAGACACGGGAGATTGAATTTAGGGATGACTTGTCTTATGAGGACCAGCCAGTGCAGATTTTAGGAAGGGAAGAGAAAAGGCTTCGCAATAAGACTATAGCTTTGGTGAAGGTTCTTTTGAGAAACCAAATTGTGGAGAAGGCGACTTGGGAGCGAGAGGATCAAATGCAGAGTCAGTATTCTTACCTCTTCCAAAACTAAAGTATGAATTTCATGGATGAAATTTCTTTAAGGGGGATAGGTTGTAACACCCCGTACAAAAAAATATACATGATTAAATAAGTTTAACCAAATTGACTAAGTTTGACCAAGTGAATAATATATGGGTTCAAGTTGACTTTTTCGATAGCCAATATTTTTGGTTTGACTGAGGTACCATTGTGTAGATCTCGTCGATACGAGTTCACAGACTGGTGGCATGCCAAATTCTGAGTTACGGATAAAAAGTTATGGTTCTGAGAATTTTTAAGCATAAGTTTTAAATTAGTGTCCAAGCCAGTCCCCAATTTTTATTTGTTAGTGACCCAAGGCTTTATATAAGCCTAGCTAAGTGTGTCAAATAGGAAACAAAGCTCAAAATACCCATTTCTTCCCCAAAACCCGATAAATTCTCTCCTCAGACCTATGGGTTCAAACTGTATTGTTTTGACCCCGTTTACCGTCGAACCGGGTCACCACCGTTTTGCCCATTTTTGGCCAACCACCAATTACACACGCCAGCAACCTAGGAAGGTCACCTGAAGGCGAGCTCAGCCGTGAAATTTCACGACAAGAAGCGGCCGGACACGCCCAGATCAGGCTGGCGAGGTGGGTCGTCGAATTTTCTCATTTTTTTGCCATTTCAGGCCAACCCATACACCTTTTCCACTATTTTCGACCCCTCTGAGCTCATTTCCGTGGTTATTTTGTCCAGATTCCTCACCGTTTGAAAGATCCGACAATGAGAAGTTCGGCCGATGCTTCAACAGTGTTTTCCAGCCACCGGAGGAAACTTTGGACCAAGGTGAGCATATTGATGAGTTCCTTGTCTTTGGGCTTTCCGTCAATATAAAGTTTGTGAATTTTGGAGGTCATTTGATAATTTTTCCATTTTTGGATCAATTAGTTAATTTTCAGATAAGTTGGGGACTTTGTTTGGACAAAATTAGTCAAATTAGTTAAAATTGGAGTCGAATTAGTGAAATTGGATATTATTAGGACCCATTACGTGGTTCGATTTCAAAATGTTAGGCTTCGGGTAAAAATCTCCAATTTTGGGTACCGGGTCTTAAGGACACATGGTATAATTGGACTACCCGGTGTCCAATTTATGCAATTTTGTAGTACTATAAATCATTTTGAGACATTTGGGTTATACAAGTGTCTCTGGTTTAGTTGTTTGGAGCCTAAGGAATATTTTATTATATTACAGGCAGTTGAGTTGAGCCTGGAGGCAATCCTGTAGAAGAGCAGGCATGAGCATCTACAGTACTATGAGTGGTTATATCATTTTTAAATGATTTGGGTATATAGTACAGTATATATGTGGTTTAAATATTTTACGTATATATCATTTGATTGAAATGTTGTTTTATGCATATATAAATATTTGCTTTCACATATATGTGTTATCATTTTATATGATTTTTGATAATATTTTAAGTGATTTCCAATTTTAATGGGTCCATAAATGGACTTGTGGTATTTAAATATTTTGGTAATTAAATTGAGATTTTAAATCATTTTAGAAACTATTTGGTTTGAGAAACCAGATTGAAAATCATATAATTTTAAGCACGATCAAATATTTTATAATGTTATGTGCTTAAAATTGGTTTATGGTGAATATATTTTACTATGGTATTTCTGGTTTTCGTATAAAATGATGTTTTAAAGTTTTGAAGTATTTAATTAAGCGGTGGAAGTTTAAATGTTAAATTATGATTTATGATGCAGTATCATTTGGAAAAGTATATATATAACCTTACAAGATTGTTTCATGTATACTGTATTGGTTATTTTTAAATTGATGTACCATGTAATGTCAATACCTGGGATCAGTATTATATTATATTATATTACAACGTGCTGGGTTTACCACGGTGCCGTGAGGTTGGTTTCATCCAACGGTTATCTATTATTACCACGGACTGTGAGGTCGGGTTTATCCGATGGTTTATTATTATTGCCACGGTGCTGTGAGGTTGGTATTATCCAACGGTTTATTATTGCCACGAACCGTGAGATTGGGTACGTCCCGACGGTTATTTATTATTCCACGACACCATTCATATATTGAGGGTCGTGAGGTGGGTGCATCCCACGGTTTATAGATTGGTACATTGTATGATACATTGTATATGTTTGTATATATTGTTGATTTACAAATATTGTGGTGATTTCTACATTTTCATATTTATTTGGTGGAACTGTATTTATTATAGTTTATGCTCAAATGTTTATATCTGGATTTGAGATGTTTCATAATATTACAATGATCGTTTAATCATACTTTTGGGCATCGATTTTTATGATATTAATTGGGGTACAAGTTTGGGTTTTGTGAAATGATTTTTAAATGGGAAACTTTTCACGAGTGGAATGAGAGGTTTTGAGAGAAAGATTTTTCAGAAATGGATCATTATTTTGGATTTTTCATAAATGAATCATTATTTTTCTATTATACTATGCCACTCACTGAGATTTCTTTATCTCACATTTTATTGTTTTAAATTTGTTCCCCTAGACCCAGGTAGCTAGTAGCAGTCTAACTCGCGCATAGCTTATCACTTGTTTCCTTCCACTACAGCAGCTGTATTTATCCTTTCTTCACCTATTGTTATCTTCTGGACTTATTTATTACTTATTTGTACTCATAGACTTTGTTGACACTCTTAGAATGCTTTGATTTTAATTATGGGACTCAGTAGAGACCATGGTACTCATGTATGTAGTTATGGCCTGTAGTACAGTAGGCCGGTTGTGTACTTATTTATATATATATATATATATATTGAGGTATTAATGTTAATGCTGGTGTTTGATTATCTATGTTTTAAGGTGAGGTTCTACTGGATATTTTCTAGGGATTATCCAGTGGGACTTCACTAGGCGGGATCACTCAAGAGGTCCTGGGAGGGTTCTCGAGGCGGGTCCTGTCAAAATGTGTCGTATGGGAAAGGTATCCACACCACCTTATAAGGCGTGTTTCGTTCCCCTTTCCAACCGATGTGGGACTTCACACTTTACCATTTCAAAATTCCCAAATAAAATCCATCATCTCTCACTATTTCAAAATTCCCAAATAAAATCTACCATTTCCACCGTTGCAGCTATAGATATTCTTCTATTGCTTCCACTGCCTGGGCCTTCTCCCTGACAATCCAAAATCCATTTAGAACTTGGGTTAAAGGTTCGTATTTGTGAGCCACTATTTTTTTTTTTTTAGCCATTTTTTTTTTAAGTGTGAACAAAAAACCAAAACAATAAAAAATAAAAAATGACATCGATGACCTGCAAAACGTCACCGGCTTAGGTACCAAACAAGTGGGCATTTTCCTCCAGGTTAAGGGTTGCTCTTTCTTGGTGGTCCAGAATAGTCTTGACGTGGCCTAGAACGAAGTTCCGGTGGTGATTGTATCACTATCCAGAACAGAAAGGGAGTTTATGGCCTTGATAATTGAGTTTCGTTTGGTTGGGTTCTTTTGTTATTTTCTTTTCTTTTCTTTTTTAATTCCTTTGTAATATTTATTTTATGTTTTTACAAGTATCATTCAAAACAATAAAATTCAAACTTAACAAAAAAAATTAAGCACCAATTTGAAAATTACAAAATTGAAAAGATAACCAAAAAAAAATTAGGAGACCAAAGCCAATGCTTTTACATCCCAACAGCATTGGCTTTGGTCTCCCAATTTTTTAAATTTTTTATTATTTTCTTTTTTACTTTCATTTTTTTAATTCCTTTGTAATTTTTTTTTTATATTTTTGCAAGTATCATTTAAAATAATAATATTCAAACTTAACCAAAAAAATTGAGGACCAATTAAAAACTACAAAATTGAAAAGATAATAAAAAAAAGGGACCAAAGCCAATGTTATTACATCCCAACAGCATTAGCTTTGGTCCTCCAAATTTTTAAAATTTTTTATTATTATTATTTTTTAATTCCTTTGTAATTTTTTTATATTTTTTCAAGTATCATTCAAAATAATAAAATTCAAACTTAACAAAAAAAATTGAGGACCAATTGAAAACTATAAAATTGAAAAGATAATAAATAAATAAAAATTTGGGGATTAAAGCCAACGCTATTACATCCCAGCAGCGCTAGCTTTGGTCTCCTAGTTTTTTAAAATTTTTTATTATTTTTTTTTTAAAATTCCTTTGTAATTTTTTTATATTTTTGCAAGTATCATTTAAAATAATAATATTCAAACTTAACAAAAAAAATTGAGGATCAATTAAAAACTACAAAATTGAAAAGATAATAAAAAAAAATAGGGACCAAAGCCAATGTTATTACATCCCAGCAGCATTGGCTTTGGTCCTCCAAATTTTTAAAATTTTTTATTATTATTATTTTTTAATTCTTTTGTAATTTTTTTATATTTTTTCAAGTATCATTCAAAATAATAAAATTCAAACTTAACAAAAAAAATTGAGGACCAATTGAAAACTATAAAATTGAAAAGATAATAAATAAATAAAAATTGGGGGATCAAAGCCAACGCTATTATATCCCAGCAGCGCTAGCTTTGGTCTCCTAGTTTTTTACAATTTTTTATTATTATTATTTTTTTAAATTCTTTTGTAATTTTTTTATATTTTTGCAAGTATTATTCAAAATAATAAAATTCAAACATAACAACAAAGTTGAGGGCCAATTGAAATTACAAAATTGAAAAGATAAGAAATAAAAAAATTAGGGGACCAAAGCCAACACTATTACATCCCAGCAGCATTGGCTTTAGTCCCCCATTTTTTAAAATTTTTTATTATTATCTTTTTTACTTTCTTTTTTTTTAATTCCTTTATAATTTTTTTTTTAATTTTTGCAAATATCATTCAAAATAATAAAATTCAAACTTCATAAAAAAAATTGAGGAACAATTGAAAAATACAAAATTTAAAAGATAATAAATTAAAAAAAAAATTGGGGGACCAAAGCCAACGCTATTACATCCCAGCAGCATTGGCTTTGGTCCCCCAATTGTTTTAAAATTTTTTATTATTTTCTTTATTTTTTCTTCTTTTTAATTTCTTTGTAATCTTTTTATATTTTTGCAAGTATCATTTAAAATAATAAAATTCAAACATAACAAAAAAAAATTGAGGACCAATTGAAAATTACAAAATTGAAAAAATAATAAAAAGAAAATTGGGGGATTAAAGCTAACCCTATTACATCCCAGCATCCCAACAACATTGGCTTTGGTCCCCCAATTTTTAGAATTTTTTATTATTTTTTTAAATTTCTTTATAATTTTTTTTTATATTTTTATAGGTATCATGCAAAATAATAAAATTCAAATATAACAAAAAATTTGAAGACTAATTGAAAATTATAAAATTGAAAAAATAATAAAAAAAATTGGGAGACTAAAGCCAACTCTATTACATCCCAGCAGCGTTGGTTTTGATATCCCATTTTTAAATTTTTATTATTATTTTCTTTTTTTAATTCCTTTATAATTTTTTTATATTTTTATAAGTATTATTCAAAATAATAAAATTCAAACTCAACAAAAAAATTGAGAAGCAATTGAAAATTACAAAATTAAAGAAATAATTAAAAAACTTGGTGGACCAAAGCCAATGCTATTACATCCCAGTAGCATTGGCTTTGATCCCCAAATTTTTAAAATTTTTATTATTATTTTTTTAATTCCTTTGTAATTTTTTTATATTTTTGCAAGTATCATTCAAAATAATAAAATTCAAACTTAACAAAAAAATTGAGGACCATTTGAAAGAGCCAAAGCCAACGCTTTTACATCCTAAAAGCCTTGACTTTGGTTTCTCAATTTTTTAAATTTTTTTTATTATTTTCTTATTTTAATTCCTCTGATGAAAATTGGACCCAAAAAAAACTTTCGATGAAAATATAACAATGAACCCAAAAAAAAAAAGAGGGTTTGTTTTTGAATTGGACAAAAAAAAGAGAGGAAAGTTTTTTTTTGATGAAAATATGATAATGAACAAAAAAAAAAAAAGAAGAGGGTTTGTGTTTAAAATTGGACTAGAATAGAAGAGAAAAATGGAAGAAAATAAAATTGTCACAAAAAGGAGCAAAGCTGACTCTATTTTCAGAGCAAGCGTCGACTTTGTACAAGCTCTAGCGATTCTATTTTAAAATAGCATTGCTAAAACCTGTATAAATCTGACATTTATTCTGAAAATAGCATCTACTTTGCTCCTTTTTATGACAGGTTTTTTTTCCTTTCTTTTTCTCTTCTTTTCTAGTCCAATTTTAAACACAAGCCCTCTTTTTTTTTTTTTTTTTCATTATCATATTTTTATCAAAAAAATTTCTTTTTTTTTTTGGGTCCAATTTTAAAGACAAATTCTCTTTTTTTTTTCTCTTTCATTATCATATTTTCATCAAATAAATTAAAATAAAAAGAAAATAATAAAAAAATTTTAAAAATTGGAGGATCAAAGCCAAGGCTTTTAGGATGTAAAAGCATTGGCTTTGGTCCTCCAATTTTATTTTTGTTATCTTTTTAGTTGGTTCTCAATTTTTTTTTTGTAAAGTTTAAATTTTATTATTTTGTATGATCTTTGCAAAAATATAAAAAAATTATAAAAAATAATAAAATAATAAAATAATTTCAAAAATTGGGGGACCAAAGCCAACACTGCTGGGATGTAATAGCATTGGCTTTGGTCCCCCAATTTTTTTTTATTATCTTTTCAATTTTGTAATTTTTAATAAGTTCTCAATTTTTTTTGTTAAGTTTGAATTTTATTATTTTGAATGATACTTGCAAAAATATAAAAAAAAAATTACAAAGGAATTATAAAAAGGAAAATAACAAAAAATTTCAAAAAATTAGAAGACTAAAACCAATGTGGCTGGGATATAATAGTGTTGACTTTCGTCCTCTAATTTTTTATTTATTGTCTTTTCAATTTTGTAATTTTTAATTGGTCCTCAATTTTTTTTGTTAAGTATGAATTTGATTATTTTGAATAATACTTGCAAAAATATAAAAAAATTACAAAGAAATTAAAAAAATGGAAATGAAAATAATAAAAATTTTAAAAAAATTGAGGGACTAAAGCCAATGTTGCTGGAATGTAATAGCGTTGGCTTTGGTCCCCTAATTTTTTCTTATTATCTTTTCAATGTTGTAATTTTCAATTGATCCTCAATTTTTTTTTTTTTGGGTTAAGTTTGAATTTTATTATATTGAATGATACTTCCAAAAATATAAAAAAAATTAAAAAGGACTTATAAAAAGGAAAATAATAAAAAATTTTAAAAACTTGGAGACCAAAGCCAATGCTGCTGGGATGTAATAACGTTGGCTTTGGTCCCCAAATTTTTTTTATTATCTTTTTAATTTTGTAATTTTTAATTGGTCTTTAATTTTTTTTATTAATTTTGAATTTTATTATATTGAATGATACTTGCAAAAATATAAAAAAAAAATTAAAAAGGACTTATAAAAAGGAAAATAATAAAAAATTTTAAAAACTAGGAGACCAAAGCCAATGCTACTGGGATGTAATAACGTTGGTTTTGGTTCCCAAATTTTTTTATTATCTTTTTAATTTTGTAATTTCTAATTGGTCTTAATTTTTTTTATTAAGTTTGAATTTTATTATTTTGAATGAAACTTGTAAAAATATAAAAAAAAATTATAAAGGAATTAAATAATAATAATAATAATAAATTTTAAAAAATTGAAGGACCAAAGCCAACACTGCTAGGATGTAATAGCATTGACTTCGTTTTTCCAATTGTTTTTTATTATCTTTTTAATTGGTCCTCAATTTTTTTTGTTAAATCTGAAATTTATTATTTTGAATAATACTTACAAAAATGTAATAAAAAATTACAAAGGAATTAAAAAAAAAAAAATTTCTAGAACTCTACGTCCTCAAACATTCTTCTTTCCAATATTCAATTCAACCCACAACATCGCCATTTCAATTCTTGTTCTCTGAAACTCCACCACTCTAACTCCTCTATGATCATCTACTCCTCCCTCATAGCTCAATCGAAACTCTCTAAATAGGAACTCCTCAACCTCATATTTGATCAAGATAGGGGCCTTAAGACTAAAAAAGAACCCAGCCAAATGAGACTCAATTATCAAGGCCATAGACGCCCTTTCTTCTCTATACAGTGATACAGTCACCACCGAAACTTCGCTCTCAGCCATGTTAAGACTACTATGGACCATCGAGAAAGAGCAGCTTTTAATATGAAGGAAAATGCCCACTTGTTTGGTACATAAATTGGTGGCGTTTTGCAAGTTATCAATGTCATTGTTTTTTTTTTTTTAAAGGCTCACCAAAAAAAAAAAAAAAGCCAATGGCTCAAAAGTACTAACCTTTAACCCAAGCTCTAAATGGATTTTGAATTGTCGAGGAGAAGGCTCAGGCGGTGGAAGCAATAGAAGGATATCTGGAGTTGGAATGGTGGAGATGGTAGATTTTATTTAGTAATTTTGAAATGATGAGAGATGGTGGATTTTATTTAAAAATTTTGAAATGGTAAAGGTTGTGTAAAACAATGATGCGCGTGGGAAAGGAAATGATATTTTGAAGCTGGAAGGTTGAAGGAAATTTTTTTGAAGTTGCAATTTTCTCACGTGTGACAAGAAAATGTCTGAGCCGTTTCTTGGATAAGTTGAAATCTAATAACTGGTTATTTTTTCATGATTTTGGACCGTACCATTTTAGTCAGGTCATATCTAACCATATAATCTCTCTCTCTCTCTCTCTCTCTCTATATATATATATATATATATTTGAAAGGATAAATGCCTAATATGATTGCAATTAAAAAAATTAAATGTAATTAGTTTGGTCTTGTTTCTGTATAATATTCAATGTGAATAATGAGGATGCAATTGGTCGACCTTATAGAAAAGGCAGAGATCTGAATCTGGTATAATTTGTGTATGAAAACAATAATTGTTAACCACATAAACACACACAAAAATCAATGTAGCAGTTTGAATAGGTTGAAAAATTGAAACTCGTGGATTTATTTTATTTTTAGTGAGTTGAATAAATGACATAACATAATTTGAATGAGTTTGAAAAAAATGAATCTTATGGGAATGTTCTTCCCATCAAAATATAAAGTAATATCAATTAATGAAGCAAGATTTTGGATTTTATTTACACACACTAACACATCCATGGATTGGATATTGGCTTATTTGGAGCATAGAATGGCAGTTATATATATATATATATATAGAGAGAGAGAGAGAGAGAGAGAGAACATAAAAAAGTAAAAATGATCAATACTAATACAATATATATCTACAATTTTAAATTTTTAGTAGAACAACAGTTGGAGATTTTTATCTCCTAGTTTTGTTTTTTTCTCTTGTGAATTCCATGATGCAAACATGGGGTAAAAAAATTACTTTGGCGAAAACAGAGTGGAAGTGAAACAGTTTTAAGATGTTCCAAAAAGCCCGTCTACAGTTGCTAAGCAACACAAATAGATTCATAGAACTAGAACATTTCCCCATATTTTCTATTTTCTAACCATGTCCAGCCTACAAGAGGGTGCTCGTTGGCAAAGATTCTTGCTTGAGTCGTGGTTTTGATATGTTTTTGCAGAGCTGATTCAGGATCAAACAGAGAAGCTGAGGCTCTAATCAAGTGGAAAGATAGCCTACAAACCAATCAGTTTTCGACACATGGATTTTTCCAACGCAAACCAATAATTCCCACTCCTCCTAATCCATGCAAAGGGTATTGAATCACTTGCAAAACCGCAGGAAACAAAACCCGAACAGAGCTTCCAGGCAGAGGCGTAATTGGCACCCTCCAAAACTTCGATTTCTCCTCCTTTCTGAACGTTCTTTGCCTTGACCTTCAAAGAAATAATATCAGACGCATAATACGAGCCAACATTGGCATGCTTCCCAACCTTTCTACAAATTCACTCAATGGCTTTCTGCCTCTTTCTCTTGCAAATCTCACTCAGGTTTGGAGCTTGACAATTCCCGAAATGACATAACCGGAATTTTACACTGTTGTTTATTCCCTGAAGACTCAAACCAACCCAAAACTGGCCATCTTAGTCTCAAATATCTACTATTCCATAGAACTCGGGTTGGAGGCCAAATTCCCAAAGAGACGGGAAACTTGAAATTCCAGGTTTCTCTGGTTCTAGACACCTATCATTTCAATGGTCTTCTTGCTCCTTCTTTGGGAAATTTGAGTAACTTGCAAGCTCTTCGTGTTTCGATGAATCAACTTTCTGGACCAATCCCGCCAACATTACGGCCTTTGAGCAAGCTAACTGAGGTGCGTTTGATGGATAACAAGTTCTCAGGTGTCGTACCTCCAGAACTAGGAAACCATTCATTGTTGACCATTCTGTACCTGTCCAATAATAACTTCACTAGCCAATTACCACAACAAGTATGTGGACGTGGAAATTTTTCAACTTCACTGCAGCAAATAAAAATTTCACAGGTCCAATCCCAATAAGCTTGAAAAACTGCACAAGCTCATACAGGGTTAGGCTTGAAAGGAACCAGCTCACAGGATATGTAGACCAATACTTTGGTGTGTATCCTAACCTTACTTATGTCGATTTGAGTTTGAACAAATTGCGAGGCAACCTCTTGCTGAGAGGGGGGGAATGTCGGAAGTTAACACTACTAAACGTCTCAAGTAATACGGTTACCGGGAAAGTTCCAAATGAGATTGTCCGGTTGAACCAACTAATAGAGTTTTATCTTTCTTCCAATCAATTTTGTGGATATATACCAGCACATGTTGGAAATTTATCCAAACTTTTTCCTTGTTAAACCTCAAAGATGGTACTTTAGCCACGGGAATTGGAGAACTATCCAACTTGGTTACCTTAGACCTGTCGATGAACATGTTAAGCGGTGCCAATTCCAGAGCAAATAGGAGCTTGTTCCAAGTTGCTCTATTTCTCTTCGAGCAAGAACCTATTGAATGGTACAATCCCAAATAGTATTGGAAATCTTGGGGCTTTACAGGAGCTACTGGATTTGAGTTACTATTCACTTGGTAGAAATATACCAGCCCAGCTTGAGAGGCTTATAAGTTTACAGAATTTGAATATTTCCCACAATAGTCTCACGGATTCAATCCCCAATCCACTGAGAAACATGGTGAGCTTCATAGATATCAATCTCCCATTCGACCTTTTGGAGGGTCCTGTTCCTGATTCTAAAATCTTTCAGTCAATTAAGCCGGAGGCACTCAGCAACAACAAAGCTTTATGTGGAAATATCAAAGGTCTCATCCCTGCATCGAAACAGAGCAAAATGGCGGCAGTGACAAGAATCAGACAGTTAAAATTGTTATTTCTTCTGTAGCAGCTGCATTGTTATTTACTATTATACTTGTTGGGATTTTGGTTATTTGTTTGGAAAAGAAAATCATCAATGAGTTCGGTTAAACATGAACATATTCCAAGGGACAGAATCCATTTTCTATGTGGTATTTTAATGGCAAAATTTTTGCACGATGACAATTTTGATGATATGCATTGCATCGGTGTGGGAGGGTCCGGGAAGGTATACAGACTGAACTGGACTGTTGTTCTTGTTTTGGGATGTTGGACTGTAATTGGACCGGATTATTTTAAATTGGGCTCTATAAAAATAAATTTAATTTTCTGCAGTCCAGCATCTCAATTTAGTTCTGTATTTATTTATTTATTATTATTATTTTTTTTTTTGAGGAATTTAGTTCTGTATTTAGATATATTTATACTAAATATTTGGTTTTATAACCATTTAGTTTGTACACAATATGACAATACATAAAGAAAGATGTTTGTCTCCTCAATTTTTATCTTCTAAACTTTTCTTAAATGAATCATGGCTTGTCACTTCAATAAGAAGATAAAAATTAGTTAAGTGCGAAATAGACATCAGTTTATTAAATGAAAGCAATGCTATAATTCATCCAAAAATAAATAAATAAATAAGGAGCAATGCTATCATTAGCGAGTCTAACACGAAAATATACAGTTGACCAAAAAATAATATATTCTCCATCGCAACTTGGTGAAAATTAAGTTCATGTTCATGGATAGTGAAGCACAATTATTAATATATATTAGATTATTGATGACTTTAATCCAGTGCACGATAATCAAGTCAAGAAAAATATAATATTTCGAATACATATATATAAACCATCCTATTTGTAACCCAAAAAAAAAAAAAAAAACATATGCCCCTGCTTGCTTGCATGTATCTAATAATATCTTTCATGGCTTTTAGTCACAAAAGTGTATTTGGTTCATGGACAATATTTTCTGTGGAGAATTTGAAAATAGTTTTTCAATTTTTTAAAACCATGAAAATCTATAAAGATAAAGGTACAAAAACTAAGAAGTTTATTGAAGTGTTTATCAAAATAAAATATCAAGGTGATATATTTTTATTTTATTAGTTATAAATACTAATACAATTCAAATATAAATATGTAAACTTTTAAAATAATAAATGTATTAAAAATAAACCAATTATGGCTTGTGGCTCAAATTTGAGCCGTTTCATTAAGGGCAGTTTGGTTTTTTCTCTGTTAAAGTTTATATTATAAGCCTTTTTGGTCTCCAAAATAGTGGGTAGAAGAAAAGAAAGAGAGAGGAGAGTTTGAACAACTTGGAAGAGAGCTAAGTACCTCAACTAGGACAAACATGGAAGTTGAAAGCAAAAAAGGATTTTTTTTCTTCTTATAATCTTTCTTATATTTAATTAGCTTAACCTTTTGTTACTTGTTGTCTATTAATGCTGATGACTACCATATGATTTAATGTTGGAATTCAATTACCATTCGTCGCATGTAGGCACATATTGGTATTAAATCACATTAATTTACTGTATATTGTCTATCGATTTGCTTTGTTTTGTATTCTATTTTTCATATTGTTAACTTTGTGTGATAAAAACATTGGGGTGTTTGTTTCTTGAATTTTGGAAAAGTAGTGTATACAACTGTTTGATAAATTGTTAAATTCGGATGTTGCACAACACCAATATAATAATAATAGCTTATTACTTGGTAAATATATTGGTATCCTAACATTATTCATATTAAAAATATAAATTTGTTGTTAAAAAAGGAAAAAAAAAAAAACTAAAATTTTCATAAAACTTCTTGGATTTTTTCTTTTCCTATAGTGTGAGGTGGAAGATTCAACCTCAGATTAATTTCAATGTCGAGGAAATTAAAAGGTGATATCATGGACTCCAACTCACACTATAAAATGTTTATAAAACTTTTCTGGTTATCTTATATATATATATATATATATAGATATATATATTTATTTGTTTAAATGATGGAAGAAATAGCAAACACGCCTGTTGACCCAGTCCGCATGCAAATTATGACTAAAGCAACCAAAGTTCTGCTTTGGAATTTTCTTTTCTGATTTTTCTGTTTGAAAATTTCATACAGGAAATCTGTTTCATATGATACACCACGGTGGGTCATGGGTTGGTTGGATCCTTGGGTTTTTCCTTGGTCCAAGATCAATTGAAAGGAGCACTTCTTTTTCTCTGTCAGCTTTAAAAATAAATGAAAATTATTGAAATTTCCATATTAGAACTCTCTGAAAATGTCATTTTTTATTCAATTAATTGAGATTGGGATTGTGTATATAAACACCGCGTTCAGATATAACAAGATCAACAAACAAAATATGGCGTTGTACAAGTTTTCAATAATTATTAGGGAACTGTTCTTGATTGTCATTCTTCTGCTGGCTTTGGGAGTGGCATCAAGGGAACTGCCACACGTCCAGAATCCCATTATGCGTCGTAAGTTTGACATTTACTCTTCTTCTCATAGGTATATTTTAAGGAAAAAAAGGAAAAATGAGAGAGAAAATATATTAAAGAAGAACAAAAAGTTATTTTTAGGGTTTTCCTTTTTTTTTTTTTTTTTTTCATGGAAACGGCTTTTAAAAATAAGTTGTCTAACGCTTCTTATTTTCATTTAATTAACAGTAAAAATTTTATTTTTTATTGATCATTTGGAAAAGCAGCGAAACAGGCTTTATAGAACTTCTATATTTTCTTGATTTAATCAGATTATATGAAGAATCGAGTGTTAGTTGGAAGAGATAGCACTCCTTCTAGAACTCCTTCATCACCCGCTGCTCCCCCTGAGGACATCCATGGATGATCGTACCAACTACCAAGTAGGTGAAACAATTCTACATAGTTTAATTTACTTTTTTTTCCTGATAAAAATTCTATAGCTTAATTTAATTTAAAAATTCTCTCTCGATAATGGCTTTGCTGGTGTTGAATTGGAAGGTGATTCTATGGAGGGTATTCGTTTGATTCATGACCAAAATATATTTGTAGGTGCTGATTGTTATTTAGTGATGGATATTAAAGATGCTCTTGCTTTTCTTGGTAGTTTTTCTTGTAAGTACGTTCCTAGGAACTGTGATAAGGCCGCACATGTAACTGCTCGTTATTCTTTGGGTTTAACTGAGTATGCAACCTGGACTGAGGAGCCACCACCACGGTTAGCTTCTGTTATTCAGGATGTCTTTATGTCTTGGTGTTTCTGTTTAATTAAAAGTTGAGGTTTTATTTCAAAATAAATAAATAAATAAATAAATAATAAATAATAAATTATGCATTCAAGAATAATTTTGCCAAGATCAATAATGATGTTTTATGGATAATTAATTAAGTAGCCTGTTAATTTCCATTAAAAAATAAACAGATAATGGCATCAATCTATATTAATTAAAGATTAATTGCATTTTAATACCTGTATCGGTTAGACTGTACATTAACTCGAATTTAAAATGTTTCACATCAAAATTTTAATTTAAAATTTATTTCATATCAATCCAATTTTCAAATTAATTAACAGAAGATTTAAACATTTAAAAAAATAATCAATTAATTAATTTTTTTCTCATCTTGTTTTTAAATTGAGAAAACTATTCGGTTTTTTCAATTTGAAAACTTTTTAAAATCAATTTAGAAATTAGATTAATATCAATTAAATTGTAAATTAAAAGTTAATATAAAACAATTTTAAATTTTAAAAGTTAAAGTACAAGATAGTAAAATACAATTAATCTTATATTACATATAAAGCATGCAACAATATTGTAATTATCTAGTGAGGAGAGACGTAGATATTGTCCCATAGGTGGCAACATTGGGGTTCATTCATCCTGCAGTACAGGAAGAAACCACAATCCCCTCTCTTCCAATTGTAATGACGAGTTTAACATTGTTTCAAACAAATTACATATTTATATTATATACATATATACTCTAAATAGAGTAATGTCACTTTGTTGTCTCCTAGAGTCCCGTAATAATATTTATTATGTTTTTATTTTTTATTTTTGGTTAGATAGCTAATATTATAGTTCTCAAAAAAATTGAAAGAATATATATTGTATTAATACGTGGGTGCTCTAATGCAGGTCGAGATGATCAGATGACTGAAGAGAAGCTTGGCGAGCACCAAATCAAAATATTTACCAGATACTTCTGCTCTTATTAATGATTCTTCATGGTTAATATTAATTGTCAATATTTTTTGTATCTTATGGTGTCCGATATAATAGAACACACCATATATATATATATATATATATATATAATTAATGGAACACATGCTGTGTAACCGTATGTCCTGATTGGTTAGTAGTTCTATATGTATCCTACAATTTGAGCTACTTATTGTCTTATATATTGAAAACTGTATAAAGAACATTTGTCCTAATATTCCACAGTAAGGAGTGGCGCATCCAGAAAATTTGATTAAAATGGCTTCATTGCCAATAATTTAAAAAAAAAAATCAAATTATAATATTTCATAATAAAACAAAAAATTTACTTATACATGCAGTGTATGATTAGTAATTTATATTTTTTATTCAATAATTATAGCGTAGTAATATAAAATAATAAAATAATTTATTATTAGAAATAACATTTAAAAAGACAAATTTTTTTTTTAAAAAAAAAATAAAGACATGAAGATTTTACATATATTAAACTTGAAGACTAAAAAGAAATTGATTTTTTTAATAAAAAATCTAGTTTCATTGACAAAAGATATTCTTTGATTTTTGTTTCTCAAGTAAAGAAGTTTGTAGGCGTACATGTAAAATAAGTATGTTTACAATATTTAATAATATAATATTTGGCGTTGAATTAAACAGTCATTAAGCTGAAAAGGAAAAATTAAATTTTAAAAGAAAATGGGTGAATACTAGATAAAAAATCTTACATTAAGGGGGGCCACATGCCTAATTTTTAATGACAATTATGTAATTAAGCGACTAACCCATCAAACCGTTAAAAATAAAAAAAATAAATTGAGGGGGTCAAGTTAAACCCGCCCATAACAGCAAGCATTTCTTTTTAGCAAGAAGTAAAACTGAAAATATTTTCTTTTTTGGTGAAGGAAGTAACCGAAAATATTGCAAATATATATATATATATATATATATATATGTATATATATAAAAATACCCACCGGCCAATAGGAGGTCTATCGAGCTAGTAGCTGCAAGCTGGAGCTTCATTTTATTCTTTTTTTTCCTGAAGAAAAAAAAAATTATTGGGAAAAAAAAAAAAAAGGAAAAAGAAGACAATAGGCTTCAGCGTCTATAAAATTTTATTCTTTTCTTTTTTTTTTTTTTTTGAGAAAAAAAATATGAAACTTATTGGGGCGAAAAAAAGGGAAAAAGAAGACAATGGGCTGCAGAAAATGAAAGCGAAAAAGTAAAAAATAAATATTTTTAAGTTCAAAAGAAAAAGTAGCTAAGTTTGGTTATGAAGCTTGCTATTTTCTTGTTTGTCGGCTGATCCACAAGCTCGTCCATGCGAACCGCCTCTAAGCTACTTAATGCAGATTTTTGATGGCTATAAAATTACTGAGTATAAAATTCATATGAAAACAATTTTCAACATGGCCCACATTAATATCGTGTAGTTCCATATCAAAACTTTTGTTTTCTAGCTAGACAATGTCTTCGACTTTGACTTTGAATTCCCCCTTGAAAATAAATAAAAAAAAGGAGGAAAACTTAAAGTTAAAAAGACCATTGTGATTCATTAAATTATTTATTTTTTCTGTTTTGTTTTTAACTAAGAGAAATATGATGACAAAAAAAATTAAAAGAAATATATATTTGATTACGATATATGCGATTTCGCAGCCAACAATCTGCCACATAACGGTGAAATATAAAATTTTTTTTGACTTGATTATTGGGAACTTATATTTTTTTTATCATTTACAATATATTCTTCATCTTCGTTACAACATTTTAAAATTTATAATTTTTTAATTACTGTGAGTAATTTACCACTAATTAATCTTATTTGGCGATTATTGTGAACTTGATTATTAAGCTTATCTTTTTTTTTTTTTTTGTAAATTAATAAAGTTGTCAATGACTATCTATATATATATATTATATGTATTTCCATATTTTTCTTTTAATAATTATGCCTCACAATCCATGAACTGAACAAAATAAATACAATTTCACCAGTTGTTTGACGGATTGCTTGCTTTCATTATTGGATGACAATTTTACATTTCACTAATTATGGTCTATATCTTCCTTCTTCTTTTATGACATGAGTTTTCTTTTTTTTTTTTTTTTAAGTCAGTTGATTTATTTTAGCTCTATGAAATAAGACTTCAGATGCTTGACGGAAGCAATTAAAGTTTATCCCTCTATCAGAAAATATTAGTAACAATGCAAATTTATATTTATTATTAGTGAATCAACAGTACTATAGACTTGGACAACTTAAATCCAATGAGGTGGACATAGGCAATTCAAGTCCGATGGCTTGACTAGGGGATGGAAATTTTTATACTTCAATTTTATTTTTTTAATATCATTTCCATCATTTTCAAAAATAAAAAAATAAAAAAAAAAATCATTGCCATCCCAGAGGAGTGTTAAAGGAAAATAATGGCAAAAAATTTGTCACATATGTGTTTCCTTGTCCACCATAGCAATCCTTCATTTCTCTAATTTCTTTGAATAAATTATTTCTGGCAAATATCCCTTGCTCCATTTGATGAATTTCCTTGAATTTAAGGGATGCCAACACGACTTGTCATTCATTAGTCCCATTTAATTACCAAAGGAAACTACCAATAATTAATTTTAGAATTCACCCAAAAAAAAAAAATTAGAATGGTAAATGTTTTTGCTTTCGTTTTTGTTTTTAGGGGTTAAAACTTAAAATGAATACCAAAATCCTAAAAGATAGTGTCTGAAGCAAGAAAGAAAATATCGCCAAAATCATCGAAATATTGTCGATAGTTTCGCGTATCGCCAACCATCGACACCAATAGAGGAGGGAAGAAATTTCTACCAGTGGTGTCGTGGAAACATTGTCGGTGTCATGTAATATCATCGTTGTTAGAAGAAATCGGTTGAAATTTTAGAAAATTTGTAGAAATCCCATGGATATCAATGGAAAACTAATGGAAATAGACAAAATCTCGGCTGCCTCTTTCTTATCTCTTTCATCTTTCCCAAACCAAAAAAATCCAAAACCAACCTCAGCCAAAATCTCACTGATTCAATTGAAAAAATGATGACCAAAAAATGGAAAATATGAGATAAAGAAAATAAAAAACAAAACCAAGAGAGGAAGACTATAAAGAAAGAGAAAGATAATACCTGTGAATCTAAAAATGGATAGATTTGATGAAAACTCCCATCAAGGGGCTACCCAAGATGTCAGGACCCATCCATTCGACTTGGTACTCACCAAAAAATGACGATCAGAAAATATAATCCCCACCAGTTTTCATGGTTTTCCAGCGAACCTATCCCATTTTATGGCGGAATAAAGGTAGCTATAGGTTCCTAGGAATGTGGGTATCAATTTGGCATAAGTATTTTTTGGTGGGTGTCCAAAAATAAAATGAAATTGTTTATGGGAGTTGCTGCCGTGAGGTTGCTGGTTTCTTTCTATTTTCTTTTGAGTGATCCCAAAAGAAGAATGAATAGGAGAGCGGAAGAGTGAAAAATATCCCCAGTAAAAGGAATAAAAAATTTTAAAATTAAAATAATTAAAAATAATAAAATATTAATAATTTAGAATATATATATATATATATATATGGAAATTCCATGGTGAGAACGGTCCGTATGAGAACCGCAGTATTAGTGATGGTTTTTCATAGTATTAACGACGGTTTCTTAGAAAATCGTTACCAATACTATAAAAAACCGTCACCAATACTGTGATCCGCATGAGAACCGTCCCCACCATAGACGGACTGTATATATATATATACACATAAAGATAGTTAACGGATTGACGGATTTTAATTATCTAGAAAAATAATATTTTAATAACAAAATTGTACAATACTTAGATATGTGGGGATCCAATTGCTAAATGATCAAAATATCTTCAAAACTGTTTTGATCATAATTTTTTAATTTTAACTCTGATTTTGGTTCAATGACCAAGATATTAATAAGTAGTTTTTTACTATTATAATATAAAATTGTGGATTTATAATATACAATTAACAAATCAATTTGAAACATTAAGGAGTTTTTTTTGGTATTAATGATGTATTATGAATTATATTTGATAATTTAATATATCTTAATATTATTTGTTAAATTTTCTATATTTTAATAATAACAAATACTATATTTTCTTTACTTACAATAATTTTTAATATTTATGGACTATGTTATTATCTTTATATTCTAATTATTATTTTTTTATATTATTTTACGATTTTAATTATCTTATACGTAAAAATCTATATTCTAAACTAAATAGTTATAGTTTCTATAGTTTCCATCGATATTTCTATAAAATTGTACCTTCGATATTTTTATCGATACTAATATTTTTATCACTGGTCAAGTACACCTCCTCGGAGGCTTTTCATGATAATCCTCTATTTTATTAGGTGTCCTAAAGATGTGATTTATGTAAATCAAAATCAAAATTTCCTTGAAAAACATCTTTGCAGCTAGCACTAATCCCTATGCAACGATGCGTAGATTCAATCCTTCCATTAAAGGGGCGTTTGGTACGCCGGATAGGTCTAGATCGGACAGGATCGGACAAAATCAGATAGGATCGGACAGGATAATTAGTGCAGTACTATGTTTGGCATAGTTTCAGACTGAATGATGGACTAACTGTACCATGTTTGGTGCCGAATCGGACTGGATAGAACTATTTTGTAATTATATTTTTAATTTAAAAAGAATAAAAATTTTAAAAGTTAAATTTATATGAAAAAAATTATTACATCTAATTAAGGTTGTACATTTATATATTTATATATACATGCAAAATATGCAAAATTTGTTGTATACACCCACAAATAATATTAATATATAACTTTAGAAATAGCTTAAAATTAACTTAAAACATAGTATGCCATAAATAACAATTAATTAAAAATAAATATATTTTAATGGTATGCATAAGACAATTGAATATTTTTTCAACCCATAAATTACATGAATATATTGTTTCCAAAACCAATTAAAATAAAATTTTAGTATGGTAAATCATAAATAACAATTATTCACAAATAAAGAAATAATTAACAGTATATGTAATTAAGAACTTGTTGATAATATAAGAATATCCATATCCAATTTATACGTATATGTATATAGATTTCACATGTAGCAATTCAAATAACAAGTACTATATAAATATAAATATATTGGATTTTACAAGGATAATCTACTTATAAAAAAAATAAGTAAATACACTTGTTGATAGCAATCCAAATAAAAAACCTACTATAAAACCATTACGCCATTCATTATTCAATTGAGCATGTGTATGTGCGGTGGTATTTTGTATTAGATTTGCGTCATTACGATTCGCATCAGTTGTTCTACACACTCAACATATGCAATTTCAGCTTCTTGGGAAACATTTCCTTATTCTTGGAATCTAAAGGTGTGGCAAGTACTTTAGCAGAAAGTCTTGGTTCATGAGGATTATGAAACGTTGAACCTGTACAAAACCAAAGCCTAACAAAAAATAAATTGCGAAGAAATAATCAAGCCTTGGTTCATGAGGATTACGAAACGTTGAACCCATAGAAAACCAAAGCCTAACAAAAAGTAAATTGCCAAGAAATATAATCTCTTCTTTGTCATATACGTACCCTCAAACAAACAATTCTTTAGGGAACAAAAATCTAAATAAACCATGTTTATCTAGAAGCCTAGATTAGGAAAAGGAAAAAAAAAATATTATATGATCTCTTCTAATAATAATATTTAGAAGTTTAGTTAGATATATCCATAGTTTTTGCAATAAGGTGGTCAACAGATAGTCAATGAAGATTTATAAAGCCTTATCACCCGGTCACTGCAAAGGGATGTTGAATTTGAAAACCATGTAATGTCCACAGTAAAGAGAAATTCAAATAAATTAAGAAAGGAAATTGCACATCATAGTGCTCTTCTGCCAATTTTTCCCTTAAACTTTCACACATACAGTATTTAAAATCATAATCATTGTTATTAGAGCAGAACTATCCGATAATTAATTAGCCCTAAGCTATTTTGTTCACTATTTCTTTTCCTCTTATTAGTTGCAGTCCCACTTTTGATTTTAACTTTGTTTATTTAGTACTTTTTAAAGAATCTCATGGTGAGATTAAGGACCGAGTCCTATGTACTAAGCTATTCAAGTAATATTTTTTACAAATAGCATTTTGACTAGTAAATGAATTGATCTAACGGTGTATAAATCATGATCATAACTTCTCAATGCTTATTCACCCTGAATATATTCATTCAAAGGCCAATATGACTTGTCAAAAGTTATCATACACATAGTTCACATATTGGTGGTGAAGAATGAAGTGGTTCCTCATCCTTCTCTGTTTCTCTAGCATGATGTGCGCTACACTTATTTTTATTTTCCATATTAAATTAAAAAGCAATGCATTTAAAGGATAAATTGCAGTCAACTAATAACATAAAAAAAACAGAACAGTCTAATCAATGAATGTTAAATAGAGAAAGAAAAATATGTTAGAAATACATTGACAATCATATCTGTAGGTAGATAGCTGCATACCTAATGGCTTTTGTTGGCTATTTGATTTCCAAGTTCACTCAACTCCGATACAAAATCAGCATTCACAGCCTACGCATAGAAGGACAAGTCCAACATAAACAAATGTATAAACTTGACATGACTGTACACTAAGCATTGTACATATGGAAGAAGAAATAAAATTGCAAAAAAAAAAAAACAATGGCAGATGGAAGGAGAAGAAGAAGGATGAAGATGAAGAATGAAGATGGAGAAATTTTTTCTACAAATATGTATTAGCAGATTGAAGAAGAAGAAGAAATAAAATGGCAAAAAAAAAAAAAAAAAAAACAATGCCAGATCAAAGGAGAACAGAGAACGAAGAAGAAGAAGAAGAAGAAGAAGAAAAAGAAGAAATTTTTTCTGTAGATTTGTACTACCAGATTGAAGAAGAAGAAGAAATAAAATGGCAAAAAGAAAAAGAAAAAAACAATGCTAGATTGAAGGAGAAGAAGAACGAAGAAGAAGAAGAAGAAGAAGAAATTTTTTCTACAGATTTGTCCTACCAGATTGAAGAAGAAGAAGAAATAAAATGGCAAAAAAAAAAAAAAAACAATGCCAGATTGAAGGAGAAGAAGAACGAAGAAGAAGAAGAAGTAATTTTTTCTACAGATTTGTACTACTAGATTGAAGAAGAAGAAGAAATAAAATGGAAAAAAAAAAAAAACAATGCAAGATCGAAGGAGAAGAAGAACAAAGAAGAAGAAGAAGAAATATTTTTCTACAGATTTGTACTACCAGATTGAAGAATAAGAAGAAATAAAATGGAAAAAAAAAAACAATGCCAGATCGAAGGAGAAGAAGAACAAAGAAGAAGAAATTTTTTTCTACAGATTTGTACTACCAGATCGAAAATAAAATTGCAGAAAAAAACAAATTGCCAGATCGAAGAAGAGGAATATGGCAGGAACGAAATAAATGAAAAACGAAGAAGAAGAAGAAAAACAATGTAGATGAAGAAGAAGAAGAAGGAGAACAGAGAAGAAGAAGAAGAAGAAAAAGTCTTTTCTATGGCAGATCAAAGAAAAGGAATATGGGCAGATCTAAGCCCTAAAAAAAAAAATAAACTGAAAAATGAAGAAGAAGAAGTAGACAAACAATGAGAAGAGAAAGAAGAAGAAGACAAACTCACAGATTCAAGAAGAAGAACACTACCACGAGCTTGATCTGGGCAGAGGCACCTGAGAGACACCAGCAAAGCCTTCGATGAGCTTCGGACAGAAACTTGACCCAGGGGAAGGACGGGTCAGCTTAATTCTCCTCTAGGGGGATTATTCTACTGTAGTGGTTAAGTTATCCGCTTCTTCATTTGCTTTTACCAAACACCGGATTGGGACACAATCCTGTCCAATCCGGTGAAACAAACACGCCATAATCATCCAAAAGAAAGCTGTTTGGAATTTATCTTCAGTATTTAAACCTTTCTAAATCCCAATTTCCTAGCATGCCATTTAACTTCTTATCACTTTCAAGATTAACTACAAAACCTGGTATCCAGCAACCACTACCATTTCTCAAAATTCCCCTAGTTTTATAGCACAATCATAAGAAGACGCAGATCAGTATCCAACTTGATCCATCTTTCATTGGAAGCTTTCCAATAAAGCCAAAAATTCCTCTCTTTTTCTCTTGAACAACATTACAATGATTGACAATATACATCACCAAAGCATAGCTAGCTCCTAATAATCCCACTCTCATCTTAGAAAAACTTTCCGAGAAAATAGCTTTATGCCTTCATTTCCAAATAAATTATGGAACCCAAGCCTTAAAAATTTGTATCAAATTCCGAATCCAAATAGAATTATTGTAGGCACATGATAAAAATCCAAAGGTGACCAAGCCGCGGTAGAGCCCTGGACTTAATAATGGAAATTTCATGGTGGTGCTTGGAGGGATGGGGCCTCGAAGGATGGTGGACCACTAGAGTTGATGACTCAGGATGATGATAGAAATTTCGAGATGATGGAGTGATGGGACGTACATACTCAAAAGGGGATGCGTAAGCGCCGACGCAATGAGCCTTTTCAGAGTGTCCAAAAGCATTTATTTTTTAATTAATAAATTATAAAAATATATTTAAATTTTAAAAATAAATACATAAATAACTATCCATAAAGTTTAAAAGTAATCCACAATAAAAAAAATATATAAAAATAATAATCTAGGTAATTTTTTAATTAATAAATTATAAAAGTATATTCCTTCCCAAAAAAAATTATAAAAATATATTTAAAAATTTACAATTAAATACATAAATAACTATCCGTGACGTTAGAAATAATCAACAATACAAGAAAAAAAGTAATAATAATCTACACAAAAATCTAGGCAATTTACACAAGATAAAGTACATGGATAAGTACATTTTAATAAAGTGTCTTGTTTCAATGTACTTCTATCACAAAATCTCAATGATATATACCCAACAAATTAACCTTCAGTCACAAAATTACGGTATGATAAAAAGGGATGGGGTGGGATACTAATAGTGGTTGGTTTTTGGTGACTATCGATTGTAGCAGCTATTTGCTTATGCAAGAAAATAAAGAAAACAAATAGATCTGGATCTTGAAAGATGAAATTTTACTATCTTACGCTCTTGGTCGGTGTCCAATGGTTGACGATGATTAATCGCCAACTTTTTAGTTGCTGGCGTGCTGTGGTTGGCAGTTGCTATTGCGAGCAGGGAAGGAAGAGTGGAAGGGAAAGACAGACAAATTAATTTCTTTTTTCTTTTAAGTTTACTAGGCGCACGCTTTATGTAAAAGGCACTGCAGCTCGGACCATAAGGCTTAAGCTTTTAAGTTCCCGCTTAATTTTATAGGCGTTGAGGCTTTTTAGTTCTGATGCTCGCCATATGCGTGCACTCTAAATTATATAAGCATTTCATTTTGTATCATAAACTATTTTTTTCTGCATTTTAAATCTTGAACTAATCAAAACCTTAATACTAAACAGAACTAATATGTGTTGTGCACGTGATTCTTAAACAGCGGCATTCGATGTCTTTTTGTCCTTTACCGATTCACCCTCTTCTCCTTCGAATCCACAACCGAAGTTCACCCCTCTGCCACTTCTAGAAGATTTCCATCCAAAAACCACCCGCCCAGTTTAAACAACAATTTGTCCGACTCAAATGAGTCTGTGGCATATGAGATGCGACGACATGGTGGGTAATACATTAAACGAAGATGTGATGAAAAGTGTGAAATTCATTGTGAAGTTTTGGTGAAGAAGATCAAGGTTTTATTTTACCAGGGTCATTTTGGTCTGAGAGATGGAGATCTGAGAGATGGAGTGGTTTCAAATGAGACTTGGGTAAAGAAATTGAAGTAGGAAGGTATTGAAAATTTTTAATCTATAAAGATAGAAGTTTGGAAAGTGGAAGGTGAGCTTGCATGGGGAAATTGAGTGAAATTGAGTGTTAGTATAATGTTACTTTGGTTACTGTCATAAGTTGCTTTGTAATGATTAGTTACTGTATTTTTAGTTTTTGGTAAAAATATTATTGTATTAGGTAGCCAAAATATGGTTTGTCTTTAGGGAATATGATTACTGCAGTAGTAGGTTAAAATTAGGTGGTTTACTATTTCTGAAAACTTGTGGTTATATGTTCTGTCCAAAATGAACAAGTGTGTTAACCACACCAGTTTAAGCTTCTTTCTCTTTCGTTTTTGTTGTGTTTTTTGTTCTAAAAATCCTACAAATGGTATCAAAGCTCTAATGATTTTAGTGGGGCTGTGAGTGAAACAGCAAAAAATACAGAAACTTTCTTTCTACCTTTCCTTGCTTTTTTAAATGACTTCAACTCATTTTTCTGCTCCATCACCTCCTATATTTTTTGGAGAAAATTGTGCCATGTGGTTTATAAAAATGAAAGCTTACTTACCTTCAAGCTTTTGACTTGTGGGAAGTAGTAGAGACCGAAAAAAAATCCTCTCCCTTTGACAACAAATCCCACTATCACTCAAATAAAGCAACATAGTGAGGATGTTGCTAAAAAGTTTAAGGCTTTATCTGCCTTACATGCTGGTGTTTCAGAAGTGATGTTCACCAGAATTATGGCTTGCACTACAGCTAAAGAGGTCTGAGACAAGCTGAAAGAAGAGTTCCAAGGAAGTGCAAGAACAAGACAAATGCAAGTATTGAACTTAAGGAGGGAGTTCGAAAATTTAAGAATGAAGGATTTTGAGTTGGTAAAAGACTTTATTGACAGACTTATACTGTCAGGACCCGTCCAGAATTTCTTCCCCGGAACCCTAGACAGCCCTGATCCCAGGAAAACCCTACCGGATCCTCAAACGGAAAATCCGACAGAGCCTCCCCTAAGGGATTTACTTACCACAAACTACTTACACTGAAACCACACTTCTAAAAACATCTCCTTATTCCTCCCACAAACTACAAGTTGTTCCACAAATTCAGCACTTCTCAAAAGCAACAACAGTCCAGTGCATAAATAAAACAGAAGTATCCCAATAGTATACAGAGCTTTAAGAAGTGCTAAACAACAGAAATACAACAAGGCTGAAAGAAATAATACATTGAAATGAAAGAGTACAGAAGTACTTCTCGAAACACAACAGCAGCGGAAAACTTGGTTCGCTCCGGAAGAACATCTACCACCACTTTCACCTAAGGGAACGGAATTTAAGAGTGTGAGATGCTAATCATCTCCGTGAGTAACCCGAACTACTGAACACCTTTTGTGATAATAAAAATAATAGTAATAGCAATTAAGGAATAGAACACATACCAACAATTAATAAATAAATAATAATACTGTTGGAAAATAATAATTTCCCTCAAAACTCTCACCAATCGCTCCGTTTGAAATGTTCCCTTTTTAAAACCTTTTCGCAAAACCCAATGTACATACCTCCCAAAAACCAAGGGTTTAAACCATTTGATAAACAATAATTAAATAAATACATACCCCAAATATATAATTAAAATGTAATAGATTATAATAAATACTTTTGAACACCTTTGGGGTTTAAAACATTATTTGCAATTTACACCGACGATTACACCTGACGCACCACACCATATACCGGTGATGCCCTCCGATACCCACCGTCCTGAGCACCGACTGGCGAGGGGTTAAAGAGAGAAACCTGCAACGGTCACTTCGGCGTCCCGACAGTACCGCTGCTAAAACCATCAACCCGGCCAAGGAGGGGGGTAGCTTTGTGCAACAATAACCTTGCCTGCCCACGGTCCAATGGCAACTCACGGGTGAAGTAATAACCGTGCGCTAAACCACATAATAACCGCGCACTACCACGTGTCCATACACCATACACCAGAACACCAATACTGTATAAGTGCGTCTAAATTTCCTCGAAGTATGAGATGCAACCATAAAAATACCGCGGGCATAATTTATAAAATTTAAACCAATATTTTCGTAAAATATTTAACCCAATTATGCCCGGAAAATCAAATTTAAAACCACGTACAAATACTACCAAAATACACCTTGCTCATGCATAATAAATTAAACCACAATATAATTCATAAATAAATCACACCACATGAGTATAATTTAAATATCAATTTAAATACCAATTAAATATAATTAATTGCCCAAAATAATTTTTGAAGGTGGGTCACTCACCTGGAGCACGCAAATCAACTAAGATCCTCCTCGGGATCAACTCCGCCACTCGTGCATGCACCTAAACAACCACAGTGCACAAACTAAAAATATTAATATTTTATTCGGGTAATTCCCAAATGGGTACCCGGGGAGCGAACACCAAGCGATATCTAAAGGGTTACGAGTTATATACCGAATCAAAGCTCGCGTGATGAGGATCACGGATTCGGTCTTACTTTCCGGTGATCGGACCCGACGGGGTCGGTATCTCGCCGGAAAGCTTTTCGAATTTCGGCTCTGCAATTCTCCCAAACCGTCACGAATTGGCGGAAACAGAAGCCGGATTGAGGTTCAGGAGGTCGAACACAGCGGACTGGAGCTGGCCGGAAATTCAGGTACTCGCCGGAACAGAATTCTGGCATATGAAGGTAGTAAACCATATCAGAATTCTTAGAAAGGAGCTAGGAGATAGAAGAGTGGTGGAGAAAGTGCTGGTCAACTTACCAGAAAAGTTCAAAGCAAAGATCTCATCCTTGGAGGAGTCAAGAGACCTGAATTAGATTTCTTTGTCAGAGCTTGTTAATGCTTTACAAGCAACTGAACAAAGAAGATCTATAAAACAAGAAGAAACCTCAGAAAGTGCTTTTTTAGCATTGCAAAAAGGTAATGCTCCAGAAAACAATAATCAAAGGAAGCAGCAAGGTGGAGGAAGTAATGTCAAAGGAAAACATGGTGCTGGTACAAGCAGAGAGGGTGAAAGAAAGAAGTTTATGAAGTGCTCTTATTGCAAAAAGGACAACCATCCTGAAAAATATTGTTGGTTTAGGCCTAATATTCAATGTAGAGCTTGTAAACAACTTGGACATATTGAAAAAGTTTGCAAAAACAAAGGAGGACTATGCAACAAGCACATCAAATACAAGTTGCTAATGAAGTACAGCAAAGTGAGGAAAGGCAGTTTGTTGCTACATGTTATGCAGAAAATGGCAGCAAAAATGTAACACCCCGTCCCGAACCATGTCGGAATTTTTGCACGTCGATCGAGGTTGACTGTTGACTTTGACCGTTGACCGTTGACCAAGGGGTCAAAAGTTGACTTTTTGATCCGATTGGAATTATAGGTTGACTGAGGTACCGTTACGAAGTACACGCTGGCACGAGTTCGTAGACTAGTAGCACGTTGAAAACGGAGCTACGGTTTGAAAGTTATGAGCAAAACAAGTTGAGGTCCAAACTGTCCAAGGGGTGCCGGAGTTGACTTTTTATTCATACAAGGTTGAGCTTTGACTCATGCATGGTTGTGAAGTGTTCGTCGATACGAGTCCGTAGACTAGCGGTACGTCCGAGTTGGACATGTGGTTTGAAAGTTATGGACCTGTAGAGTTTTTCAAACACCGTATTATTTTAATATTATTTTTAAACGCGTAATGATGTGCCACGTGTGACTTAATGAAGGTGACCATGTGTCACCATGTTAAGAAACCACATGTCAAACATGTGTAAAATCGAATTATTTTTATTATTATTTTAAATAATAATATTTTTATTTAATTATTTAATTATTTTTTTATTTTCCTTTTTCTTTTTCTTTTTCTTTCCTTTTTCTTTTCTTTTCCCCACGTGGGAAAACACCCTTCTCTTTCTTTTCCTTTCCTTCCCTTCTTCTTCCCCGAGCTCGACAGAGACGAACAAAAATGCAGACTTTTTCTCTCTCTCTCTCCTTTGACTCTCTCCCTCTCTCTGTTTGACCGGCCATTTGGCCGGATTTCAGTAGCCGGAATGCCACACGCGATGGCCACCGGTGTAGCCCACCTCCTCGCGACCTCGGCCTTCAAATTTCCCCGCCAGTCGCCACCGGACGTGCCCAGATCGGGCCGGTGAAGCCGGCGGCGGTCGGTTAAGTTTTTCCGGCGATTCTTGCTGTTTCCGACCAACCCAGCCCGACCCATACCTCTATTCCACCATTTTTGACCCCTCTGAGTCCATTTCCGGGGTTAGATTGCCCAAAATCCCCACCGTTTGAAAGATCCCCCAAGTTTAAATCCGGCCAAAGCTTTCCGGCCAAATTTTGGCCACCTCCGGCGGAATTGGGGTCGATGGAGACCGGATTTGTAATCCTCATCGCTCAAGCTTCGATTCGGTATATTATTCGCCTATTTTGGACAATGTTTGTGTTTGACCCCCCGGGTACCGGGTATTATTTATCCGATTAAAATATTAATTTATTTGACTGTGTGTGAATTGTGTTCTAGGAGCACCGGTGAGTTGTGGAATTGATCCCATGGTGGATCATGGTTTAATTGTGTGCTCCAGGTGAGTGACCCACCTTTGAAAATGTTTTTGAGGTAATTAA
Organism: Ziziphus jujuba; assembly: GCF_031755915.1. Taxonomy (NCBI): domain Eukaryota; kingdom Viridiplantae; phylum Streptophyta; class Magnoliopsida; order Rosales; family Rhamnaceae; genus Ziziphus; species Ziziphus jujuba. The sequence goes on from NC_083386.1 coordinate 24,021,217, forward strand.
TTGTATTTATGTGGTATTAAATTGATATCTGTAATTGGTGCTCATGTGGCGTATTTTAAATACAATCGGGAAAAAATATTATTTTATATATATATTTACCCATTGGTGCTAAATGGAATTTTTGGGTTATCAAGAAATCCCCGATTTTTATTTTATTATGATTAAATTGTATTTATTACACATGAGCGGGTATTTTCAGTAATTCGTAGTGTTTGGATTTTATATTATTTTTCGGGCATAATTGGGTTAAATATTTTATGAAAATATTTGTTTAAGTTGGTGGTTTAATTTTATAAATTATGCCCGCGGTATTTCAATTGTTGAATCTCGTATTACGAGAAAAGGTATGGTTTTATTTGTTATCGAAGTTTTCGTACCGGTTTGTTAAATAAAAATATGTGGGATGGTAAGTATGAAAAATTTGGTATATTTCCCATGGTAATTTTGGAAAACAGTACGGTTGGTTTAATAATTATTTTAGACGCATTCACACAATATTGGTGTTCTGGTATATGTATATGTGGTTCAACGCGCAAGTATTATTATTTCACCCGTGAGTTGCCATTGGACCGTGGGCAGGCAAGTTTGTTATTGCGCATAGCCGCCCCCCTCCTTGGCCGGGATGATGGTTTCAGCAGCGGTACTGTCGGGACGCTGAAGTACCGTTTGCAAGTTTCTCTCTTTAACCCCCCCGCCAGTCGGTGCTCAGGACGCTGGGTATCGGAGGGCATCACTGGTATATGGTGTGGTGCGTCAAGTGTAAAAGCGTCAGGTGTAATTGTCAAGTGTAATTTTCAAATAAAGTTTCAAACCCCAAAGAGTACAAAATTATTTATTATAAATTATTGCAGTTTATTTATATTTTGGGTATTTATTTATTTATTTGTTGTTTGTTAAACTTATTTGGTCCATTGGCTTTTGGGAAGTACGAATATCGGGTTTTGTGAAAATGTTTTAAAAGGGGAACATTTCCAACGGAGTGAATAGTGAGGGTTTTGAGAGAAATTGTTACTTCAAATGTTTATTTATTTATTTATTTAATTATTCGGTATTAATTTATTAAATCCCTTTATTTGACATACTATTGATATTAAAGGTGTTTAGTAGATAGGGTCACTCACTGAAATGATTAGCATCTCACACTCTTAAATTCCGTTCCCCTAGGTTCAGGTTGGAGACGTTGATTGTCTGGGGCGAGCCCAACGTCTCAGTTCGTTGCCGAAGGTTCAAGAAATATTTCTTCCCTTTTTTCATCTCTATCCTGCATTACTTCTTATCTATCATTGTATAAATTCCACATTTATCTGTATAATGCTCTGTATACTGTATTGGATGTGTAGTTGTTCTTTATGCACTGATTTACTGTTTTTTTTTTAAGTGCTGTAAATTTGTGGAATCAATTTATAGTATTGTGGGAGGAATAAGGGGATGGATTTTTGAAGTGTGTTTTCAGTGCAGGTAATTTTTGGTTAGTCCTACCCGTAGGGGAGGTGCTGCCGGATTTTCCGTTGGAAGGTTCGGTGGTATTTCCCTGGGATCAGGGCTTGTCTAGGGTTCCGGAGAGGAATTTTGGACGGGTCCTGACAAAAAAAGCTTGGTTGGTGGATAGTGGCTGCACTCAACATATGACTCATGATGCTGATCTCTTCAAGACCTTAGATAGAAGCTTTGTTTCCAAAGTCCAAATAGGAAATGGGATTTTATTCAAGTTCAAGGCAAAGGACAAGTGGCTGTGGAAACTTCAACAGGTACTACACTCATTTTAAATGTGTTATATGTACCCGAAATTAATCAAAGCTTGTTAAGTGTGGGACAAATGCTTGAAAATGGATATTCTTTAAATTTTTAAGATAAGTCTTACATAATATATGATCAACATGGAAGTGAAATTCTAAATGCTATAATGAAAGATAAAAGCTTTGTAGTAGAGTGGAACAAGAAAGAAAATAATGGGACAAAATATATAGCTCAAAAGTTTGAGTTGCAATGCAAAGAAGCTGGAATTCAATATCAGCTGACCTCTCCCTATACTCCTCAGCAAAATGGGGTTAGTGAGAGGAAGAATAGGACTATTATGGAGATGTGTAGATGCTTGTTGTTTGAGAAGCAATTACCAAAGAAGTTTTGGGCTGAAGCAGTGAATACTTCAATATATTTGCTAAATAGATTACCAACTAAAGCATTGGAGTTTAAAACTCCATATGAGGTGTGGTATGGGGTCAAGCCTACTGTGGAGCATTTGAAGATATATGGGAGAATTTGTTATATACTTGTTCCTGAAATTAAGATAGACAAGTTGGATCAAAAAGCTGATATGGGAATTTTTGTTGGTTACAGCAGTAACACAAAAGGGTACAGAGTATACCAAGTGGGTAAAACAGTTCTAAACATTTTAATTTATTTTTTTTCCTAATAACAATTCTATAGCTTAGTTTAATCTCTCTTGATAATTTTTATACTTCAATTTTATTTTAATTTATTTTTTTACCAGAGGAGAGTTAAAGGAAAATGATGGCAAAAAATTTGTCATATCCATATATATATATATATATATATATATTTTTTTTTCCTTGTCTGACTATTCAATTCTTCATTTCACCAAGTTCTTTGAATGAATTATTTCAAGCTAATATCCCTTGCTCCTTTTGAAGTGTGTCTTGAATTTCTTTATTTAAGAGATACCAACATGACTTGTCACTCATTAGTCCCATTTAATTACCAGAGGAACCTACCAATGATTTATTTTAGAATGCTAAACGTTTTTGTTTTCTTTTTTTTGCGTTAAAACTTAAAATTAGGACCAAAATATCAAAAAACTAAATTAAAATCAAGTGAAATATATCTCTTTTCCATTTAGTCAGTGACATATATCAAGTGTTCACTTTCCCAATAGACTTTTAAGTCAAACATTAAATGAAAAGAATGCCACCCTGTCCGTATACCTGTTAATAAATTAGTACACAATATACTTTTTATAGGCCAGTAAGGTAGGTTTTTTTCTTCTATTTTTCAAATACTTTTTTATGCATTTACACTTTTGGTTTGGTTTAATAAATAAATAAATCAGCTTGCGGTGGAATATTGGGGCAAATATTCTTTTATAAAGCTTCTAATCAATTAGCATGATATTTCAAAACATCAGATACAAATGGGTATACATTAAGCACTACGAACGTATAATATATTGGAGGCGGCTTAAACCCCATTACGTGAGACCATTGTGACAAGAACAATTGAAAGGCTCTTTCTGCTGAGATCTCCTATTTTGTTACACAAAATTTTTAGTATTAGTGTACGTAAAACACCATAACATACAAAAAATGTAATTACTTAATTAAACATCAACGATAGTATACAGGAGCAGGAGTTGATAATTTTTTATTTGGAGCTGACGCGCGTCAAGCTTCTCTTCAATCATCTCATCTGGACCTGGAAACAACCATATATATAACATTAACATATTATTATTATTATTATCTATTAATTCGAGAGCCGTCTAAACCAAAAATAAAATATAGTACATGCAGTTAGAATTATCTCCATCTATAAGGGGTTGCAAAGGAGTTCTAATGAAAACATTCTTTAACTTTTTAAATTGAAAATAAATAGGTTTAATTATTTAAAACCTTATAAACTGATATGATGTATCATCATTTATCAAATCTAATGGCTCTAAATGATTGAACCTATTTATTTTCAACTTAAATAATTAAGATGTTTTCATTGGAGTTGTAACGTAAGGTGTTGCACTATCTGTTAATTTATTTGATATATGTAAAATTGATTACCTTAATTACACATATGTTCTCATGCATTAGGCTTAACTATATCTAGGATTTTTTTTTTTGGAAAGAATAATTCAAGTATAATAAAACTAAATAATTGAATAAATATTGAAAACTTAGCTGATCACAAGTTGGGCCCTGTTATCATGTTTGCCACATGTATATATGAAACTATAAATTTGTTACAGTGTGCACCTCACTTCCAGTATGAGGCATGCAAAATATGATGGCCGTGAAATGTATTTTTTAAAAAAATTATATAAAACTAATTAATTAGTAAATGTTCATTATTATATCATGCATGAATATCATCTTAAACTGCTAGGTATTTGCCATTATCTGCACTAATCAATTACTGGATATTTATTTTTTATTTTTTTTATTTTTGATGGAACTAGCTATTTGAAATTAGTTGTCCATAAAGCATGATTATCAATGCATTGGTTAAATTAAACTAGAATTGTTTCACACGTACTTATTCGGAGTCAGACGATGACGGTTATGGTTCTCTTCAGGGGGAGCAGCTTCCTTACGTTTTAGTGTTCCGATTAACACTCGGTTCTTCACGTCGTCTGATTACAACGAGGAAAAAAAAAATTAAAACAATAATAAAAAAAAAAATAGGGCCTCTTTAATTTTCCATTTATTTTTTTTTCAAAATAAACAACAAAAAAAATAGTATTTTATTGTTTTATGAAAGCAAGAGATGTTTTTTTATCTGAGGCATGGAGATTCAAATTTTGAACTCAGGAATTAATATCATTGCCAGATGAGATGAGGTAGTGTTTGATAAAACCCAGCAGAAAATAACTTTCTGTTCTTCTCTAAATTTTGTCTTTTTTTTTTTTTTATCTTTTCTTAATTTTGATTTGCTTTTCCAAACGGTTTTTTTTTAAAAAAAAAAAAAAAGAAAAAAAAGGTGGCCGATAACATAAGTATGAGTTTTCCAAAAATAATATTTAAATTTCATATAAATGAAAAATGTTTTTAGGCTATATATATGGTACTCTATGGACGAACTTGAAAGCTTTTTTCTCATACTTTAAAATGCATAATAGCATATATATATAAGAGAAGCTTCACTTACAAGGCATACGATTGTGCACGTCTAGCAGTTCCCTTGATGCCCCGGATCCCAAAGCCAGCAGAAGAATAAAAACCAAAAGAACTTCCCTAATAACTAAAAACTTATTTGAAGCCATATTTTTTTGTTATCCATGTTGTATGTGAATCTAGTGTTTATATAGTAGTAACCCCAAGCTTAATTGACTAAGACATGTTATTTTCATAGAAATTTCAATTGGGGCAAATTACTTGATGAGCACTTAACGAAGACAATGGGTACTAATCTGAAACTTTCAATAATTTTCATTTATTTTATAAAAGCAGATATTGAAAAAGGAATCCTTTCATTTAATTTTGGACCATGACATAATAAAAGATCCTACCAACTTTTGAGCAAACATGGTAAAATTCAAGAAAAAAAATCTGAAAATGGACTAAAATTTTCATTTGTCCACTGGAATTTTCAAACCATAGAAGAATTGTGGTTGTGGTTGCTTATTACACATTGCATGAATACTGGGTCAACAGGGTTATTGGCTAACTATTCCTTTTTTTTTTTTTTTTTTTTTTTTTGGGTTCCTTTGTTGGACTAAGCTTCCATCATATTCAGATACACGGTTTTCAAAAGGAGACCAAACGAAAAAAGAAAGGAAAAAAAAAGAAAGTCTAATTAACGAAGGCAGAAAAAAGGTTTTATGATAATTTTAGAGTATGAGTTGGAAGTACATTATGTAACTTTTTTCCTTGAGGAAGAATTTGAGTTTAAATATTCCATCTAAAAGAAAACGAAAATGGAAGAAAAGAAAAACCCAAGAGAACTTTTATGAATATTTTTATTTTTGTTTTGGCACAATAAATATATATTTTATTATACAATATTGCATTTTACACTATTTTTTAGAAAGTTGAAAAATTATTTTCAAACTCTATATAATAATAAACTTTTGTTTTTAAAATTCATGAAACACAAAATTAGATATATGCAATGCAGAGGCGTAAACGCTTATGTTGGTTGAAAAAAGAAAGAAAAGAAAAGAAAAAAAAAAAGAAGATGGTTTACATGTTCTGGTCTATTTGATTACAATGCGTGCCGTACTGCGGCCAATCCCATGCTTATGCGAGTCATCTTGAATAACAATCTGCCACGTAGCATTATATTAATATATATGTAATATTTTTGTTGACTTGACTCTTTATCAATCTATATTGGTATAATATGTATATTTTATTAACATTTTCGTGCCTCACATGAACTTATAATTTTCACCATTTCTGAGAACATATATTTTCGTGTTGACTCTCCGGCTTGCGTTCATTGGATGTCGATTTTACATTTAACTAATTATGATCTACTTTCTTCTTCTTTTATGACTTGAGTGGTTTTTTCAATTATCAAAATCTCACACATTTAGATTCCAACATGTGATGAAACGACAATGACAATAATTATAAAAAAAAAAAAGAAACACCTAACCTATCACTAATTAATTTTAAAACACTACGATTCAGCAAATGTTGAATTTTGAATTTACATAATATTCTATGAATTTCTAAAATTTTCTCAAATAACAAGACAAACGTTATGTGGTTGCTACTGCACCGTTTGGGATCCTACCATTTCTTTTGAAATTTGATATACATCCTACCATTTCTTTTGAAATTTGATGTATATATATATATATAAAGTAATTTATCACGTTTATACATCGTATACAAGCATTCCAAGACCAAGCATAGAAATCATAATTGTTTTGAATTATTGCAGTCCAACTGAAAAGGAAACCAATACTAAGTATATTTACAGCCATCAAGAGCTTGAAATTCAAGCAGCTTAGACACAGTTCGCATGGTAGGATGAGCTTGTGGATTAGCAGACAAGCATGAAATAGCAAGCTTCATGATCAAACCTAATTTATCATCAATGTCGTTTTCAGTTGCAGCAGGAGGTGAGAGACGAGGATCCAATTCAACTTTATGTCGGATGCTTTCAAAATCGGATGATTGTAGACTGGAAATAAGTTCGCCTGGATGCTTTCCCATTAGAATTTCAAGAGCCAGAACACCAAAGCTATACACATCACATTTCTCTGTCACTACCATGGTGTAAGCAAGCTCTGCACACACAAAAAAAAAAAAAAAAGAAAGAAAAAAAAATTATTAAAATAAATAAATTGATGTATCAACAATATATATATATATATATATTTTTATAAGCCTACCTGGGGCAAGGTATCCATAAGTGCCAGCAATTGCAGTCCAATTAGAAGAATCAGGGTTCAAAAACTTTGCTGTGCCAAAATCCGAGACATGAGCCTCAAGTTCTGAGTCCAACAGTACATTTTTGCTTGAAATGTCTCGGTGAATGATCGGCGGCACACGATCATGATGCATATAACTCAAAGCATCGGCTACACCTTTCACTATTCCCACTCTTTTCACCCAATTCAATTCTCGTGCACCCTTCTCACTTCTCAGAATATCTGCTAAACTTCCTTCTTCCATGAACTCATAAACCAAAAATGTATGAATTCCTCGACAGCAGAATCCTAATAGTTTCACAATGTTTCGATGCTTGATTTCTGTCAAAGCTGCAATCTCATTACCAAAATGTTTTGCATTCTCAATCTCTGACTCATCCTTAGCCATGAAATTCAGCTTCTTTACTGCTAATACATCATCATAACCTGGAATTTCCACTCTGTACACCTTCCCTGATCCTCCCACACCAATGCAATACATATCATCAAAATTCCCTGTTGCTTCCAATATTTCTTCGTACAAAATTTTGCCATTAAAATACCACATCGAAAATGGATTCTGCCCCTTTGGAATACCTTCGTGTTTAACCGAATTCGTTGACGATCTTCTTTTCCAAACAAATACCAAAATCCCAACAACTATAATAGTAAATAACAGTGCACCTGCTATAGAAGATATAACAATTATAAGTGTCTGATTCTTGTCACTGCCACCTTTTTGCTCTGTTTTGATGCAGGGGATGAGACCTTCTATATTTCCACATAAAGCTTTGTTGTTGCTGTATGCCTCCGGCTTAGCTGACTGAAAGATTTTAGCATCAGGAACAGGACCCTCCAAAAGGTTGTTTGAGAGGTTAATTTCTATCAAGCTCACCATGTTTCGCAGCGAATCAGGGATTGAACCGGTGAGATTATTGTGGGAGAGATTCAAATTCTCTAAACTTATAAGCCTCGCAAGCTGGGCAGGTATTTTTCCACCCAGAGAATTGTAACTCAAATCCAGTAACCCCTGTAAAGCCCTAAGATTCCCAATACCATTTGGGATTGTGCCATTCAATTGGTTCTTGCTCAAAGACAAATACAGCAACTTGGAACAATCTCCTATTTGTTCCGGAATCGGCCCTCTTAACATGTTCGTCGACAGGTCTAAGGTGACCAAGTTGGATAATGCTCCAATTCCCACTGCTAAACTACCTGAAAGGCGGTTATCTTTCAGGTTTAACAAAGAAAGTTTGGATAAATTTCCAATATGTGCTGGTATCTCTCCCGACAATTGATTGGAAGAAAGATCAAGCTCTTCTAGTTGGTTCAACCGGACAATCTCATTTGGGATTTTTCCGATAACCATATTACTTGCAATATACAGTAGTGTTAAGTTCCGGCATTCACCCCAGCTCGGTGATAGCTCGCCTTGCAATTTGTTGAAACTCAGATCGACATAAGTAAGGTTTGGATACACACCAAAGTTTTGGTCTATATATCCTGTGAGCTGGTTCCGTTCAAGCCTAACCCTGTATAAGCTTGTGCAGTTTTTCAAGCTTATTGGGATTGGACCTGTGAAATTGTTGTTATCTGCAGTAAAGTTGACAAGATTTCCACGTCCACATACTTGTTGTGGTAATTGGCCAGTGAAGTTATTACCGGACAGATACAGAGTAGTCAGCAATGAATGGTTTCCTAGTTCTGGAGGTACAACACCTGACAACTGGTTATACATCAAACGCACATCAGTTAGCTTACTCAACGTCCCTAATGTTGCTGGGATTGGTCCGGAAAGTTGATTCCCTATAACACGAAGAGCTTGCAAGTTACTCAAATTTCCCAAAGAAGGAGGAAGAGGACCATTGAAATGACTGTAGTCTAGAACTAGAGAAACCAGGAATTTCAAGTTCCCTATCTCTTTTGGCCTCCAAGCTGAGTTCTCTGGAATAGAAGATATTTGAGACTAAGAAGGCCAGTTTTGGATTGGTTTGAGTCATCAGGAAATAGACGGCCGTCCAAAATTCCGGTTATGTTGTTGTGGGAAATGTCAAGCTCGGAAACCTGAGTGAGATTTGCGAGAGAAAGAGGTAGAGAGCCATTGAGAGAATTTCTAGAAAAATCAAGCAATTGGAGGTTGGAAAGCCTACCAATGCTGGCTGGTATTGTGCCTCTGAGATTGTTTCTATGAAGATCAAGGCGAAGGAGGTTTGGAAAGGAAGAGAAATCGAAGTTTTGGAGCGTACCGTTTATGCCTCTGTCTGGAAGCTCTATTTCCGTTACACTTCCTGCATTACTGCAGGTAATTCCATACCATTTGCATGGATTTGGAGGAGTGGAATTATTGGTTTGTGTTGGAAAAATCCAAGTGTCGAAAACTGATTGGATTGGTAGGCTATCTTTCCACTTGATTAGAGCCTCAGCTTCTCTGTTTGATCCTGAATCAGCTTTACAGAAAGATATCAAAACCAATACCATCCAAGCAAGAATCTTTGCCAACGAGACACGTTGTTGTAGGCTGGACATGGTTGGAAAATATGGGGAAATGTTTTAGTTGTATTTGTGTTGCTTAGGAACTGTTGAATGGCTTTTATGGATCATTGTTTCACTTCCACTTTGTTTTCGCCGAAGTAATTTTTTTACTTTATGTTAATTTGGATCATGGAATTTACGAGAGAAAGGAGAGCAGAAGAAGGAGATAAAAATCTCCAACTGTTCTAAAAATTTAAAATTGAGATTGTTCATATATATTCTATAAATATTGATCATTTTTATGTTATATTTATTTATTTATTTATTTATTTTTAAATGAAGGTAATTTTGGTTAACCAAATAATGAAACTTACAGTTCTCGAACATTTTTTTTTGGGCCGTTTTTTTCTCATAGATTCTAAGCTCTAAATTAGCCAATATCCAATCCATGGATGTGTTAGTATATGCAAATAAAGTCCAAGGGCTTATCTTCATTGAAATAACTTTATGTTATGATGGGTAGTACATTACAAGACGTTTCATTTTTTTCAACTCATTGAAATAATGATATGTTGTATCATTTATTCAACTCATTGAAAATTCAACAAATCGACAAGTTTCAATTTTTTCAACTCATTATTTATTATTATTATTATTTGATAAATTTCAACTCATTTAAACTGCTATACACAACCGGAAGAAGAGATTTTAATAAATATATTCAAAGTGGGGCAAGCATGAAATGTTGGTGGCTCTTGGAGTATCTCTTCCATTCATTTATTAATCAATCCATGCTGAAATGTTTCCTCACCAAATTCTGACGTCTTCCATTAAGTTTTCTTTTACTATTCCATATAATGGAAATTGATTTGTATACATCCCTTTTCTATGGAGGGAAAAATACAGGGATCAGCAATTAACACGTGTATGATGTAGCCCTCTTTGACTTGACTATTTATGTTGAATGAGATGAATCATCACATGTGACTATTAAGTCATTGTCGTCTTGTTACTTTTAATGATTAATCCGACTTATATACAGTTACATATAATATCTAGAACATCAAAGTAAATTAAATATATGGACCTTGAAAAATATTTAATGACTTGTTAATATATTTTTATGACCAATGTGACATATAGATTATTATTTCTTACAATGGTTTTGAAATTCAGTGTGTTTCATCACTTTGTTACTGCCATTTTAGAAAATCATATTAGAAACCATACTCAAGCAAATGGTATTAAACTACTAAATTCATCATTTATGCTTTTAATAAATACCTTCTGTTTTTTTTTTTTTTCAATCTTGTTTGGTATGGCTTTTGAAAAGTCATTTTTAAGGTTTACAAGTTGTTTTTGAAAATATTTTGAAAAAATTTTTAAAAATATTTTAGACCTAAAATTTTTTTAACCAAAATTGTTAAAAAAAAAAAAAGACTTTCTTATAAACCACTTTTAAAGAGAGAGAGAGAGAGAGAGAGAAAGAGAGCCCAAAAAAAAACCAAAAAACAAAAAATGCCCAATGGGTATGCCAACCAAGGCCATCATCTAGAAGCAACTATCGAAAACAGAAGATGGTAAACATCATTCTGGCGGGCCTAAGGCCCCCTTGGATTACATTGTAGTGGGCTTATGCAATGTTCAACTTAAATTTAATTGTTTTTAGATTATGCATCTCAAGCCCATAGATTGACAAGAGAAGAAGAGCGAATCTTCCATGAGTATATATTTTCTTTGTTTTTCTAATAAATAAATTTGAAAAAAAAAAAAATAAAGATAGAGAGAGGAAGAAAGATGCCCTGTCTAGTAAGACATATTATGTTTTACAGATCAGATTTAAATTAAGAATTATATATATACATATATATATATATATATATATATATATATATATATATATGTATATAAGATACAAAAACATTGGTTCTTAAAAATAAGAGTAACGTTTTAAAGGTACCAATAAATCTACTAATAAATTTATCAAATTATAAGTGTGATTATATTATATTATATTATTGATTTATATTTAATTACACTCTTTTAAGAGATTTTCAATTATCTATATTTGAATTATATATATATAATTTCAATCAATAAATAAAAACATAAAAATGTCACATTATATTGGTAAATATTTTAATAAACTAGTTGGTAACTTTAGCATCAGTCTAAAAATAATCCTCAACTTGTGATCCCAATAATAGCAACAAATTTGATCATAGACAAGAGCAGCATCTATGGCACTTGGATTTCGAGCTTGACCCTGATTGCCTTCAATTACCTCATTCTGAAAATGGATTAAAGGAACCATATAATGTTTATTAGCAAAAGAGCTAGCAGTCCGAACAAAATATGTAAAAAACTAAGGAAAATAAGATTTCTTAAAAAAAAAAAAAAAAAAAAGGATGAGGAAAATTAATGAATTGCTTTTTTGTCACAAAAATATTTATATATATGTCTAAATTTATATTTATTAGCCATAGATTGTAACCAAATTAACATATTAATTACTTTAGTCATCATTTTTTATTTTATTAAAAAACGTTTTCCTTATTGTGTACATCATGTAATCATTTGATTAACTATAAATGTTGCATGCCTGATTATAGTCAACAAATTAATTAATATATATATATATATATATGTATTTGTCTGTTAACTTATAAGCTACATTAATTATTGGCAATTAATTAACTTATAGACGCACAGAATTATATTTCTCTTCATGCATATCTAATGAAAACAAGAATTAAGCTTCTTAATTCACATACGTAGGAGGCATGGCAAAATTGTGACCGGAAGGGGCATCAGTTGTATGATATTGATCAGGCGACAAAGCCATAGACTGAAGTAGTTCCTCCTTCTTCACATCTGACTTAACAAAATATTAGCAGTAATTTCTTTTTCTGAATTCAGAAATCAATGAAGAATATTAGTCTAGCAATTTAGCCATAAACCGGGCATTTTTATAAAATAAGATATTTTAAATTTAAACAATTTATATTACAGTTGTAGTTTTTGTTTATTTTCTTCCTCTTGTTTATTTTCTTTTATTTTATTTAATTTTTGTGCATGGTAAAAATTAAAGGATCACCTGATATGTAGGTAGGAGGAATGCTAAAACCATTAGGAGCATAAGCCCTCTGATATTGAGGCGACAGCATGTTATGCTGAAGTTGTTCCTCATTCTTTACATCTGATTTAAATAAGAAAAATAAATAGACTTATTATTTCTTTTAGGACTTTTTTCTTTCGCTGAAAAACATCAATTAATTAATTACATCAATAAGACCATAGCATATTGTTCATCACAATCTAGTTTGATTAACGAAGTAAAAGTCATCAAACTTTCCATTATCTATTTATATGGTTGATTAAAAATTACTTTCTATTTATATGGTTGATTAAAAATTACTTTCTTAAGTGATCATATTTATGCATAAGAGAATGTAGACTTACAAAGCATACGAGTCTGAACATTAAGAGGTTCCCTTGATGCCACTGCCAAGCTCATCAAAAGAGTAACAACTAGGAAAACTTCCCAAATAATTGAAATCTTTTTAGAAGCCATTTCCTTAATTAGCCATATGCTGCCTTGATGAATACTATATCCAGTGTTTATATATAACAAAAAATTAGTCCTTTTTTTTTTTTCCCCCCCCCTTTCAAAGTATTTTTCGTTGGTCGTGGTTGATCATATTACTCGTTTTCAAAGAAAACTTGGGCAAATTAGGGGGGAAATGGGCAACATATTATGGTATTTTCTACAATAGTGATATGAATTTTCAAAGTAGTAGACTTCACGTATTACCTCCGCCCTGTCAAGCAATGCAACATTAAATAGAGAAGAACGTATTGCAGACTATTCTAATAAGTCTTGACGCAAAATGACAAGGAAGTCATAAGACAAATTAGAGTTGCCAGTTCTTGTAATCTCTTTTCTTTGTTATAAATGGAAATTTCAAGCCACGACCGTCGACATTTTGTTTTTATTCTTTGGATTGATTGCAATTGAGTATGCTTTTAGTTTAGGAGAATATTTAAAATGTTGCATTTTAAGCCTTTTAAATTCCAATTTAGTGCATTTTGAACAAATTTGAGTTTTTTAACAAAGGGAAGTTAACATTTTGTCTCACTTTACCAATGTTACAATTCAATTTGGTCAAATTTGTGGCAATTCAGATCTTTTAAGTTATGTAAATTTGCAGTTTAGTGCTTTTAATTTAGATCCCACATTAACCGCCTTTTTGCAAAAAATTATGTGAGCTGAAATTGCAATGTTTTATACTTAATGTAGAATATAATTTTTTTAACCTAAAAGGTGCTAAATTGCAATTAAATATATATATATAAAGAGAGAGCTGATTTGTTAGGAGCTTTTCCTTTGGGCACATGATAACTTATCAAATGCCATCTTAATTAATGAATTAAAATTATAATCTTAATTGAGCAAGTAGAAACTTTAAAACTTTTCACTTCCTTAGATACGAGATCAAAATTATGTTCCTAATAAATCAAAACTAATATATATGTATATACATACATGTATATATATATATATATAATTAGTCTCTCACTAGAATATTTGGATGAATTTTCTATCATAACCTTATTTATCAAAATTAGATCTTTTCAAAATCTGAGATTTGAATTTTATATAAATCTAATAAAATATTAAAATTCTAGAAGAATAATTGTGAACTTTATCAAACTCATATAAATCTTAAATGCATATTTAAATTTCAATTCCTAAAGAAATCCAAATACTATAAGTAAGATGATGATGAAAATCTATCCATCAAGAGGTTTGGGGAGAAGCTGACTTATTATGTATATAATAGAATATATAATAAATTACTGTCATACTTATTATTAGGCTGAGGAATGCCTAAATTGTACCCGTAAGGGACGTGATCAGCGCTTTTAATTTCAAATGGGGCTGAATGTTGTAATTCCTCATTCTTCACATCTAATTCACACGAGTATTAGTAAGTTGAGAAGTTTCTTTTTCAATTTAATAAGGATTAAAAAATAAAAATGATTAACCAGATAAACAATATTGCCGTTGTTCGTTGTCAAAGCTTTATCTCGTATTTAATTACTTACAGTGAAAAGGCATACGATCGATTCTGGACATCTATGATCAGTTCCGGGAACTGATCCACGGCAAAGGCCAACGGAAGAATGACAACCACGACTAATTCCTTAATAACTATCATCTTGTTCAAAGCCATCTTTAGAGTTTTTTTTTTTTTTTCTTTTTTTTTTAAATAAAAGCCATGTTATAAATCCTATTTTTATACACAATCCAAATATCAATTGTCTGAAACCTTGATGCCACTGCAAAGGCCAACAGAAGAATGACTACCATGACGAATTCCTTAATAACTAACATCTTTGTTCAAAGCCATCTTTAGAGTTTTTTTATTTATTTTTTATATTTTTAGCCATGTTGTGAATCCTATTTTTATACACAATCCAAATATCAATTGTATAAAACCTGTATCTTTACGAAGAAAATTTAGAGAAATTAATGAGCTAATTGGACGGAGATAATACAGCCATTAATTAATTGTATTCATTTTCTTCCTTTTTCTTGTTCTTTTTTTTTTTTTTTTTTTTTTAAAGCCATGTTGTAAATCCTATTTTCATACACAATCCAAATATCAACTGTGTAGAACCTGCACCTTTACAAAGAACATTTAGAGAAATTAATGAGCTAATTAATTGGACGGAGACAATACAGCCATTAATTAATTGTATTCTTTTTCTTCATGTAAAATTTGGACAATTTTCTTCGTTGGAAAATTTTAGTTTATTTTCGCAAGCAAACAAAGAAAATTAGTTCAATGAATGACAATTAGGGGAATCAAGATTTGCTGTCCCCGTACATGTCCCTCCAATGAGATTGTAACATGTCATTTAGAAAGGAAACTGACGTTAATTTCTATTTCGTTTTCTCTTTTTGCAATTTGCTTTCAAAATCATCGTTGGCCATCACTCAACCCATTCTTTATGCCACTCAAGATTAAATTCCGATTCTTACTTTTTATCCATTGCATATGAAAAGCAAATCTCATGAGCATTTATATCTCTCAAAAAAAGAATTAAAAAACTTGGTGGTGTTCCTTATTCACTCTGTATATTATATTAAACTCAAAAGCATCATTATGATCGGTCAATATATACAAAAGAGCCTACCAACTTTTATTTGCATCACGGGAATGATAAAGTTCCACAAAAAAATGAGAGTCCCTGGCTTGATAACAATCAGCCATGCCATTGGCTGTTCTCTTCATTGTATTTAAAATAAATAAATAAATCTGAATCTCTTCTATCTGTTGTTCTTCTGATAATACTCTTCCACCTGTCTTTTTTTGGGTCAATCTCTTCTATTTGTTGTTGATAAGAGGAACTGGGGACATTCAAAGAAAAAAAGAGATAACGAAGAAACTTCTTAACCCAATTAAAAAATAAAAATAAATAAATAAAGGGAACGGAAGAAACTGACAGGAAAAAAAGGGAATCAATTTTAAATGATGTGGCATTGATTGATTTGTGAGAGACATCTAAGAAGAGATGATCCGGATCTCAAACAGAGCATCTTTCAGTAATGCTGAACGTGGATTATTATTTATGTAGTATAAAAATACATATCGTTTAAATTTATGTAATATTAACGCACAATCAATTTTAAAATTATTAATATGTACAAAAATTATATATAGTTATTAATTTAATTTTTTATTTTTGAAATAATTGATTTTTTTAAAAAAATTGCTTTTTAAAAAGTTTCAATATATTTTAATAGACTCTATAAAAGTAGAGGTCATCTTGACATTATCTTTTTCTTTTTTTTCTTTTTTTTTATTTTATTTTATACATCAATTTGATAGAAACATATTGGAGAGTTTTTTTTTTTTTTTTTTTTTAAACAGCTATCTATTTTTTTGATGTTGCAAAAATAATTTAGCAGTAGACAGAATAATCGGAGATGCTCTTAAAGTGTTTCTAATAACTTTGTCTATTGCTCAGTTTTTTATCATATCAGAAAAATAAACAGCTAGTAAAAAAATCTCCAATGAATTTGTCTAGACAATATGCCAAGCTAATGTTAAAAGAAAAAAAGAAAAAGAAAAAATAAACAGTATCTAGTTAACCCTTTCCTTACGGACGATCTATCAAACATTATAAAGTTTCTTTAAAAATAATTTTATCTTAAAATGTCAATTTTTTCAACAAATAATAAAAAATAAATAAAATATCGGTAATGCTACAATTTCAAATTATTTATCAAATTATTTACCAAATAATATCTGTTACGATATTATTAGTTGGCATATTCATATAACCTATTTTTAAATAAAAAAATGAATTACAAAATAATACAATTAAATATTGCTACATCATGTACCATATCATTTGATTAATAAATTCAATAAATATTTTGATAACTCTAGCATTATTAATAAAATATATATCAATAAATAACCATAAATGATATTCTGTATTCGTAAATTTATACCACTTAAATTTAGATAATATCAATTTTTACACCATATATTTAAGCAGCAATCCAAATTGAAAATGCTTTTAATTTTCTTTTTAGAACAATTCAATTGTAATGATCACTAATGATTAGCTTTAAATTATGACTTCAAAGTTTGATGATTAAATCCCTTTTTCCAATTTGTCAACAATTTAAATGACAACTAGCTCTCTATGGTCAAGCTCAAATCAAATACTACCATCTAATATGCTACGATGGTTGTTTATCATTGTTGGACCACCCAGCTGAGTGAGGATTATTTTTAACTACCATGTTTGTTTTTGTGTCTTAAAATTTCTAATCTAAAAGTGATCTCAGCAAAAAGGACAGAACCTCAAATTTTCTCCTTTATTATTATTATTATTGTTATTATTTTTAAATGGAATATCCTTCCTCTCTTGTTGAATAATGGGCTTTGAGATGCCAATAGTTTCGCACAAAGTTTCAGTGTAGTAGGAGCCACACATTATTTAAAATATGTGGTCCGTATAGTTGCGTTGCTTGACCGGCACTATAAATTATGGGGTAATAGTCCACAAATTTTCACATTTAGGCAGACATACAAAGTATACGAGTATGAACATTAAGCAGTTCTCTTGGTGCTGCCAAGCCTAGAAGAAGAATAACAGCAAAGAATAATTTCCAAAGAATATTGAAATCTTATTAGAAGCCATTTCCTTTCCTTAATATAATTAACGGCCATATACCATATATATATATATATATGGTAAATATGTGGTAAGGACATTATAATAAGGATGTTTTATTTGGCAAAACATATCATCTAAGTAATGTCATCTTATTTAAATATATTTTGATTGTTTTTAAATATAGCAAGAAAATAACAACTCACCAAATTTGCATTAGATCCACCAGTACTTATTTATATAAAGTTAATTGATTTTTTCAAAAATTTGATTGATAATTTATTTTTGTGGCAATCAAAATTAATTACATGACTTATCAAGTAGAATATCCTAATTGTAAAATTCTTCTTATATATATATATATATATGTATGTATGTATATCCATTCTCAATGTTGAGATTCAAAATTTTAATCTTGCATGAGTAGTGGCATACAGGTAAAACCCTTTAAGAGAAAAATGGGATGGACTAACACGAGGTGGAATTTTGAATGGAAAGAATTGGTCCTGGACTTTTTTTCTTTTCTTTTTTTTCCCTTGAAGTCCACTACCAAACAGGGCCAACTTTAGCTAAGTCTTTCTTAATGTTAATGGAGTAAATTACACCCAGCCACAACCCTTTAAGAGAAAATTTAATCTTGCATGAGTAGTGGCATACAGCTAAAACCCTTTAAGAGAAAAATGGGATGGACTAATATGAGGTGGAATTTTGAATGGAAAGAATTGGTCCTGGATATTTTTTTATTCCCCTTGAAATCCACTAACAAACAGGGCCAACTTTAGCTGAATCTTTCTTGATGTTGATGGAGTAAATTACACCCAGCTAGCTTTGAGACTTGACTTTCAACAACCGATAACATCAATATGAGATATGCATTCTTAATTATATTAACATCAAAATTGTTAATTCCCCACCACATTCCTGTAGATTTTAACTTGTACTTCTCATGTGGTTAGTGTAATTAAATGTATCTATAAATTTAATTTTGTTTACTCTACTGGACATCCATTTTACTTTTAAGATATATTTTTTCCAAGTCAGTTTACAAACTTGGCTATATATATATATATATATATATACGTACGTAGATATAAAGACCAATGATATTCACATTTTTAGTTATTGCATATTTTAAATGGTTCTCAATTTTCAAGTGGTTGGTACAAGTCCATCTATAAATTTTTATTTACCTTGTTTCTCTCATCTTTTGGACATCCATTTTACATTTTACAAACATTTTTTTTCCCATCCAACTGGAGTGGTTTTTTCAAGTCAGTTGACAGACATGGCTATAGGTACATGTATTTATGTATATAAAGGCCAATGATCAAGCTAGTAAAAAGGGTCTCCATATTTTCGAGCCATGTCTAGCCTACAAGAATATGTCTCATTGGCAGCAATTCTTGGTTTGGTGGTTTTGCTATCTTTCTGCAAAGCTGATCATCCAGCATCAAATAAAGAAGCTGAAGCTCTACTCAAGTGGAAAAATAGCCTTCAAAACCAATCAGTTTTTTAGTCATGGTTGTTTCCAATATCGCATACCAATTCCACACCTCAAAGTCCTTGCAAATGGTATGGAATAACCTGTAACAATGCTGGAACCGTAACCCAAATAGAACTTTTTGGCAGAGACATAAATGGCACCCTTCAAAACTTCGATTTTTCTTCCTTTCCACACCTTCTTCGGCTCGATCTCAGAAGAAACAATCTCAGAGGTACCATACCATCCAATATTGGCATGATTTCCAATCTCCAATGGCTTGATCTTTCTTCAAATGCTTTCAATGGATCTCTGCCTCTTTCTCTTGCAAACCTTACTAAGGTTTTTCAGCTTGACATTTCCCGAAACAACATCACGGGAATATTGGACCGCCGATTGTTTCCTTATGAGTCAAGTCAACCCAAAACTGGACTTCTAAGTCTCAATTACCTACTACTCCAGGATAATCAACTTGGTGGAGAAATCCCTGAAGAGATAGGAAATTTGAAGTTCCTGATTACACTGGTTTTGGACGGAAATAAATTCACAGGTCCAATTCCTCCTTCTTTGGGTAATTTGAGTCATTTGCACGCTCTTCGTCTCGCCAATAATCAGCTATCCGGGCAAGTTCCATCAACCTTAGTAGCTTTGAGAAACTTATCAGATGTGCGTTTAATGTATAACCAGTTTTCAGGTGCTTTACCTACAAAACTAGAAAGCGTTTCATCGATTACTGTTCTCCATCTGGCCTACAATAACTTCACCGGGCATTTACCACCACAAGTTTGTAGAGACGGAAAGCTTGTCAACTTCAGTACAGCCTTCAACCATTTCACAGGTCCAATCCCAGTAAGCCTGAAAAACTGCCCAAGCTTATACAGAGCAAGGCTTGAATATAACCAGCTCACAGGATATATAGACCAAGACTTTGGTGTGTATCCCAACCTTACTTATATCGATTTGAGCTTCAACAACTTGGAAGGCGAGCTCTCGCGGAACTGGGGAGAGTGCAAGAAATTAGAAGTACTGCAGATATCTGGAAATATGATAAGTGGAAAAATCCCAACCCAGATTGTTCACTCAAGCCAATTGGTGAAGCTTGATCTTTCTCACAATCAGTTGATTGGTGAGATACCAGAAAATATTGGAAATTTATTCAAATTGTCCTCATTAAGGCTACAAGATAACCGGCTTTCAGGCAGATTACCTGTTGGAATTGGGGCATTACCCAATTTGGAAACCTTAGAGCTCTCTATGAACATGCTAAGCGGGCCAATTCCTGATCAAATAGGGGACTGCTCCAGGCTGAGAAAATTGTCTTTGAGCAAGAATCTGTTGAAAGGCCCAATCCCACATCAAATAGGTGACCTGCTGGCCTTACAAGAGTTACTAGATTTCAGTTACAATTCACTTGGCGGAGCAATACCACCCCAGCTTGGAAGACTTACAAGTTTGGAGACATTGAATCTCTCCCACAATAATCTCACTGGTTCAGTCCCTGATTCATTCAAATACATGGTGAGCTTATCGGATATCAACCTCTCTAACAACCTTTTGGAGGGCCCTGTTCCTGATATTAAAATCTTTCAGTCAGCTCCGCCAGAGGCACTCAGCAACAACAAAGCTTTATGTGGAAATATCAAAGGTCTGTCGCCGTGCGGCAACACCACATTGACAGATCGAAATGATGGCCGGAAAAAGAATCACAAAATTGAAATTATTGTTGTTTCTTCTTTAGTCGGGTCATTTTTAATTTCAGCCATGTTCGTTGGGATTTTAGCCTTTCTTTGGAAAAAGAAATCATCAACAAATTCGATGAAAGCTGAACGGACCAGGAGAGGAGAAAATCCATTTTCAATATGGTACTTTGATGGAAGAGTAGTGTACGAAGACATTCTTGAAGCTACCAAGAACTTCGACGACATGTATTGCGTTGGGGTTGGAGTGTCTGGGAAAGTATACAGAGCGGATATTCCGGGCTATGATATATTAGCAATAAAGAAACTTAATTTTCAGGCCATCAACGACTCAGACGCATTGGAGAATATAAAATATTTTGGAAATGAGGTAGCAGCTCTGACAGAAATCAAGCATAGAAACATTGTGAAACTCTATGGATTCTGTTGTCAAGGAGTGCACACATTTTTGGTCTATGAATTCATTGAAAGAGGAAGTCTAGCAGATATGTTGAGAAGCGAAAAGGGCGCAGAGGAGTTGGATTGGGTGAAAAGGATCAGAGTAGTGCAAGGCATAGCACATGCTTTATCTTATATGCATCATGATCATGTACCACCTATAATTCACAGAGACATATCAAGCAAAAACATATTGTTGGACTCAGAACTTCAGGCTCATGTTTCGGATTTTGGCACTGCAAGGTTTTTGAACCCTGACTCATCAAACTGGACTGAAGTTGCCGGTACCTTTGGTTACATGGCCCCAGGTACATATAAATATAATATATGCGCTTTTGATTCCAAAAGCATGATTAATTAATCGTTTTTTCAATAATTGATTGAAATTTGAAATATATTTTGTTGCAGAGCTAGCTTATACGATGGTAGTGACAGAAAAATGTGACGTTTATGGGTTTGGGGTTCTGGCACTTGAAGTGATTATGGGAAAGCACCCGGGTGAGCTCATTCGCTCTCTACAATCATCTGCCGGTGATGAAAGCAGTATCGAAGATGAAGATTTATTAATGGATCCTCGTCTCTCACCTCCTGAAACTCAAAGCCTTTGTGATAAATTAAGTTCGATTGTGAAACTAGCCATCTCATGTTTGGCTGCTAGTCCACAATCTCGTCCTACCATGCGAACTGTTTCTAAGCTTCTTGAAATGCATGGTCCTGATGACTAGCCTATTATGCATTTCTTTATGAGTGATCTTCGTAAGTTCTAAACTAGATCTGTACGGTTTTAACAATAAAATAAATAAATAAATAAACAAGAAGAAGAAGTTATGTGAGGTTTCCATGATTATTAGTTATAATATTGTCACTTTTGTTTTATGTATTTCATTCGATATTTATGTGTACGTAATTAGCATTTGCTTTTATGAGGTCTTTTTGAATTGAAATACCATACTTCTTTGAAGAATCATGCAGAGTTCAATGTGCCAAATAATTTAAAAAACAATTTCTCAAAGCTGTTGATTTTATCTGCGTTTTAAGGAGGGGAAAGGAAGTATAGTCTTTATTTCATTACCCAAAAAAAAAACAAACAAAAAAAAGGTATATTTTTTATTTAGTTGTACTAATTGGTAATGACCATTTGCCCCTAACCGCCTAGGTAATTTAAATTCATGTTGTTTCGCTTTGAAACAAGGAAGAAAGGGCGCAGTGAACTGTAATTGTGAAAAGGAAAAGCCTCTCTCTCATCCACTTTGAGCTCAATAAGCAGCAGCTGGGCTGGAAGAGCATCAATCGGTGCATCTTTCGCTTCCAAAGTCTCATTTGTAATATTATTATTTATCAAATTTGTCATTATTTTGTACAATGTAAAACTGGTAAATCCTATATATGGATTTTAAAATGATATGCGTTTTATTAAAATTTTATTAAAACTTTTAAAATTTGTGAAATAATATCTATATATATTTATATATATATAGGAAAATTATTTTATCAAGATATCTTGATAGTTTTTCTATCCAAACTTCAATTACTCAAGATGTAAAATTATTTTTGTAATCTACATGAGCTCAAACAAAGTTTACTTTGCCTTCGTAAGACTTTAGCTTTTAAAGTTTGACTGTGCCTTTGATCTTTTAATGTACCTGACCCACTAAGGAATATGAATCAACTGAAAAGGAAGAAGTCTCAACAGGGCATAGGTTGAGATATCTAAATTCTCGAAGCAGGGCCCTCCCTGTCCTTTTCTGATTGTAGGACTATGGAACCAAAATAAGCAAGTCAGCTTAATCACCCAAGGACTAATAATAGAGTTCTATGATTTTCTCATCACGATGTCTTGAAAAGAGATTGCCCATATATAAATATTTAATTCCTATGGACAATTTTAAATATTTCAAAAGATTTTGTTGAAGTTACAGAAATTCAATTCAAAGTCTAAACAAAATTTGTGGTGGAAATATGGATAGAAATTTTCATGAACTTCCAGATTAATTTTCTCTCTTGTTCTTTCCATGGGAGTGAACATGCAGAAAATTCCATTGTTTAACTAGATGACAGAGACACTTGTCATTTATTTGTCAATGGAAAAGGTAATTGAATTGGTTGACGGGATGGAAACTTCTTACATTAAATTTTATTGCTAAATAGAGAAAGCATGATGTGTTCAAGTTGGTTCGTTGAACAAGGACTTGATTCTGTGTATACAAAATTGAATTAAATGCCCTTGTCGACTAAAAGGCAAAGACACAAATGCTGAACGTTGAAATTTAGATCGTTGGTTTTCAAGAAATTAAATACTCTTCACACAGAGGATTATACATATTAAACTCTACTTCCTACTAATTTGAAGTTTTTTGAAACAATATTAATTTATACAATATAGTTTCCCAATCTAAAATTCTAAACACCAAAGTTCAATTGATACTACCACCTATTAGAAGGACTTAATACTTTAAAAACCAAAAATAAAGAGGAATGTTAACATATAATAAACAAGCTACACATAATTAATCGCCAAAAAGAATAATAATAACAACAACTACTACTACTACTACTACTATCAACGTTTTCTTTCAAAATTCATTGGATATAGTACATGCCTCCTACCTCCTCCTAACAACGCCCACCTTACTTCCAAACAATAACACATCCATGGAATTTGGAACAAAGAATCTACAAAAAAAAAGGGAAATTGTAAAGAAAATTAACAGAAAAATAAACAGTTCATTAATTTAAATTTTTATAGGAAATATCAGAATTTTTATTTAATGATCATTATCTTATTCTTTTGTGAGTTTTATGATCCATACACTGGCTAAAATAATTTCTGCAGGGAAAACAGAGTCCAAAGTGAATAAGGAACGTATACCAAAAGGAGAGGCATAAATAAATAATACATCCAAATTAAATTTGGTTATTCATCATGTTATATATTTGATACCATTTGTAACAAGCCATCAAAAAACCTCTTGCAAAAACGCCAGCCAAATTGATTTTGGAATCCTAAGATCATATACTAATAAAAGGTGTAAGCCGTAAGCAATTTATGTAGGACTTTCTTAAGTCTTCATTTGAATGCAGCGCAATCTTTATGCTGCCGGACAGATAAATCCCAACTAAGTAACTTTGAGCAAGCTGTATAAATTAGGTCGATCTAAACAATAATTACTTATCAAATTTTACCAACAGAACTAGGAGATTTTCATCTTTGGTTGTTTTGCATCTAGCCAATAACAACTTCACGGGTCATTTGCCTCCACAGGTTTATAAAGATGGAAAGCTTGTCAAGATCATTGGATTCTCCTACCATTTTACCAGTCCAATTACAAGATATATAGATCAAGAATGTTTTGTGTATCCCAACCTTACTTATATTGATCGGGTCCAGTTTCAACAAATTGCAAGGTGAGCTCTCACCAAACTAGGGGAGGTGCTGAAACTTAAAAGGAATATGATAACTTGTAAAATCCACCCAGACAGTATATAAATTCGGTTGAAACTATATGAAAATAAGTTTAATATACATTATTAGACCCATTTCCTACTATCTATAGATGTATTGGGATCCATAGACGGTGATTTAACCTGGCATTTAAGTTTTGATGACTGAAAATTCTTTATATGTGTGTTGAATTGTTGTTTGCTTGCATTGTTTAGTAGTGTGAGACCAAAGTTTTGATGACTGAAAATTCTTTATATGTGTGTTGAATTGTTGTTTGCTTGCATTGTTTAGTAGTGTGAGACCAATTTCTTTCCTCCCTATTAATAAGCTTACATATAGGGGTTGTATTAAGTCTAATACAAATCAAATTGACAATCTAGTATCTTTATAAGAGATACTTATAATTTAGTTAACGGAGAAATACAATAATAATAATAATAATAATAATAAAATTTTTGTTTTTGCTTCTTTAGCCAGTGAGGTAGAAATTTCAAATTATATCAACCATACGCTTACGTAGACCCAAAACAATTATTAAATAAGTCAAACTTCCTTGGGAGGTGGCTTGAAATTTCAATGTATGAAAGGTTATTATAATAATCAACAGCATTGCCCAAATTTATAAATAACAGTTACAGTGGTATGCAAGATTTTCTCCCTCTGTTTAATATCCCAATATTTGTCTCCCCAATTAAAATCTGACGCATCATTTTAAAAAAGGCAAAGCCAACGGCATTAAAGAAGAATAGCATCGTCAAATTTTGCCTTTCAGTCGATTATTGTCTTTTCCATCTCTTTCGTTTCCGCAGGTCAATTTTGATTTTCTTCCGATTATCCTATTAATTTTGCAGTAAAATTTAGAGCAAAAGTTTTGCTAACTATCTCAACAGACCTGAGTTCCAAATTATCTTCAAACTTTTTTAGGAGATGAAATTCCCTACACCGTGACACTACAAATATTCATGCACTATGTAAAAGTCAACGAGCTATATTAGTTACGCACATGTGCATACAGCATCAAAATAAAACATTTATTCATCTATTTTGGTATTTATTCATTTACTATTCCATTTTATATATGTATATAACTGGTCTTTTGCATCACATCACACACAACATATTAACTTTTTTTCCTAAAAGATGGCTAACTTTGTCCCGCTAGTAAACTCATTAACTTGTCCTAGTTTTTGTTTGAAAGCGAGTGTAGTAATAACTTTAGTGGACCATACCCAAAAAATAAAAAAAATAAAAAGCTACTGTTTTGTCTATATATCAACACTGAATACAGAATATATACATGCAGTACTGGCTATTAATTAAAGAAAGGAAATGGCTTCTAACAGGATTGCAATTCTTTGGGAAATTTTCTTCGTTGTTATTCTTTTTCTGGGTCAAGCAGTGGCATCAAGGGAACTACTTAATGTCCAGGCTCATATGCTTTGTAAGTCTGTCTTCTTTTACATACAATTTGGATGACTTTCTCTTCCTGGATCAAAACTAGATTAAAGGGAAAAATAATAATAATAATAATAATAAATTGAGTTCTAATTAAAGAATTGGTAGTTCGGTACTCAATTTATTTTTTCTAGTTTTATTCAGATGTAAAGAATGAGGAACAATTTCAGAATAACATGTCGCCTGAATATCAGATTGCTGACACTCCTTATGGATTTGACCTTCCTCCTACCTACATATCAGGTAATCATCTTTTAAGTTTTTATCATACGAAAAAAAAAATGCAAATAATATGAAATGCCTTAAGTAGCTTGTTTAGAAAACTGCCCAGTATGTTGCTAACATTTGCTAGAACAGGTACACCAATCTTTTTGAGTATTTACTACTTTATATTCTCGATTAATTTTTCAGTTAAGGAAAAACATTAAAGTATAATTTTTAATCAGATGTGAAGGAGGAAGAATTACTTTTTCAGGCTTACGCACCATCGCCGGAGGCTGATCAAACTCGATATCATACAGCTGATCCCCCTGATGGATACAATTTTGTCATTCATCCTACAGGTGGCGCTTTTTTTGCAACAGGGTTTTTCGTCTTTCTCACGTTCATTTGTATTTTGTGTTTATGTAACTTCTAATTAAACTAACAAAGTTTATTTTCTTCCGTTAATTTCTCACCGCCTCTCATTAAATTAAAAATACTAGAGACACATTGTGTACATGGCCGTGTTGTGGTTCTCTGACCACTTTAGAGAAGAAATATGAGAAGAAAAATAAAAAGAATTCTATTAATCGCTTAGAAATAGAATACAAAAATAAAAACTTCTCTCATGGAGGATTCTCACGTGGAACCTCTCTCTACACTCTCAAATTCTCTCTGGAATTGCTCACTCTTCTCTCAAGCTCTCTCTGGAACTTAAACACTCTCTCTCTCGGAGTTTTCTCTCAATATTCCTCACTTGGGATAATATTGAGCTTGCTCTCTTGGCTTGGCTTGCATACAACGGGATGGAGCCTATTTATAGGCTTACAAGGTCGGTTGCATGGCCACAATCTTCAACAGCTTCTGACAGTAGCCCACAATTGTTGAGCAATCCATTTTCGGTGCAGCAATGGCCATTGTCAAAAATGGTGGTTGTGCAGTCTTCACACTGTCGGTGCAGTGGTGGTGCGGCTGGACTTCACAATTCTCCCCCTCCAGCCGCATTTAAAACCGATGGTCATCTGCCATCTATTCCAGCTATGTCTCTGCATAGCTTCAGCTTCTCTTGAGCAACAACTTTTGTTAGCATATCTGCTGGATTCTCTTTTGTGTGGATCTTCATCAGTTTCAGCAACTGTTGATCTATTACTTCGCGTATCCAATGATAGCAGATGTCAATGTGCTTTGTACGGGAATGATACATTGAGTTTTTGCTTAAATTCATGGCACTTTGGTTATCACAATGTATCTTGTAGTCTTCTTGCTTGATGCCCAATTCTGTGAGAAAACGCTTTAACCACAACATTTCCTTACCCGCTTCCGCTGCGGCAATGTACTCTGCTTCAGTAGTGGATAAAGCAACACACTTCTGCAATCTTGACTGCCATGACACAGCTCCCCCTGCAAAAGTGTAGAGATAACCTGATGTAGACTTTCTATTATCAGGGTCTCCGGCCATATCTGCATCTGTATAGCTTTCTAAGATTGGATCACCTCCCCCGTAGCTCAAGCACAGCTTCGATGTACCTTTAAGATACCTGAGAATCCATTTAACTGCTTCCCAGTGTTTCTTTCCAGGATTTGAAAGAAATCTGCTCACAA
Source organism: Ziziphus jujuba (assembly GCF_031755915.1). NCBI lineage: Eukaryota > Viridiplantae > Streptophyta > Magnoliopsida > Rosales > Rhamnaceae > Ziziphus > Ziziphus jujuba. The sequence goes on from NC_083386.1 coordinate 24,049,290, forward strand.
CACCTACTGCATGAGCAATATCTGGTCTGGTACACACCATTGCATACATCAGACTTCCTACCGCTGAAGAATATGGTACTGAAGCCATCTCCTCTATCTCTTCTTTGGATGAGGGGCACAATCTCTTACTCAACTTGAAATGATTTGCAAGTGGAATGCTGACCAGTTTGGCTTTATCCATGTTGAATCTCTTTATCACCCGTTCAACATACTTCTCTTGAGATAGCCATAACCTTCTATTCTTCCTGTCTCGGATTATTTGCATTCCCAAAATTTGTTGAGCTGGTCCTAAGTCTTTCATATCAAAGGACTTAGACAATTCTTTCTTCAGCTGACTAATCTTTATTGCATCTTGTCCAACGATCAACATGTCGTCCACATATAGCAAAAGTGCAATGAAGTTTCCACCTGAAAATTTTTGAATATAAACACACTGGTCTGCTGCAGTCCTTTTATAGCCTTGACTCACCATAAACGAGTCAAACTTCTTGTACCATTGTCTTGGTGCTTGCTTGAGGCCATACAAGCTCTTCTTCAGCTTGCATACGAGGTTTTCTTTTCCTGAAACCTCAAATCCTTCTGGCTGCTCCATGTAGATTTCTTCATGTAAATCACCGTGAAGAAATGCTGTCTTCACATCCATTTGTTCAAGCTCTAGGTTTAGACTTGCTACTAAACCAAAAATGACTCGAATTGAAGTCATTTTTACCACTGGTGAAAAAATCTCATCAAAGTCAATTCCTTTCTTCTGAAGAAATCCTTTGACCACCAATCGGGCTTTGTGTTTCACCACCTTTCCGCTGCCATCTTTCTTGAGCTTGAACACCCATTTATTCTTTAGTGCCTTCTTTCCTGTTGGAAGCTCAACCAACTCATAAGTATGATTTTTCTGCAAGGATTCCATCTCATCTTGCATTGCTTGCAGCCACTTTTCTTTCTCTTGATGAGAAACAGCTTCCTGGAAACTCTCTGGCTCCCCCTCTTCAGTAAGCAGAATATACTCAGATTCTGGAAATCTCTTTGATGGAATTCGGCCTCGCTCAGATCTCCGAACTTGTAAACCACTGGTTTCAGGAGATGTACCATCATCTGACCGCTGTGATGGCCCTGCAGCTGCTTGAGAGGATTGAGTCTCCCCCTGCTCAATATCCCCTTCTTCCTCCTGGTCTGCTTCTGGTATATCTTCATGCACCTCATTATCCTCTGTGGCTATTTGTGCTGGTGCTGGATTAGGACAAAAATTCTCGGCACTAGAACTACAATTAGGAGACATTCTGGGCTTTTCAATGTCTTCCATTTTCTGGTTTTCATGGAATACTACATCCCTGCTTCTAATAACCTTCTTTGTTTTCGGGTCCCATAACCTGTATCCGAATTCTTCATCTCCATATCCTATAAAGATGCATGGAGTAGATCTTGCATCGAGCTTCTGTCTGAGCTCCTTGGATACATGTACATAAGCTAAACAACCAAACACTCTTAAATGAGAGTAGGAGGGAATCTTACCCGACCACATTTTCTCCGGAATTTCAAAATTCAACGGTACTGACGGTGATCTGTTGATTAAATAGCAGGCGGCACGAATAGTTTCTCCCCAGAATGGCTTTGGCAGCTTAGCCATACTGATCATACTTCTGACCTTTTCCATAATGGTTCGGTTCATTCTTTCGGCTATTCCATTATGTTGTGGGGTGCGAGGGACCGTCTTCTCATGTCGAATGCCGTGTCTTCTGCAGTAGGCATCGAACTCCTTGGAAGTATACTCGCCTCCATTATCTGAGCGGAGACATTTCAGCTTCTTTCCTGTTTCACGCTCTACCATGGTATGAAACAGTTTGAAGTAATCCAATACCTGGTCCTTTGTCTTCAAGAAATATACCCACACCTTCCGAGAAGCATCATCAATGAAGGTCAGGAAATACTTGTTGCCACCTAATGATTCCACCTCCATGGGACCACAAACATCAGAGTGCACCAGACTAAGCAACTCTGATCTTCTCAATGTAGAAGAACTGAAGAGACTCTATGTTGCTTACCAAATAAGCAGTGACTACAAGGATCTAGTGCAGCATCCTTGCAAACAGTGATAAGCTTCTTCCTTGCCAAAGTGGACAATCCTTTTTCACTCATGTGACCGAGTGTCTGGTGCCACAGATTTTGAGACGCCTCTCCTTCTGCAATATTGAGGCTATCTGCACATATCTTCACATGAGTCTTGTACAGCGTTCCACAAATATGTCCTCGGGCGACAACTATGGCACCTTTCGTCATTTTCCATGTGCCTTTGCTGAAGTAGTTGTCATAGCCTTGCTTGTCTAAGGCTGCTCCCGAAAGTAGATTAAGCCGAAGATCTGGAACATGACGGACATCCTTCAAAGTGATTGTACAACCAGAATTCGTTTTTACCTGAATATCACCAGTTCCCATAATCTTTGCGAAACTGGAATTTCCCATCTTTACCGTACCAAAGTCTCCTGCTTTGTACGTTTTGAAGAAATCTCTGTGTGGAGTGACATGGTAGGATGCTGCAGTATCGACTACCCACTCAACATCTTGGGTTGATATATGAAGGCATATCTCTTCTTCGGTGGAGCAGAGCGCCACTTCTCCTGTAACAGTGACTAGTGTCTCTCCATCCTTCTTCGGCTGATTACCTTGGAGTCTCTGCTCTCTCAACAACTTTCTGCAGTTCTTCTTCATGTGACCCTCCAGGCCACAATGATAGCACTTATATGATGATTTTCTACCGTCTGTAGATCTGCCTCTACTCTTGCTCCTGCCTCTCCCTCTATCTCGACTACCTCTTTGCTGTCTTCCTCTCTCTGTGACGAGGGCATGTGACTGATCCATGCCAATGTCCTTTCTCCTGGCCTCTTCATTAAATAGGGCATCCTTAACCATAGACATAGTAAGTTTGCCATTCGGAGCCGAATTGCTGAGAGAGACTACCAATGTCTCCCAACTGTCTGGAAGAGAGCTTAGAAGTAGGAGGGCTTGATCCTCATCCCCTAGTTGATAATTCACAGCAGATAGTTGATTTACCAAGCTCTGGAACTCACTGGTATGCTCGGCTACAGAAGTTCCATTCTGTAATTTTAAATTTACCAATCGCTTAAGCAACAGGGCTTTGTTCCGAGCAGTCTTGGCCTGGTACATGTCCTCCAATTTTGTCCAGAGGGCATATGCATCCGTTTCCTTTGCTACATGATGAAAGACACTGTGATCGATCCATTGCCTGATCTGACCGATCGTTTTCTTGTTTAATTTCTTCCATTCTGCTTCTTTGCTGGGATCGGGGTTTTCTCCTTTAGCTTCTATAGGATCAAACAGATCCTTACAATTGAGGAGATCTTCCATCCGAGGTCTCCAAAGTGTATAATTTGTGGCAGTGAGCTTAACCATAGCTCCCGAAGATGATTCTTCCATTAACATTATGGCTTGACCAAAAATGGAGCTGAATTTGGCAAAACGGAGTTAACCGTTGCGTCCGGAACGGCCGAAAATGGTGGACTTGACTCTTCCGGGGTCAAAATATAATTACCAGAAATTTGAGGGCAAAAATGTAATTTCACAAAATTTCTGGGTCAACCTGTAAATACAGAAACTACAGGGATCAATCTGTAATTTCCAATAGTTCAGGGGCTGTTCTGTAATTTCAGAAACTTCTGATGACATGGCAGATTGTGCTGACATGTCAACACGTGTCAGATGACGTGTCGGATGCGTGGCTGACGACGTGTCGGATGGCGTGGCAGATGACGTGGCAGGGTGCGCTGACGTGGTCGTCTTGAACCTCCAGACGGCGCGTGCGGCGCGTGAGGAGCGTGAACTGTTGCAGAAAACTTCAGGCGGCGCGTGAGACGCTGCGTTTCTCTCCGGCGAACTTCGTTGTTCTCGTCTCGTCGGGTACTTTCACCTGGTATTGTCAAATTAATTATTTGAGCAACTTTTCGAAACACCAACCTGAAGAACAGTGGCTCTGTTTCTTCAAATTTTGAACCCAAGCTCTCGACCTGGAGCTCTGATACCACTTGTTGTGGTTCTCTGACCACTTTAGAGAAGAAATATGAGAAGAAAAATAAAAAGAATTCTATTAATCGCTTAGAAATAGAATACAAAAATAAAAACTTCTCTCATGGAGGATTCTCACGTGGAACCTCTCTCTACACTCTCAAATTCTCTCTGGAATTGCTCACTCTTCTCTCAAGCTCTCTCTGGAACTTAAACACTCTCTCTCTCGGAGTTTTCTCTCAATATTCCTCACTTGGGATAATATTGAGCTTGCTCTCTTGGCTTGGCTTGCATACAACGGGATGGAGCCTATTTATAGGCTTACAAGGTCGGTTGCATGGCCACAATCTTCAACAGCTTCTGACAGTAGCCCACAATTGTTGAGCAATCCATTTTCGGTGCAGCAATGGCCATTGTCAAAAATGGTGGCTGTGCAGTCTTCACACTGTCGGTGCAGTGGTGGTGCGGCTGGACTTCACAATTCTCCCCCTCCTGGAATTTTGGTGGCCTTAGGCCTATTTTATAGGTTAGCATCAATTTTTTTTATTTTTTATTTTTTCATGTTCAGATATATACTTTCATATAAAAATAATAAAATTAATCAAAAATCAATACAGGTTTAAATATTAAGTAGTTGATGAACAATAAAATCTGATATAAACAGATATTTTTCTTTAAACTACAAAAATATTAAGAATCCATTAAAATAATTAGTTTCAATAAAAATATTAAAAAATAATTATAATAAGTTGTTCATATAGACAATATTTAAATGGAGATCTTAGTATTCATCCAAAAAAAAAAAAAATTGTGATCTTAGAAGAATAAAATTGAAGTCATATAGGAAGATATGGAAGATGGTCATAAAGATTTAAACGATAAGAAATTAAAGGGGTGAGAGCCTGAGATAGTTTTTTTATTTTATTTTATTTTTATGCATAAGAGTGATTTATGCAATAGATAAACATTCCAATAAAAGATAATTAGGGTTGTTATTTTTTTTGAAAAATTACAATAGCATTTAAAGACATTAATTTTCATTTAATAATAAAAACCTAAAATAATAAAAAAGGGCCTAGCTTATTTTTTATTTTTATTAGATCATTTAATATTTCAATTTTTAAAATTACTTTAAATATTTTTTAAAAAATTAAAAATATTCACCAAAGTGGCCTGAGTCTTATCATTTAAAGAAAATGTAAATCCCACAAATAAAGTAAAAACGTTTAGAAAAGACTTAAAGTCGTTCGGTGAAAATATATATAGAGCATAGTTTAGTTTTAAGTTCTATAACAAAAAAATTCAAATTCAAAGTCGACAAAACGATTATATTTAAGCATGGGAATTATGTATTGGTGGAATATATGTATGTATGTATATATATATATATATATATATATACATATACGTGTGTGTGTGTGTGTGTGTGTGTGTGTGTGTGTGTGTGTTTGTGTGTGTGTGTGACTCGGCACTCCGTAGTCTTTTTCATGCATGAAGCCTGAAAAGTACATATTTGACAAAGTGATCATACATGTTATTATACATCTTACAACTGAAAGTATTGGTTAACAAAATTATTAACTGTTTAAGATATGCACTCCACGTTGAGTTATCATCATCCTTTAATTGTGGGTTTTAGAAGTACTATTAAATCAAGTATCTTATTAAAAGGAAACAGAAATATTTATTTATCCCTTTAAATTCCTAAAAAACTACAAATCATTAATCAATAAGCTGTGGCCAGCAATATAAATTCCAGGTCAATGGGAGGACTTGGGCATATGGTTTTGAATTTTGAAATTGGAGGCTCAAAATTTGTTTTTTTCTTTTTTTAATTGGGTGAATAAAATTGATTTTCAATACGCACAAAAATAAATGTCCATGAGCTGGGCCAGAGGAAAAGGCGCAATGAAGCTCATCCTCTGGCCCACGTAGCTCTAGCTGCAACAAAAGCTATATAGGTTACCTTTTTTGTGAATAAAGTTACATCATTAGCTATTGAAGAATAATTATTGTCTGAATTGTATATACCGTTGTCGAGCATATCAATGATAAATGGCTGGAAAGCCATGAATTCACCAAAGAAAAGAAAAAAAGATCATTAATGGCTCAAAACTGTTGCTGTAATTCTGTTAAAATTTAAACGGATCGACCAAAAAAAAAAAAAAAAGGAAAATTGATAACAACAATAAGTATTAATTAATAACTGCAAAAATTATTATGCAGAACGAGGAAATTATTTTAATTACTAAAAAGCAACAACATGAATATCCAGCTTCCATTTTTTTTTTTTTTTTTTTTTTTTTTTTTTTTTTTTTTTTTTTTTTTTTTTTTAAGGTGGTACTGCGTTCCTTTGGCCAGGATCGAACTCGACAGAGGCATGTGGTGGGAATTTAGCAAGTATGGCTGTGCCAACTTGACTACGACCTAAACCCCCATGAATATCCAGCTCTAGCTATATACCAGTGAATTTTACTGATTCGTTCACCGTTTGGGTACTCATCTAAAGCGGTTAATTACCATTGTCAGGACCACGTCCAGGATAATTGTGTCCTACGGGATCACCCTCTGGATAACTCTGACCATTCAAAACCACCCGATGTATACCTCTTTGATAAGAAGCTGTTCAAATGAGTTTTTACGCATTAGAATGGTCAATTGTCTAATTAATTAACTGTTTTGAAGTAATTATAATGACTTTGGGCATAAAGGGAAGTCACACTTACAATTTAGACGAATGTTAAAAGTAGTCCCAGGGAGTTCCTTTGATGCCAGTGCCATCCCAAGGAGAAGCGTAGCAACCAAAAAACCCACCCAAATCACTGAAAACTTGTTATTAGAAGCCATTTTCTTAATTAGCAATGTTAATTGTGAATATTGTGTGGGTTATATAGAATCTCAATCTAAAGTTGGTTGCTTTTTTGTTTTTAAACAAGAAAGCTAGGACAATAAAAATAATAATAAAACTTAATATTACAGCACCCTATTGACCACGCCATCATGAAGTTCAACATACAGCAGCCAGCTACAAAAGTTTGCTTTATATTTGAAAGGTGCTCCGCCTTTGATTTGAATTATTTACGAAACTGGTCTTATCACCAGCATGATGCTAGCTTAATTATATAATATAATGATCTACACTGTGGATCGAGTTCTCATATCTAAATTTATGATCAAAACTTATAGTGCATATGTATAAAATATTTATTGCGATATCATTGTCTAGGCACATAAAAATTATTGCAATTGGTTTTGGCTATCGTTTACTTAATATCATTTAAAATTCCTATTTCAAGTAACGTTTAGGATATGATTGACTTTGGGCTAAATAGGAATCTTCTGTTTTTTTTATTCATTTATATATATTTGTTGTTGTTAATCCCCATTCCTATCCACTTCATTTTATAAAAAGCAACTTTTTTCTTTTAATTAATTTATTTTATTTTTTCATAAATATTTTAACGAGATGATGTTATATTATTGATAAATAGAAACAAAAATATGAAAAATTAGATAATTCTTTTAATACGACCACGTGAATTTACAGAATTCATATGTAAAACTTCCTAACAAGTTCGAAGTGGATGAAGCATTGTCACACTGATATTGCAGCCAACTAATCAGTATTGTTTCCTTCCCCCACCACCTCCCCCCCCCCCCCCAAAAAAAAAAAAAAAAAAAAAAAAAAAAAGACTAATCGGTATTGGGTATCATTTAAAACCTAAATATACTGTTATGCCCAAGTATATTCTCTTCCCTGCATACCCTCCTACTCTTTAATGCTTCCATTTTAAAATTAATGGGGAAAACTCATATTATTCTGTAAACTTATAATTATTGTTAATGTTACGTAAGCTAATCATATTATTATTATTATTATTATTATTATTATTATTATTTTAAAAGGTGAGGAGCTGAGATTTAGTCACTTCATGAACTCAAATGTGCGAGTGAGGGGCATATGACCAACTTTAATCATCAGACTTAATAAGAAAATCTTGTTCGTTAATTAGCAGCTTTCATAGATCTGGGATGTTGGTACGTCTAACCATCAGAGCTATCACACGATCTTTTTTATTATTATTATTATTTTGGTAACATAATAATTAGCAGCATTCATAAATCTCAAATGTTGGTATCTCTAACCATCAAAACTACCATATGATCTTTTTTATTATTATTATTTTGGTAACATAATAATTAACAGCCTTACATGAGCATAGTTTGGTTTTAGTTCTATACATATATTTTTATTTTTAATATAATTCAAAACCCGCGCAGAGTACACGAAGAATAGCAGACGCTAATTGATAAATTAAAAGTCCAAACCAACTGGGCTGAAATTTAAAAATCTCAGACTCTAACTGACAAATTAAAAGTCCAAACCAAGTGGGCCTAATTTCTTAAAAATATTAGACACTAATTAACAAATAAAAAGTCCAAACAAAGTAGGCCGAAATTTAAAAAGTGGTTGTGAGTTGGACTCTAAAGATCCATGGGTCGAACCCAATCCAAGATTTCAATCATTTTGATTTGGCTTTCCATACATGGTGGATGGGCAGGCCCATAAACCTAGGCGAGCGTGCTGCTGAATTGGGCGGTTACAAGCCAAGGATTCTCACGCCGCCTCTTTAAAATGTCCCACTTTTTTAAAACATAATTTTATCCATTATTCATTTATTTAGCTTGGTAAATTATCTATTATATCTTTTTTTATTGATGGACTCATAGATGGATTTTTTCATCTCACACTGTTAAAGAGAGAAATAAAGAGAGGGAGATGGAGAGATACATAATTTTTTCATCTCACACTGTTAAACAGAGAAATAAAGAGAGGGAGATGGAGAGATACATAATCCAGAATTCAATGGATTTAAAATGAGTTATAGATTTTAAAGCATTTGATAAATTTTAATGGAATTTCATATATTTCATAAAGAATTTATGAGAATCCAATAAAATCTTTAAAATTAAAACTGGATTTCATATTGAGAATTTTCTTCAAAATTTTACTGATAAAATCCATTAAAATTTATTATTTAATAAAATTTTTAAAAATTAACAACTTTTTAAATACCATTATATTTTAAAATTTTTTATAAAATCCTAATTGAATACACATATATTTTAATGGATTTTTATAAAATTTATTAAAATTTAAATTAAATATCATTAGACTTGTATAGATTTCTTTAAAATCTATATCGAATACCTTCAAACTTTTAAATATTTTTAAAATCTTTTAAATTCTAGATTAAATACAAATGATGGACTTTTGGAAAAAAGAAAATAAAAAAAAATTAAAGGGTATAATGGATAATTCACCAGGATAAGTGAATGGATAAAAAAGAAAGGGGAAAAAGATCGTGTGATATTTCAAGCCTTGTTTTGTCCAAACATATGCAAGTGGATCCAAATGAGGCGCAGCTTTAGCTGGCTATACATTTTGACGTAGAAATAAAAAATTATAGAAAACTAAAATTAATACATTGTACGTTAAGAGTATCTCTAATAGCTTTTTTAATTACTATATTGTTTTGTTTATATTAGAAATATATACAAAGTTAAAAACGAAAAAAAACGAAAAAAAAAAAAAGTTTTTCTTATGATTCTGTTTAATTACTCTGTGAAATTGATATGATAAAAAATAAAATATATATTGTTAAGGAAACTGTTTATTTTAGATAGTCTCCTAAATAAATAATGTGATTCATCAAAATATTATTTATCAAGATAATTTTTAAAAAAAAAAATAGATAAATAAATTATTATATTATTTTTTAAGAAATATATATATATATATATATATATTATTAATTAATTGATATTCAAATAGAATCATTAGAAAATAATTTTCAGATGAAAGTTTATCAAATAGACATTTATACTACATAGACTAAAAGTTCTTTAAACTTATAAGCCATATAGAAAATAATATACAAAACCATTAAAGATACTCAAATATAGTACAATATTGAAACTCATATATGCATGCCAACTTGTAATTCAACTAGAACCAAATTAAAATCACGTTCTGAAGTCATCAACACAAAACTGTCCGAATTTCATATCTGAGATTGGGAGCTAACTAGCCAAATCTACATCAATTAGCTGAGACCTAAAGGAAAACAAATATTAATTTAAGAACTAGACACATTTTCAATCATAAAGCTTGGGCGTCAGGAAAAGAGAATAAAACCAGTGGCTTTTCTTTGTTTCTTATGTGAAATTTACTACAAGGAAAGGAAAAATCCGTAATAGCAGATTGATGTTAGAGGAGAAGTTATTCTAGTACTACCAATCAAATACAACGTATTTCCCCCCCCCCCCCCCCCCCCCCCCAAAAAAAACTTTGGTCGTTTTTGACATTAAACAAAGACTAAGTATTTGTACATATATATATATATATATATATATATGTAGATAATTATTGTTTCGAGTTCCATTATCTCGATCAACAATGGGTTGTTGCCTTCTTCATTTAGATAATTAGTTGTTATTGCTACTCCCAAACATTAGCAACCACAGAAATATACTTCACCCTTAAAATGCACATCCACGCCATAAAATGTGTGCGGATGAAATTACACGTAATATAGTATATTACGCGATTATATGTAAAAAGACGAAATATTGAATCCTTTTTACTTCAAGGATAAAATAGTATTTTTATTATTATTATTATTTATATTTTAAATTTATAGCCCACCTATATCATGTATAATTATAAATTACTTGTTTATATATATATATATATATATTTTGGTAAATACTTATTTGTATAATTTAGATAACATGTAATTAGCAGAAGAAGTTACACTACATGCATGATAATTTTGTCAATTATAATTTCTATGCTCCGGTATTCTCCAAAAGGTCTACTGAGTCCCATTCCATACTCCATTGTGTCACGTGCTTTGGACTTGGAATTTTATTTATTATTATTGAGCAGTAAAGTCTTATCCAATACGTTTTCAATTTTTTTTGGTCAATTACGACGAATGTTAAGAGGGACGCAGGACCAAAGCCAAAGTATACTGTGTACGCGGAGAGAAATGATATCTGCTAATTAATAACATTTCTTGGAAAGTGTTAAACCAACTAAACCAAAATATGCTCTGTATGCATAGAGAAACTGTCCTAATAAAAGTGTCCATGAGAACTACAAACCAATTTCCAGCTAGTTTGATTATTATTATTATTATTGGGGTTGAAGATTGAAATTCAGGATTCAATGCAAGGAAACAGGGGTTTGCCAATTGACCTTTCCTGCGGGGACCATCTAGTCTTCCTGAATGAAGCAAATCAACACGGCACACTGTTAAAGCTTGACTTTTAGCATGGAATATTTAACACCAAGTGAAGCATCCTAATTCCACCCTCCGTACCCTAAAGTTTTTTCAAATTTAAAGTGGTTCTCATGTAGTTGATGAATGCCATCTGTCCTTTTTTTTTTTTTTTAACCGTTTACTTTCACCAACAATCGTTTACTTGTTGCTTTCACTGCCGTCAATTTTACATTTAATGAATTTTTTTTTTCCTGGCTGGAGATTTTTATTTATTTATTTATTATTGTTATTTTTATTAAGTATAGGATAAGAGGAATTCCTGGAAATACAGATTAAAGTGAAACTTTTTCAATAAGTTTCAGCCAAAAAAAAAAAAAAAAGAAAAGGACACTTTTTCCATAAGTTATGTATGTAAGGCAAATCAAGCTAAGCCAAAAATAATATACTAAAGTAAAACGGACTCTTACAAGATTATTTTGGAAAACATGTCCAGCCTACGAGGATGTGTGATCTCAATGGCAATGATTGTTTCTTGGGCGTTTCTTCTGCTATCCTGCAAAGCTGATACAACATCAAACAAAGAAGCTGAGGCTCTAATCAAGTGGAAAGATAGCCTACCAAACCAATCAGTTTTCGACTCTTGGGTTTTTCCAACACATACCAATAGTTTTTCTTCTACTCCTCCAAGTCCATGTGAATGGTATGGAATTACCTGTAACCAAGCGGGAAGCGTAATTGGAATAAACTTGGCATCCACAGGGTTAAAAGGTACGCTTCAAAACTTGGATTTATCCTCCTTTCAAAACCTTTTATTCCTTGATCTTAAATTCAACAATCTCACAGGAACAATACCAAACGACATTGGCATTGTTTCCAAACTCCATTTGCTTAACCTTTCTACAAATTCTTTCAATGGATCTTTACCTCTTTCTCTTGCAAACCTCACTCAGATTCGTGAACTTGACATTTCCCGCAACCACTTATCAGGTGAGATACCAGCAAATATAGGAAATTTATCCAATCTATCCTTATTAAACCTGAAAGATAACCAGCTTTCAGGTGGTTTGACTGTGGGAATTGGAGCACTATCCAACTTGGTTACCTTAGATCTGTCTATGAACAATCTAAGGGGACCAATTCCACATCAAATTGGAGACTGTTCCAAGCTGATGTACTTATCTTTGAGTAACAATCAGTTGAATGGTACAATACCAAATAGCATTGGTAATCTTCTGGGTTTACACCGGTTACTTGATTTGAGTTACAATTCACTTGGCGGAAAATACCACCCCAGCTTGGCAGGCTTACAAGTTTGGAGAATTTGAACCTCTCCCACAATAATCTCACCGGTTCAATCCCAAATTCGCTTGGCAACATGGTGAGCTTATTGGATATCAATCTTTCGCACAATTGTTTGGAGGGTCATGTCCCTAATACGAGTGTCTTTCAGTCAGCTCAGCCGGAGGCATTCGGCAACAACAATGCTTTATGTGGAAACATAAAAGGTCCTCGCCCCTGCATCGAAACAGAGCAAAAAGGTGGGATAAAAAAGAAACAGAGACTTTTAATCTCTTCTTTAGTGGGTGCTCTGTTATTTTCTTTTATATTTCTTGGGATTTTGGCATACCTTTGGAGAAAAAAATCCCCAGCAAATTTGGTTAAACAGGACAGCATTCCGAAGGGACATAATCGGTTTTCGGCGTGGCATTTTAATGCAAAACTTTTGTACGAAGACATATTGGAAGCAACAAATAGTTTTGATGACATGTATTGCATTGGAGTGGGAAGGATGGGGAAGGTCTACAGAGTGAATATCCCTGGTTGCGATGTATTAGCAGTAAAGAAGCTGAATTTCCAGGCCAGTGATGAGGCAGAAATAGAGAATATAAAACATTTTGGGAAAAAAGTAGCAGCTTTGACACATATCAAGCATAGAAACATTGTGAAACTTTTTGCGTTCGTATCTCAAGGAATTGATGCATTTTTGGTTTATGAGTTTATGGAAAGGGGAAGTTTAGCAGATATGCTAAGAAGTGAGAATGGAGCGAAGGAGTTAGATTGGATGAAGAGGATCCATATAGTCAAAGGTGTAGCATATGCTTTGTGTTATATGCATCATGATTGTGTACCGCCTATACTTCATCGAGATGTATCCAGCAAAAATGTATTATTAGACTCAGAATTTGAGGCTCATGTCTCTGATTTTGGTGCAGCAAGGTTCCTGAAGCCTGATTCTTCTAAATGGACTACGGCGGTTGCTGGAACCTATGGGTACCTTGCCCCAGGTAGGTTTTCAATATATACTTGCTTTATTTGTTTAATTTCATTACTTGTCAAAAATTGCATTTTTCAATTTGCAAGTAGTGTTCCTTTTCCAAAAAAAAGAAGAAAACGCACATATTAATGTTCTAAATATATTCACTTTCAGTTTTTGTATACATTATTTTTCAGAGGAAAACGCATAAAATCAAACAAAATTACCATACAACATTTTATTAAATTCACATTTTGTGTTTTATTTTATTTTTTTCTCAATTCAGTAATGGGGGGATTCTAACGCAGGATTTGTTTGAGGAAATGATAGCCTTACCACTTTGGCAGTAGGGTGTAACGCATTAAAGTTTTGATTAGCACAAAAAGAAAGAAAACCTTTCCTTTGGTACATTACATTTTAAGAAATAGAAAAAATACTGAAAATTGTTAAGACATAATAATATATAAATAATGCTTGAATTATTAAATGTTCAATGATGTGGGAACATTTATTTGCTTTATTTTTAAAATATATTTGGATATTTATTCATCCAAATATATATATATATATAGAGAGAGAGAGAGAGAGAGAATTTGAGATGTATAATTTTTTTTTTCTTTTTTATGAAAAATGTAACTGGATGGATAATCCATTTATGGCCTAAAAATGTTTATATATTTGAAATTATTTCATAATAACATCATTGCTGACATGAATATATATGGAAGTTCCTATCTACTAATTAATAGATCTTTCTTATTTATATAAAACAATTTCTTATTTATATTTGCCACAGCTAACATGCCGTCCTGTTAATTAATAATATATAAATTTGATAGCTCTAGAATTAGCTTGTTGTTGGTTCAAAATACATCTTTTTTACATGGTTGGGTATTATAGTTCCCAACTGTTTATTTCAACAAAATTTACTTTATTTTTATTTGTTTATTTATTTTTTGGGTTTGCAGAGTTTGCTTATAGTATGGTAGTATCAGAAAAATGTGATGTGTATAGCTTTGGCGTTTTGGCTCTTGAAGTTCTTATGGGAAAGCATCCAGGAGAGCGTATTTGCTGCCTACGATCCTCGTCGGCTGTTGATAGAATACAACTTGGAGATGTGTTGGATCCTCGTCTCTCTCCTCCTGCAACTCAAAATATTGCTGATAAATTAGCTTTGGTTATGAGCATTGCTGTTTCATGTTTGTCGGCAAATCCTCAAGCTCGTCCTACAATGACAAGTGTGTCTAGGCTACTTGAGAGTCGAAATGCAGGCTCCTGATGACTAGAAGAATTCTAATTATCTTCTCAATCTTCTTTCCTCTAGCATGCATGGTGCAAAAATTATAATACCATCATGCATACCTATGTTGACTGAGTTTTTTATTTCTTTTGGTTGATCATACGTGAATTGCTTCCCTTGCAGTTCAACTGTAATGATATAAAAACAGCTTCGTATATTAGTGATTGTCCTTGGACTTATCACATATATCTCATAATCAGATAATCTTAATTAATTATCTCTTCCCTAGGTGGTGGATAAATCCTAATATACAGCATATGGAAGTTAATTAGGTCGACTTAGAAGATTAACTTTTCTTCACTTGAAATGTAAATGCGGTACGCACATAACATATATCACACATGACATAAATTGTTGCAATGTATCCCTCTTAACTTTACTTAGTCGCATTATGATCTAATTGAATTTTTGTTGGCCAACTTTAGTCAATAACTCCAATCCAAATGATCAATACTAAAATGAAATTATGTTCAATTGTTGCGACTTCATTCTTTTTTATTTTAGAAATGTACATTTCAGTACCTCTAATTTGGGTATTACAAAGTCATGGCCATCTTAAAATTTTATAATTATATATGCTAAGCTACATAAGGACGATTTTATGGTTTTAACATTAGTGTTTTTTTATTAACCATTCGATCACAATGAAAGTCAGAATTTAAAATTCAAAAAATGATGAACTATCAGTTTAATGATATACTAATATACATGACTTTAAATCTTTTCATTTTTTTCTTTAAAATGTAAACGTCTATTGAGTATAACTTTCTAAAATGGATGTAGGACTTTAAACATAATTAAATATGCCCTGTATATAGAGAGAGAAACTTATGTCTTAAAATTAAAATTAACAAGAATTTGCTCTTCTTTTTGCTAGCTAAGAACTTTCATAGAATCTATGCATGCAGCTTAGAGGGGGCAGTAATAGAGCTCACTTTTTTTCTTTTTTTTCCCTGAAAATTCTACAATTTTTGGGACTGCCGATGAATATGCCAGAATATAAATACGACATAAGTTGATGGTAATCCTATCGCAATTATAAATAACCGTTGTATAAGATGTAATCCATCATTATAAGCATATGTTTTTCTTTAAAAAAAAATCACACATATGCTAAAGTAGCTGAATTCCCATAGAAAATGGTCAAGGGGAACGAAGAAGTTCAGTTCTACGTAGGTCCCATCTTCTTCTGTTTTTTTATTTTTATTTTTTATTTTCATGAGTAAGCCTTCTAAAATGTTTTCCACAATGTTAGTATTCAAAGTTCAACACAAAATTTCTACATCAAAGCCAAGACCAAGATGGATAAATATTATTCATAAAAAGCGTTAATCGTTGGTCAGGCCGTGTGGACCCAGTATGCAAAGTAAATGAAGAAGACTTTTTTTTGGGTGAACAATAAATGAAGAGGACTTTCGTAGAGCGACCAACTTCTAAGCCAATTGGAAGCCTAGAGTCTATCTCTTTTAATACTAGTCTAGTTTGTTGACCAGAAAAAAAGCAAAATACTAGTCTAGTTCGCGTATATTTTCACCCAAAAATAAAAATAAAAATGTCTAGTCGTGTATGAAGGCATTAATAATCACATAACTGGGGGGAGAAAAAAAAAAAACTATGACAGTTTTCAATGAGTTAGAAAAAATAATCTGAACTTACCAAGTGAATTTACTAGCTAGTAACATACATATAAAGCCCATCGAGAGTTGATAAGCAAGGAAACACTTCTAAAAAAGTAAAATGATTCCCATGTTGAGCTTACAAGAATGTGTCTCGTTGGCAATAGTTGTTGCCTGGGTGGTTTTGCTATCTTTCTGCAAAGCCGATCCAGCATCAAACAGAGAAGCTGCGGCTCTACTCAATTGGAAAGATAGCCTACCAAACCAATCAGTATTCAACTCTTGGGTCTCTCCGATACACACCAATAATCCTACTCCTCTAAGTCCATGTAGATGGTATGGAATAACCTGTAATAATGCAGGAAGCGTAAACCAAATAGACCTGCCAGGGAAAGGCATAAATGGAACCCTCAAAAACTTTGATTTCTCATCCTTTCCAAACCTTGTCCGTCTTGATCTTCAAAGAAACAACTTTGGAGGCAGTATACCATACAACATTGGCATGGTTTCCAAGCTCCAATTGCTTGACCTTTCAACAAATTCACTCAATGGCCCTCTGCCTCTTTCCCTTGCAAATCTCACTCTGCTCTCTAAGCTTGATGTTTCCGGTAACCAAATAACAGGAATACTAGACAGCCGTTTATTTCTAGGTGAGTCGTCAACCCAACCCAAAATTGGTCTTCTAAGTCTCAAATATCTACTACTCCAAGATACTCAGCTTGGAGGCAAAATTCCTCAAGAAATAGGAAACTTGAAATTCTTAGTCACTCTGGTTCTAGACAAAAATCATTTCAATGGTCCTATCCCTCCTTCTTTTGGTAATTTGAGCCACTTGCAAATTCTTAATCTCGGCAATAATCAACTTTCCGGGAATATCCCATCAACATTAGCAACTCTGAGAAACTTGACCGATTTGCGTCTGCTTGCTAACAATTTATCAGGTATTGTCCCTAGTGAACTGGGAAAATTTTCGTCTTTGACTGCTCTGCATCTGGAAGACAACAACTTTACTGGACGTTTACCTCCACAAGTTTGTAGAGGTGGAAAGCTTGTCAACTTCACTGCAGAATCCAACATGTTCACCGGTCCAATCCCGATAAGCCTAAGATACTGCCCAACTCTGTATCGGCTTGGGCTTCAACAAAACCAACTAACAGGGCATATAGACCAAGACCTTGGTGTGTATCCCAACCTTACTTATATCCTTCTGAGCTCCAACAAATTGCGAGGTGAGCTCTCACCAAAGTGGGGTGAATGTCGAAGCTTAGCGCTACTGAGTATTGCAGGTAATATGATTAGTGGAAAAATCCCAAATGAAATTGTCCAGTTGGACCAACTAGAGAAGCTTGATCTCTCTTCAAATAAATTGTCCGGTGAGATACCGCCACAGATCGGAAATTTATCCAAGTTAGCCTTCCTTAGCCTCCAAGATAATCAGCTTTCAGGCAGAATACCTGAGAGGATTGGATCATTATCTAACTTGGAGTCCTTGGACCTCTCAACGAACATGTTAAGTGGGTCGATTCCATCTCAAATAGCCAACTGCCACAAGCTACGAACTTTGAATTTGAGCAAGAATAAGCTGAGTGGTACAATCCCGGATGAGATTGGTAATCTGTCCAATTCCTTACATGATTTGCTAGATTTGAGTTACAACTCGCTTAGTGGAGAAATACCAGAAGAGCTTGGGATGCTTTCAGGGCTAGAGAAATTGAATCTCTCCCACAACAATCTCACTGGCCCAATCCCTGATTTACTCAGCAGCATGGGAAGCTTAACATACATCGACCTCTCAAACAACTTTTTGGAAAGTCCTCTTCCTGATTTGAAAGAATATCGGAAACCTCCACTGCCAAAGGCATCAACCAACGGCATAAATTTATGCGGGAATATAACAGCTATGAGGTCTTGCACGGAAACGAGGTCGGGTGAGAGATATACTAGAAAAGACAAACTACTAATCTTTGTCGTCATCTGTCCTGTTACGGAATTGGGAGAAAAACAAATAGCAACGGAAACAAAGAAAGCGAAGAACAGACACACAATTTACGTGGAAACCCTTGACGGGAAAAACCACGGGCAGGGAGAAGCAAATCCAATATCGAAAGATTGGTACAAAAGGTGAGCCTGACTGCGCGATACCTTCTAAAACCCTAAGGCTCAGTGGTGGGCTACGGTCTCGGGCCTATCGGCCCGAGACCTCCGCTTCCACCACAGAGCCCCAAATTTTTCTCCAAAATTTAATTTGACCAAATGGGTCGCACCGCGAGCTTTTCGGGTCGGGTCAACAAGAATTCGGGTCACAAACTCTAACATGTCCTTTATCCATTTTGATGTTGCTTTCTTTTATATGTATTGGGTTTTTGGCATTTCGAATTCGGAAGAAACATAAATCGATAAATTCACTTCCATTTTCTCTAAGGTATGTTAGGACCAAAATTTCGTACGAAGACATATTGGAAGGGACACAGAATTTTGATGACATGTATTGCATTGGTGAGGGAGGGTTTGGGAAAGTATACATAGCGTATATTCCAGGTCATGATGTATAAGCAGTAAAGAAGCTGAGTTATGAGTCAGAGATGGAGAATGCAAAACATGTTGAGAACGAAGTAGCAATTTTGAAACAAATCAAGCATCCAAACATTGTGAAACTCTTTGCATTCTGCTCTAGAGAGATTCATAAATTTTTGGTATGGGAGTACATGGAAAGGGGAAGTTTGGCAAATATGCTAAAAAGTGAGTACACTGCAAACGCGCTAGATTGGGAGAAGAGGATTCGAGTAGTGAAAGGAGTAGCCAATGCTTTATGTTATATGCACTATGATTTTGTGCCTCATATGATTCATCGAGACATAACTAGCAACAACATTTTGTTGGACTCAAAACTTGAAGCTCATGTCTCAGATTTTGGCACAGCAAGGATTCTTAACCCTGATTCCTCAAACCATACCATAGTTGCTGGCACCTATGGGTACCTTGCACCAGGTAAGCTTCCAATGCTTATACTTAATTTGTATGTTTCTAATCTTGGGAGATGCATGTTTCATATGTAGTGCATTTTATTTGCATTAAATTCAAATTAATTGAACATAATTAATTTTCAGTTTAGTTTATGAATTGCTGTTGTAGAAAATTCATTGAAAGCCAACAAAATATCATTTAACGTTCCAATAAAAGTGTGCTTCCAAAATAAGTATTGAAAAGTAATGTTGAAACACCATACATGCATATATACAGACACAGGTACTGTACATGAAGCTTGATTAATTGTTTTCCTGTCCAGCAGATATACATTTAATTTGTCTAGAGAGAAAAAGTTCCATAGTTTGAATTAATTATTGCATACATATTAACCTATTTCATAATTTTATAAACTAACAATCAATTTAAGCTTATCGCTAGATCAACCTCAGTTTATATGTACTAGCCTCTGTTTTGTCATAGTTAATAAAGAAAAATATATATATATATATATATATATACATTATAACTTAATTTAAGTGTATTATTCACTCACCGTCCCTCCACAATGTATTAACACTTTAAGAGTTCCTCATCTCTTTGTTTATTTCTTTGGGTGCAGAGCTTGCTTACACCATGGTAATGACAGAAAAATGTGATGTGTATAGCTTTGGTGTTCTGGCTCTTGAGGTTCTAATGGGAAAGCACCCTGGGGAACTCATTTTCAGTCTGCACTATTCATCTTCTGTTGAAAGCATGCAACATAAAGATGTATTGGATCCGCGTCTCCCACCCCCTGCAACTCAAGACATTGATGATAAATTAGATTTGATTATGAAGCTTGCTATCTCATGTTTGTCTCCCAATCCAGAAGCTCGTCCTAGCATGAGAAGCGCCTCTGAGCTACTTGAAAATGGAGGCACTTGATGGCTAGAAATGTTCTAATTAGACATGTCTCTTAGCATGTATAACATGCATGCATTAACTTGGTTTGGCTATGGTCTGTTTAATGAGTTTTAAGGATTTGTTTAGTATAACTAATGTAAGTAGAACCTTTGACGATACTCGTTTTTAAATAAGTTTTTTTTATTAAAAAAATTAATAAATGTTTAGTTGATACCAATTGTCACGGTTCTACATTTTATGCAGCGGAAATAAATCGTGCGGCGTCAAGACTCTCTAGTCAAGGTCAACCTTCTCACTATCTGAGTTCATATATCGACCCATCTGATACCAATTGCACGCTCCTGAGGTTCACCGACAAAAACTACTCTCACGAGTCTCGCACATGGGCAACTAAGATTGCTTCCCAGCATCATGGCTCTTAGCTTAGATGCTCGCCCATCTATAGATTCTCATGGTCATCAAGGCTCACGCCGTCCAACAACTAGCCCAATAGCCTCAATCCCACTCGGTAGCCTGCAGCTCAACTGTATTTCAAGATCTAGCTAGTAACCCAACTCTTCATTCGGACCTTGATCCATGCACATTCCAAATAGCATGCGATCCTGGAGCATGCATGCCAGCATCATGATTTAGAAAATGCTTTGCTTATAGAGTTTTCTCATAGCAAATTATTTGAAACCATAACTTAAAAAAATGCTTTTGACTCTCATTAAATGCTCATTAATAAAATAATAAAGATAAAATTGGCATTAAAAAAATTTTAAATGCTCCTTAAGGCTTCCCAAATGGTTTTTTTTTTTTTTTTAAGTCTAAAATTTGGATTTTTCCAAAATGTGTAAAGAAGCTTTTCTTTTTTCTTTTTTTCTTTTTTTTTTAATCAAGAAACATTTATGAAATTGTAGCCAAATACCTATTATGTTTAACACTTAAGCCATCTAATAGAGCTTTTTACTATTAAAAAAAAAAAAGCTATACTAAACAAAAATACTGTGTAAATGGTTTCCCTTTCAATTGGATATACAAACAACTAGTCACAGTATATAGTTCTACGTAATAAAAACTAATTACACGCCATATATGGTATATAATCTTCTATATCTAAGCAAAAAAATAATATAATCTTTTATGTTTGGTTGGCACATGCTCAGTAACATTTGTAGATGATTATTTTTTTAATACTACTCTTAAATTGTGATCATTTAGTTTGTACACAACATGTATACGTACGTGATAACTTACTTTGCATATATATCTCAAAATTTAAAATCAAATAATATGTTGCTCCAAGGTAACATATATTTTAAACAATAATATTTTTTTGGAAATTATAATAGAAGACGTGGTAATTTTTTTTAAAAAAAAAATTATAGTAGCAGTCTCAATAATTTCTATACCAATACCTTCAGTTGCAAGATACACCAGTGACTGAAGAGAATAAGAAGAGGATACAGAATATTATTAAAAGGAAACATAATATTTATTAAAAAAAAAAAAGAGCATCTTATTAAAAGGATACAGAATATTTATTTATCCGTTTAAATCCCTAAAAAACTATAAATTATTAATCAATGAGCTGTGGACGGCAATATAAATCCTCGGTCAATGGGAGGACTTCGCATTGTTTTGAGTTTTGAAATTGGAGGCTCAAAAATTTATTTATTTATTTTTAATTGGGTTAAGAAAACTGATATTTCAATATGCTCAAAAATAAATGAGGTACGGATCGGCCAAAAGTGAAGCCTCATGGGGATCAACATGGGCTCCCTCTAGCCCACGTAGCTCTAGCTAATGAAAGTAACAACGATGTTTTAGTACATGAGTTAGCTGTCGAAGAATAATTAGGCTCTGAATTATATAGAGGAAAACATAAAAAGGTCCGCTCTAAAATCAAGATGAGAAAATTTTTTAAACATAAAAAGGTCCGCTCTAAAATTAAGATGAGAAAATTTTTTAAACATAAAAAGGTCCGCTCTAAAATTAAATGAGAAAATTTTTTAACCTTTTTTATTTTCAATAATTTTATCCATATTTTATTCATCCTACTTAATAAATTATTCAAAATATTTTTTTACCACTTATTCAAATAATTCCATGAAAAATGGACTGCTTTGCAGCCGCCATTATCATTAGATTTATCAAGAAATTTAATAATATAATTGGCATGATCAGTAATTCTAGCTGTGCTATAATTTTTTAGCAATGGTATTTATGGTATTATATATATATATATATATTTGGATATTCATTAAAAGATTTTTTAATTAAAAATTGATAAGTTTTAAAATTTATGAATTTTACTTTGATGATAATATTCATTTTAATTTGCAAATAATTAGAGGAAACTATGAAAAAGAATTAGGAAATATGAAAAAAAAATAAAAAATAAAGAAAAATAATAAAAAACAATGTTAGTCCAAGGTTCAAAAACGATGTATCCTTCCCCCATTAGGAAGGGGACCTTACCATGGAGCGGAATGTGTTATTGGAGGCGGGGCACAAACAAAATCAAGTAAAACTATTTCACCTCCGTTAGAAAGAGGGCACCTAACATAGAGTAAGGTGTGGACAAAATCAAATAAGACTATCCTACACTCTAATAGAGGCTCTATCCTAAGGAGGGCAAGGTAATTTTACTTTTATTTTGTTTATATTCTAACTCCAATTACACACTTTGCTCCGTGGTAGGGGCTCCTTTCTTAATGAGGCAAATTATATCTCACTTGATTTTGCTTACACTCTATTCTCAATTACACACCTCGCTTCATAATAGGGGTCCCTTACTTATGAGGGCATAGCATGTCGTCTTTAACCTCGGATTGACATGGTTCTTTTTTTATAATTTTTCTTCATTTTTTTTAATTTCATTTTCATATTTTTCATTAACCATTTACAAATAAAAATGAAAATTATTATCAAAATAAAAGAAATTCAGTAATATTATCCATTAAATGTCTATACTCAACTAATATATTCATAAATTTTAAAACTTACCCACTTCTAACTCTAAAAAAAATTTAAAAAAAAATCTTTTGATAAATATCCAATATATATATATATATATATATATGACAGAATCATCCACGAGGCTCTATCCATACATCCAAAGTGGTTCTCACATAAAGAAGCCCTATTAAAAATTCAGTAAGATTCCTTTGGGAATTGGATATAACTCAACCGTATAAATAAAATATCATAAAAACATTTTTGAAGAATTTCCACCAAATGAACAAATAAAATAAAAGTCATATATATTATATTAATTTAAAAGTAAAAGGAATAAATGTAAAATATTAAAAGTGTTTGATATAATCCATACATTAAAATGAACAAAAAAAAGAATACATAAAATCATTAAAGTCAAAATATATAACAACATGAGCAACATAATAATATATGAAAAATAGAAACACTTAAATATGATCTATGTAATCTGTCAATTAAGATATACGAGAATAATTTAAAAATAAAACTATGAGACAAATTCAATGAGTAGAATGAAACAAAAATATAAAAATAATCATTTATTATCAAATTTTTTGCTCAAAACCTTAGTTTTCGCTCTTTAAAAATTTTCCTATTTTGAAAAAACTTTACATAAAACTTATGTATTTTTCATTACGACAAAATTGATATCTCATAGACAAAAATGAGTAATTATAATAAGTATCATAATTTCAAATGCTTAAATAAGTATTATATTTCCACTAGGTAAATCATAGCAAAAATAATCATTTCTTATACATAATATTAATAATGCTAAAATCTTGCACCATATTCAATATAAGAACTCATAATTAATTTTTTCTAGCTTTATTCAGATGTAAAGGATGAGGAACGATTTCAGAATAACATGCTGGCGCCTGAATATCAGAGTGCTGACATTCCTAATGGATTTGACCTTCCTCCGACCTACGTAGGTCATCATCCTTTAATTTTTTTTATTTTTTTTTAAAAAGCAATAAAAAAACAACTGCAAATAATATGAAATGGCTTTATTTAGAAAACAGCCTAGTTTATTGCTAAATTTGCTAGAACAGGTACACCTATTTTATCGAGTATTTACTATTTTATATTCTTGATTAATTTATCAATTAAGGAAAAAAATTTAAAATCTAATTTTAATCAGATGTGAAGGAGGAAGAGTCACTTATCCAGTCTTTCGCACCATCGCCAGACGCTGATCAAAACAGAATCATATAGCAGAAGCCTCTGGTGGATACAATTTTGTCATTCATCCTACTGGTGCTTTTTTTTGGGATTTTCTGCTTTGTCACACTCATTTGTATTTTGTGTTTATGTAACTTCTAATTAAACTAACAAAGTTTATTTTCTTCTGTTAATTTCTTACTACCTCTCATTAAAATAAAAATACTAGAGCCATATAGAATAACTTATTTCTTGTCTTAAAATTTTGATTCGTACGGACTTTTTTTTTTTTTTTTTTTGGGGGGGAAAAGATTAGGTTTGGAATTATTGGAATAATTTTTTACACAGAAGGAAAGGGTTCTTCCTTTGATTTTAGGGCTTAAATTATTTTATTTATCTGTAAATGTTTAATGAAATGATATAATATTATTAGTTAATAGAAATGAAAACAGGAAAAATGAGATAATTCTCTTGATCATCCATTGGATCGATGATTATAGATTGTAAATAAAAGTTAAAACAATAATAAATAATAAAATAGCGTTTTGGTTTTTTAATTGACAAGCAAATTGAGTGTTTGGTGTTTTTTTTTTTTTTTTCCCGACAAATTGCATATGGAAATCTTCTTTAAAATTCAAAGTGGATGAAGCATCGGCGCATTGAGTGGTGTGGGCTCACTGACATTACAGCCAACTAATCGGTATTGGGCGTCATTTCCCCCAATATATATTGCTAGGCCCAAGTATATTATCTTCCATTCATACCCTGCAAAACGTGAAATTTTTGTTAGTGTTAAGTAGGCTCATCGTCATCAAAATTACTATGATATTTCAAAAGATGAGGAGCTGTGATTTCACCCCACGAACTAGAATTTGTGAGTGTGCCGGGCATATAGCACCTGGACCACCTTTAATCATCAAAATAAGTCTGGATGAAAATAAGCCAAAATTCAAAAAGATGTAGTGTGCTAGAGTAAGCCAGACAAGCACCTGTGGATTGGACACTTTGATCCATGGGTCAAACCCAATCCCGGATTTCAATAATTTAGAATAGGCTTTCCATCCATGGCAGATGGGAAGGGCCCATTTGATCTAGGGCCAAAATAAGATTTTATGAAGTCAATTTTACATTTTATGAATTTTTTTTAACATTTTATGAACTTTTTCTTCCTATCTGGAGATCTTTTTTTTTTTTTTTTAAATTATTATTTATATATAAAAAAAATAGGATAAAGGGAATTCCTGGGAAATACTGAGTAAAGTCAAAACTTTTTCCTCTAGTTATGTATGAAAGGCCACTCAAGCTAAGCTACTAATTTAAGTAGAACGGACTCATAAGATTATTTTGAAAAACATGTGCAGACTACGAAGATGTGTGATCTCAATGGCAATGATTGTTTCTTGGGTGTTTCTTCTGCTATCGGGCAAAGCCGATACAGCATCAAACAAAGAAGCTGAGGCTTTAATCAAGTGGAAAGATAGCCTACCAAGCCAATCAGTTTTCGACTCTTGGGCTTTTCCAACACATACCAATAGTTCTTCTTCTACTCCTCCAAGTCCATGTGAATGGTATGGAATTAGCGTAATTGCAATAAACTTGGCACACACAGGGTTAAAAGGTACCCTTCAAAACTTAGATTTATCCTCCTTTCAAAAGCTTATACGCCTTGATTTTAAATCCAACTATCTCAAAAGTGTTGTGGTTCTCTGACCACTTTAGAGAAGAAATATGAGAAGAAAAATAAAAAGAATTCTATTACTCTCTTGGAAATAGAATACAAAAATAAAAACTTCTCTTGTGGAGGATTCTCACGTGGAACCTCTCTCTACACTGTCAAATTCTCTCTGGAATTGCTCACTCTTCTCTCAAGCTCTCTCTGGAACTTAAACACTCTCTCTCTCGGAGTTTAATCTCAATACTCCTCACTTGGGATGATATTGAGCTTGCTCTCTTGGCTTGCCTTGCATGCAACAGGATGAACCTATTTATAGGCTTACAAGTCGGTTGCATGGCCACAATCTTCAACAGCTTCTGACAGTAGCCCACAATTGTTGAGCAAGTTGGAGTTCGGTGTTAAATGCAGCAATGGCCATTGTCAAAGATGGTGGCTGAGCAGTCTTCACACTGTCGGTGCAGTGGTGGTACGGATAGATTTCACAATTCTCCCCCTCCAGCCGCATTTAAACTGATGGTCATCTGCCATCCATTCCAGCTATGTCTCTGCACAGCTTCAGCTTCTCTTGAGCAACAACTTTTGTTAACATGTCTGCTGGATTCTCTTTTGTGTGGATCTTCATCAGTTTCAGCAACTGTTGATCTATTACTTCGCGTATCCAATGATAGCAGATGTCAATATGCTTTGTACGGGAATGATACATTGAGTTTTTGCTCAAATCCATGGCACTTTGGTTATCACAATGTATCTTGTAGTCTTCTTACTTGATGCCCAATTCTGTGAGAAAACGCTTTAACCACAACATTTCCTTACCCGCTTCCGCTGCGGCAATATACTCTGCTTCAGTAATGGATAAAGCAATACACTTCTGCAATCTTGATTGCCATGACACAGCTCCCCCCGCAAAAGTGTAGAGATAACCTGATGTAGACTTTCTATTATCAGGGTCTCCAGCCATATCTGCATCTGTATAGCCTTCTAAGATTGGAGCACCTCCCCTGTAGCACAAGCACAGCTTTGATGTACCTTTAAGATACCTGAGAATCCATTTGACTGCTTCCCAGTGTTTCTTTCCAGGATTTGAAAGAAATCTGCTCATAACACCTACTGCATGAGCAATGTTTGGTCTGGTACACACCATTGCATACATCAGACTTCCTACCACTGAAGAATATGGTACTGAAGTCATCTCCTCTATCTCTTCTTTGCATGAGGGGCACAATCTCTTGCTCAACTTGAAATGATTTGCAAGTGGAATGCTGATCGGTTTGGCTTTATCCATGTTGAATCTCTTTATCACCCGTTCAACATACTTCTCTTGAGATAGCCATAACCTTCTATTCTTCCTATCTCGAATTATTTGCATTCCCAAAATTTGTTGAGCTGGTGCTAAGTTTTTTATATCAAAGAACTTAGACAATTCTTTCTTCAGCTGACTAATCTTCATTGCATCTTGTCCAACAATCAACATGTCGTCCACATATAGCAAAAGTGCAATGAAGTTTCCACCTGAAAATTTTTGAATATAAACACACTGGTCTGTTGCAGTCCTTTTATAGCCTTGACTCATCATAAACGAGTCAAACTTCTTGTATCATTGTCTTGGTGCATGCTTGAGGCCATACAAGCTCTTCTTCAGCTTGCATACGAAGTTTTATTTCCCTGAAACCTCAAATCCTTCTGGCTGCTCCATGTAGATTTCCTCATGTAAATCACCGTGAAAAAATGCTGTCTTCACATCCATTTGTTCAAGCTCTAGGTTTAGACTTGCTACTAAACCAAAAATGACTCGAATTGAAGTCATTTTTACCACTGGTGAAAAAATCTCATCAAAGTCAATTCCTTTCTTCTGAAGAAATCCTTTGACCACCAATTGAGCTTTGTATTTCACCACCTTTCCGCTGCCATCTTTCTTGAGCTTGAACACCTATTTATTCTTTAGTGTCTTCTTTCCTATTGGAAGCTCAACCAATTCATAAGTATGATTTTTCTGCAAGGATTCCATCTCATCTTGCATTGCTTGCAGCCACTTTTCCTTCTCTTGATGAGAAACAGCTTCCTGGAAACTCTCTGGCTCCCCTTCTTTAGTAAGCAGAATATACTCAGATTCTGGAAATCTCTTTGATGGAATTCGGCCTCGCTTAGATCTCCGAACTTGTAAACCACTGGTTTCAGGAGATGTACCATCATCTGACCACTGTGATGGCCCTGCAGCTGCTTGAGAGGATTGAGTCTCCCCCTGCTCAATATCCCCTTCTTCCTCCTGGTCTGCTTCTGGTATATCTTCATGCACCTCATTATCCTCTGTGGCTATTTGTGCTGGTGCTGGATTAGGACCAAAATTCTCAGCACTAGAACTACAATTAGGAGACATTCTGGGCTTTTCAATGTCTTCCATTGTCTGGTTTTCATGGAATACTACATCCCTGCTTCTAATAACCTTCTTTGTTTTCGGGTCCCATAACTTGTATCTGAATTCTTCATCTCCATATCCTATAAAGATGCATGGAGTAGATCTTGCATCCAGCTTCTGTCTGAGCTCCTTGGATACATGTACATAAGCTAAACAACCAAACACTCTTAAATGAGAATATGAGGGAATCTTACCCGACCATATTTTCTCCGGAATTTCAAACTTCAACGGTACTGATGGTGATCTATTGATTAAATTGCAGGCGGCATGAACAGCTTCTCCCCAGAATGGCTTTGGCAGCTTAGCCATACTGATCATACTTTTGACCTTTTCCATAATGGTTCGGTTCATTCTTTCAGCTATTCCATTATGTAGTGAGGTGCGAGAGACCGTCTTCTCATGTCGAATGCCGTATCTTCTGCAATAGGCATCGAACTCCTTGGAAGTATACTCACCTCCATTATCTGAGTGGAGACATTTCAGCTTCTTTCCTGTTTCACGCTCTACCATGGTATGAAATAGTTTGAAGTAATCTAATACCTGGTCCTTTGTCTTCAAGAAATATACCCATACCTTCCGAGAAGCATCATCAATGAAGGTCAGGAAATACTTGTTGCCACCTAATGATTCCACCTCCATGGGACCACAAACATCAGAGTGCACCAAACTAAGCAACTCTGATCTTCTCGATGTAGAGGAACTGAAGGAGACTCTATGTTGCTTACCAAACAAGCAGTGATTACAAGGATCTAGCGCAGCATCCTTGCAAATAGTGATAAGCTTCTTCCTTGCCAAAGTGGACAATTCTTTTTCACTCATGTGATCGAGTCTCTGGTGCCACAGATTTTGAGACGCCTCTCCTTCTGCAATATTGAGGCTATCTGCACATATCTTCACATGAGTCTTGTACAACGTTCCACAAATATGTCCTCGGGCGACAACTATGGCACCTTTCGTCATTTTTCATGTGCCTTTGCTGAAGTAGTTGTCATAGCCTTGCTTGTCTAAGGCTGCTCCCGAAAGTAGATTAAGCCGAAGATCTGGAACATGACGGACATCCTTCAAAGTGATTGTACAACCAACATTCATTTTTACCTGAATATCACCAGTTCCCATAATCTTTGCAAAACTAGAATTTCCCATCTTTACCGTACCAAAGTCTCCTGCTTTGTATGTTTTGAAGAAATCTCTGTGTGGAGTGACATGGTAGGATGCTGCAGTATCGACTACCCACTCAACATCTTAGGTTGATATATGAAGGCATGTCTCTTCTTCGGCGGAGCAGAGCGCCACTTCTCCTGTAACAGTGACTAGTGTGTCTCCATCCTTCTTCGGCTGATTACCTTGGAGTCTCTGCTCTCTCAACAACTTTCTGCAGTTCTTCTTCATGTGACCCTCCAGGCCACAATGATAGCACTTATATGATGATTTTCTGCCATCTATAGATCTACCTCTGCTCTTGCTCTTGCCTCTCCCCCTATCTCAACCACCTCTTTGCTGTCTTCCTCTCTCTGTGACAAGGCATGTGACTGATCCATGCCAATGTCCTTTCTCCTGGCCTCTTTATTAAATAGAGCATCCTTAACCATAGACATAGTAAGTTTGCCATTCGGGGCCGAATTTATGAGAGAGACTAAAAATGTCTCCCAACTATCTGGAAGAGAGCTTAAAAGTAGGAGGACCTGATCCTCATCCCCTAGTTGGTAATCCACAGCAGATAGTTGATTTACCAAGCTCTGAAACTCACTGGTATGCTCGGCTACAGAAGTTCCACTCTGTAATTTTAGATTTACCAATCGCTTAAGCAACAGGGCTTTGTTCCGAGCAGTCTTGGCCTGGTACATGTCCTCTAATTTTGTCCAGATGGCATATGCATCCGTTTCCTTCGCTACATGATGGAAGACACTGTGGTCGATCCATTGCCTAATCTGACCAATCGTTTTCTTATTTAATTTCTTCCATTCTGCTTCTTTGCTGGGATCGAAATTTTCTCCTTTAACTTCTATAGGATCAAACAGATCCTTACAATTGAGGAGATCTTCCATCTAAGGTCTCCAAAGTGTATAATTTGTGGCAGTGAGCTTAACCATAGCTCCCGAAGACGATTCTTCCATTGACATTATGGTTTAACCAAAAATGGAGCCGAATTTGGCAAAACGGAGTTAACCGTTGCGTCCAGAACGGCCGAAAATGGTGGACTTGACTATTCTGGGGTCAAAATATAATTACCAAAAATTTTGGGGCAAAAATGTAATTTCATAAAAATTCTGGGTCAACCTATAAATACAGAAACTATAGGGATCAATCTGTAATTTCCAACAATTCAAGGGCTGTTCCGTAATTTCAGAAACTTCTGATGCCGTGGCAGATTGTGTTGATGTGTCAACACGTGGCAGATGACGTAGCTGAGTGCGCTGACGTGTCTGCTGACGTGGTCGTCTTAACCTCCAGACGGCGTGTGCGGTGTGTGAGGCGTGTGATCTACTGCAGAAAATTTCAGACGGCGCGTGCGGGCGCATGAATCTCTGCGTTTCTCTCCGGCGAACTTGGTTGTTCTCGTCTCGTCGAGTACTTTCACCTGGTATTGTGAAATTAATTATTTGAGCAACTTTTCGAAACACCAACTTGAAAAACAGAGGCTCTATTTTTTCAAATTTTGAACCCAAGCTCTCGACCTGGAGTTCTAATACCACTTGTTGTGGTTCTCTGACCACTTTAGAGAAGAAATATGAGAAGAAAAATAAAAAGAATTCTATTACTCTCTTGAAAATAGAATACAAAAATAAAAACTTCTCTCGTGGAGGATTCTCAAGTGGAACCTCTCTCTACACTGTCAAATTCTCTATGGAATTGCTCACTCTTCTCTCAAGCTCTCTTTGGAACTTAAACACTCTCTCTCTCGGAGTTTACTCTCAATACTCCTCACTTGGGATGATATTGAGCTTGCTCTCTTGGCTTGCTTTGCATGCAACGGAATGAACCTATTTATAGGCTTACAAGTCGGTTGCATGGCCACAATCTTCAACAGCTTCTGACAGTAGCCCACAATTGTTGAGCAAGTTGGAGTTCGGTGTTAAATGCAGCAATGGCCATTGTCAAAGATGGTGGCTAAGCAGTCTTCACACTGTCGGTGCAGTGGTGGTGCGGCTGGACTTCACAAAAAGAACAATACCAAACGACATTGGCATTTTTTCCAAACTCCTTTTGCTTAGCCTTTCTAGAAATTCTTTCAATGGATCTTTACCTCTTTCTCTTGCAAACTTCACTCAGGTTTGTGAACTTGACGTTTCCCACAACAACTTATCGGGTGAGACACCAGCAAATATAGGGAATTTATCCAATCTGTCCTTATTAAACCTGAAAGATAACCAGCTTTCAGGTGGCTTGACTGTGCAAATTGGAGCACTATTCAACTTAGTTACCTTAGATATGTCTATGAACAATCTAAGTGGACCAATTCCACATCAAATTGGAGACTGGTCCAAGCTGATGTACTTATCTTTGAGTAACAATTAGTTGAATGGTACAATACCAAATAGCATTGGTAATCTTCTGGGTTTAAAAAAATGATTGTACTATTTTTTTAATTAAAATCGATTAATTAGTTCTAAATCAAAAAGTTTTGCAGTTTGGATATTTGTTCATCACCTATCAGCAACGCTGAGTTACTTTTTGATTTTGTAAGTGAATAAAACTCCCAGTGCTTTCCATTGATTCAATCTCCTGGAAAACCCTTTTTTTTTTTTTCTTTCAAATGAGAGAGCCAGGTGGCGTTTTCCACACTCCTCCATATGAGGGTTTGAGTAATCTAACGATCTAAAAAGTAATCCTACTTTTTTCTTTTTTCTTTTTTCTTTAAATCGATTGATCTATTTTTCCTTGGCTGGGCATCTTTTGTTTCCTGTGTTTTTTTAACCGAATTTTCTTAATTCCTATTAAATAATGTAAAATTTTAATTCCCATTTAAAATTTTCATAAGCTTTTTTTTTTTTGACGCGGCAATAACTGCAAATGTAAAGAGAGAGGACACAAAGAAAGCGATAGATGTTTCAAGGTTCATTTTCATTCAATAAAAATCTTTGGTAAAAAGAAACGGTTGCTTGGTTTGCGTTGGAAGGAGAAGAAAACCTAGTATTGGTGGAGGAACTGATGAAGGGCGGACAATTCATTAACCTATAGAGTTTCTTTATCTCCATTGTGTATTGAGACTTGGAATCCAAAGTGGTACACATGATCAATAAGATTGTAACATGTGTCCTACTATGAACACATCAGATTTTTGACATAGCAGCAAGTGAATCCATTACTTGTTTTCTCATGTACGTCTTCTCAAATCCGTTACCAGGCACCGGAAGAGAACGCCTTGGTTGGCGACTAACTGACGCCACCTTAATCCTCGCTTCATCTTTGTCTCTTTCTTGGCTCTTAATCGTGGTTTCCCTCTGTTCGTTTTATAGTTTTCCACCGTTGTTGGTTTGCCGTTTCAACCGTCTTAGAAGAAAAACCCCACATTTAAATAAGATATATAGAGAATCCATAGAATTTCTAGAGATTCCAGAAAATAGCAACCGGGGTTTAATTGTAATAGGAAAAATAAAAATGAAATATTTGTATTTTGAGAGATTCCAGAAAATAGCAACTCTCATAATATATTCGTATTTTAGTTTTTCACTTATATATTTGTGTTTCATTTTATTTTTAGAGATTTTAAGAATATTAAAATAATCTATTTTGATAATTCTTGTTCTCTTATAAATTGTTTTGTAATTGTAGTATTCTATACATATATATAGTAAAGCTTATTGATTTGGAAAGCTACTTGTCAGACTCATCTCCTGCAGATAATGGGTGTCATTTAATTGGAATTAATCAAGACCAGGCCCACAGCCTCCAATGTAAACAGAGGTTCAACAGCCCAAGTCTTGCTATCTCAAGGTCCATTATGCAGAACTAAGTTGGACCGACTGGAGAAGCCGACTGACATAGGCCCAGGTCCTAAGTGTCCACAGTCACCAGGCCACATGGCTATGGCTCGCTGGCCATGGTCCAAGGCATAGTACCCAGTTACCAAGGGCCTGCAATCCAATGGCTTGTAGCCCTTTAAGGGGGGCATTTGGTGACCTTTAGGGGGGGGGGGGGAGGGGGGGTATTTGATATGTAAGACAGATCCGGATTAAACTGGATTGAATAGAACAAGTTTAAATCGGAGAGAATAAAATAATACGATCTATGTTTGACATAGTTTTGTACTGAATGCTGGATTAATTATGCTGGATTAATTATTCCATATTTAATGCAGAATCAAACTGGACTATTCTGTAATTATTTAAAATAATTATTTTTAAAAGTAAAAATTTAAATGATATATTTATATTTAGAAAAAAAAATATTATATTTAATTAAAGTTATAAATTTTTATATTTATATTTACATACCAAATTTTAGTATTTATTTTACATTCACAAATTATATTAATATATAATTTTAGAAATAAATTAAAATTACATTATAACATATTATTTCATAAATAAAAATTAACTAAAATAACATTTAAGTCACAGATTTTTGCCTTGTCCTTGGTTGCATCTGCTAATGTCAACCATAAAGCTATAACTTCTTATTGGATTTCCAGCTATTACAAGATGCTTCATATTCCAGTATAAATCAACTGTTAATTAATAAAAGGAATCAGTAGCCAAATGAAAGACTAGTTTGAGAACAAGATCCACTTCCAAGTTAATGCACAATCTTCATATTGTTTGTTAGTAAAGTCAGTGCAAATTGATTTTCATTTGATAATTAAAAACATACATACGCAGCCTCACCAACTTAATTTAGTTGTCTAGCTTAACGAAAATATAATCCTCCATCCACAGATCAGAGAAGAAGAAGAAGAAATGAAAACAAATCAAAGCCTTATTTTTGCAAATCAAAGATAAAGAAATCACATTCAAAATGAAGAAGCAGAAGATCACAGATTAGAGAAGAAGAAGAAGTACTCATCAACGTTCTCAAATTGAAGAGATGTGGAGGTCCAGCCAGAAACACAATCCAGTGAGAGACAAAGAGAGTTGCTTCGAAGAGTCTGGGACAAGCGTGGCCTGAAGGGTGAGACGGGTCATTTGAGTCCTCTTCGAATGGGATAAAGTGACCAGTTGGGATAAGTTGTCCAGTTCTCCAATTTGGCTTCCTAAACATTGGATTAAGACTGTGGCCAATCTTGACCTGGCCAATCCGGTGAAATGAACATGGCCTAAAGATTCAATCAGTAAAATTTTTTTACTGGTATTGGCTAGTGGTGCCCTTTTAAGGTCTAGACATTTCTTGAAAATTATTTGTTTTTGGTTATTCAAAAATAGTAAAAATATTTAGCAGGAATCAGTATAAATATTAGGGAAGCGTTCAACTAAAGAAAATATTCGATGAAGATCTTTTGACAAATTATATTAACAATTAATTTAGTACATCTAACATCCCGTTTGGTAAGTATCAAAGTTGAGAAGGAAACTAATCCCTGGAATTTAGTTTCCTAAGAATTAATTTTTCTCCTGATATGTTTCATGAGTAATAAGAAAGTACTAAATTTATTATTGTATACTATATTAAGGGCAAATATGTATTGGAAAAAAACAATTTGAAACTACTTTATTTGGAATTCTCAAAATTGCACTTTTAAAAAATAACTTTCACACATATTTTCGTATATTGGTGGAAACCTAATTTTTTGAGCCCACATTTTTCCACCTCACAATAAATATCCAAACGAAAAAAAAAAATTATCACTTTTCCAAAAAAATTAGATTTTCACTAACTTTATCATTATCCAAACATACCGTAAGGGTTAATAAGAATGGAGAAGTTATAGATAGTCATCCTCATGATTTAAACATTATTAGATCTAAACATTTAATAGATAGGATGATATTTGTTAATAATCTTTGTCAAATATCTTCATACATAAAACCTATCCCTAAATATTGAAAGTTAAATTTAAAGATTTTAGGAAAGTGCTGATGTGGATGGAAACTCTAAAAAAATTACAAAATTTTTATTCATATATTTTTTAAATGCTAAAATTAATGCATCATTTTTTTTTAAAAAAGAATAATAATAAATAATAATAAGAAGAAGAAGAAGAACAAAAACAACAACAACAATAAGAATTAGAAAATTTGTAATATAGATAGTATAAAATATAATTACTATGTAGTTAAAGATTTTAAGCATAAAAATAGGTGTTAGAAATTAGAATAAAAAAGTTAAGTATATTACAGAATGAATAATCATTTACTTCATTTGCTTCAGAAACAAAAAGAAGAGAAAGATTTGATGAGAAAACCAAAGGAAAAACGAAATGTTTAAGCCCAATTAGATTCATTTTGAGTATATAAACACAATCAATTTCATTTTCTACTTGGATCACTCTCTTTCTCTCACCCTCTTTCCCTCATTTTGAAATTTTTTTTTTCATGTTTTGTGTTCTCCCCCCCAAAAAAAAAAGGGGGGGGGGGGGGGGGGGGGACATCATTATTTAAAAGAGAGAGGAAACGAGACAGCCAGAGAGGATAGAGAGTCAGAAAGGGAAGATAGAGTGAGAGAGCAGAGAGATGTGTACTGCTTAAGCTTTAGTGTCCATATGAAAATCATATAACTAGGGAAGCAAATGTCGTCGACATCGGTGAAAAATTGCCGATAATGTCTGTTGTCGTCCACCGCCGACACCGAAAAGGGGGAGGGGGGGAGGGGGGAAGAGTTTCCGTTATGGTTGCTGGAGGAATGTCGCCAAAATCGATGGGTTTCGACTGAAAATGCAGATATCGGTGGGAATTTCATTTTTTGGTTGGATATGGTGGAAAATCGGTGGATTATCGTCAGTTGTCAGTGGAATTTTCGACAAGATCTCGACCAGTGTGTGTTGGGGTTGTAATCTGAGATCTGATCTGATTTTTGTGTGTTTGTGATCTGTTGCTATTTGGTTTGTGTGTTTGTATGTTGTGATTGTGAATTTGTTTCCCTGGTTGTGATGTAAGTGTGATCGGCAGAGAAGAGAGGGCTGGTTGTGATCTGGCCGAGAAGAGAGGGAGGAAGAAGACGAAAGGAAGAGAGGAAGAAAAAGAAAGGATAAGAAAGAAATCTTTAAAGGATAAGAAAGAAATATTTCTTCCCACGTGGGGGAAAAAGGAAAGAGAAAGAAAAAATAATATAAAATAATAATATGATAATATTATATTATATAATAGATGATACATGACCTTTTTATATTGTAGCATGTTAATACACATTCCTTTTATCTTTTTTATTTTTTTGTCTTAGTGTTTAATTTGATTTTATCTATTTAAAAGTAAATAAATAATACTGTTAGTTTTTCTGTTATATAATATATAAGATTTTAGTATATATGCCTAATTGGATGAGTATTTTATTGTATTTTATGATTATTGTATTCTAATTATTATATTTTTATATCATTTTACTATATTAATTATCTCATATATAAAAATTTATATTCTAAATCAAAAATTTACAATTTTCGTAACTTTATTGATATTTCCATCGATATCGACATTTCCATCGATATTTATATAAAATCATATACTTAACATTTTCATCAACATCGATATTTTCTTCACTGTATATAACATTCTTAATTGCCACTAGATTAGATGAAGTTAAAATGAAAAGCCAGAATTTAAAAGAACAAGCATATTCAAGCACAAAAAACAAATAAATGATTGTAGTCCATATATTTATAATGACGTTACTCAATTACATAGAATTTTTGTTTTTTTTGTCAAATCCAAACTTTGCCGAGAGATTATTTACATTTATAATAAAGATTTATGCATATCATAGCAAAATTATATATCTATATATATATATTTTGAGCTTATCAAGTTAGTTAATTCTCATAAATATATAATTCATATATATATATATATATAAGCAGTTCAAGTTAGACATATCAAAGAAGACCTCTAAGAGATAGATTCACTTGACATCAACAGAACAAACTGACAGTTTATATGAGAAAAATGATGATGATGATGATGATGATAATAAATAATAAAATAGACTAAAATCTCAATACTGTGCCTGTAAGTCACTAGAAATAGAAAATATTTAGCGTGGTGTGGGATTCTCGAACAATATGACTCTGTTCCTTGTTCGTTTATGAACAAATCATGTTAGAAGTTTTTCCTTTTTCATCTATTATTTAAAGATTTAAATAAAGTTGTTCAATGCATTTACTTGTAAATCTCAAGCTGCTTTATTTGAAAAAACTAGAAATCTCAAGCTGCTTTACTTGGAAAAACCATTTTTTATTCATTTAGGATATTTGTATGGTTTAAAATGGTACTTTTCTATTTCAACGGACTTGATTTTGACAACATCACGAAGTTGATTACCATCCAATAATATAATAATCCCAATGTCATGCTCAGTTAAATGGTCTAATATATATATATATATATATATTTATCAAATTAATGGGAAAAAGTTGTCTAATAATATTGTTTTTTTTCATTTTATTATTATTATTAGTGGTGATAGTTGATTATTATTACTTTTATTATGGAAAGTAAGTGATTCATTGAGAATTAAAAGGCATTACATCATTTGTAAGAGAAAGGCCTTTTTGAGGCATACAAATCTTGAATACTATGTAATGTTTACACGCCATCTTAGTGGCAGTAGTATATCTGTATAAAAAGCTGTTGTATAGGGAATATGTTTATAAGATAAGTTGGACATTTTAATGTGGAATTATTGAATATATTATATTAATTAGTAAAATTAATATTAAAAGTTTAGTTAGATAAGTAGTAACTTTTAACATTTGTTATGTCATTAAGTTTTCAATATACTAGAGCTCTATATTACATATAAATTTTCTTATTAGGACATACTTACAATTTTTCGATCTTATTTATTAACTTTTAAATTATTTCAAATGCTATATTTAAAAATATATTTAGTATTTAAACAGAATTTATTTTATTTTTTTATTCTTTTAGAATTTTAATATTTCACTAAGCTCATATATGCTCGTAAAAGCAATACAAAACTAATAATAAAAATTTTCATAAGAAAATTGTAACACATTTTGAGAAGATATTGATTATATATATATATATATCTTAATTATTTGATATCACTTATGACTATGGAGGGACTTGGCAAGTACCTATCGAAGTATTTTTAATTAATTTTTTAGGAAGTATTAAGAAAAAAAATTATTGAACATTCAAATGCGAAAATAACATTTTTTTACCCCCCCCAAAAAAAAAAAAAAAAAAGTTGCAACATAGCATTAATGTAAATGGTTTTCGGGGATTATTTCACTATAAGTTTATAACCTCGATACAAGAAATACATTTATTGTTGATTTTTTTTTTCCCTTAAAAGTTTAAACTAGTCAGTGTGTCATACTGTGACTAGTACATGTTGATGTCAACCATCCCAATTTAATTAACTTATAAATTTCTTATAAATAAATCCCCACCGTCCATATACGTGTGGTCTAAATTATAACTATGGAAAATCTGCAGGATAATGCTTTTAAAAGTTATCCCCATAATATATGCACAATTAAATTAGCATACATTGACATGGTAAATTGTTATCAATATACTAGAGTTTGAAATAGTTATGGAAAGATAATTATAAATAAAATATTCTTTGATCACGGTTAGAGGATCAAGTTTGAAGATATACTTGTAGAAGGGCATTTAAATCATATATACATATATATATAATGTGTTGGAAAAAAAACAGTTTTAGTAAATATCTTAATTAGTTAGACTTTAAAATAATTAAATTGGTTGCATTTTAACCTACGTAATCATTTCTTCAAATTAAATATTATAAGACAATCAATGTTTAATAATGAAATGTGCCCCAAAAAAAATTCTGGTCCGCTGTTTATATACCGTTTTTTTTTTTTTTTAATATTTATTTGTTATCTTCTCATTTATCCACTTTTTATCTTCTTTTTTATTTTGGTCGATATTTACCCTTTTGTCCTTCACCTCACACTTATCTAAAAATTATATCATACTTAATAATATTTATTAGCAATTTCTTTTTTTCTTTTCTTTTTTTTGATGAAAAGCAGTTTCTTAGTTATATAATGCTTATTAACTACTAATTAATAGCAAAATAAATCTGTAATTAAAACCAGAAATATACAGTTTCAACAATATTATATTTATTAATGTTTATTAAATATTAATTATATTTAATGAAAATTTTCTTTTATTATTTTTTTCATTTTAATTTATTTTTTTGACTTTTTAGATATTTGAGATATAGGTTAAATTTGAAATAATAGCTTACAACTAAAACAAACATTTCATGATGATAAGAGGATCATTTTCGAACAGATATTCCAAAAAAGGTCTTGTTAGCCTTTTAATCATAATATTTTTTTATAAAAAAAGTTTAATAAATATCATAATTAATTAGTTGGGTCTTTAGTATAACTAAATTTGTTGCATTTTTTTTAACTATATTATTATTATTTTTTTAAAATCATACATTACAAAAAAAAAAAAAAGATCAATGTTTAATTATGTAAGGATGTCCCTCTAAAAAAAAAAGATCTGCCACCGTATGTATACATACAGAGAGAGAGAGAGAGAGAGACTGCCACCGTATGTATACATACATAGAGAGAGAGAGAGAGAGAGAGAGAGAGAGAGAGAGCTGCACTATTATAAGCGGAGTCGCTCATTATTTAATTGGCATCATTTAGTTATATTCATGTATAACTTAACTTAAAGCATCACCTACTTACATGCAAATATATCTAGGCGACACCCACTAATCAATGGGTGATTAATTACGCCCACCATGTCGTGTCATGATGTTACTTAATACGTATTGGAAAATGACAATCATACCGAAAACACTCTCAACTAGGCTGCAAGCCATTTACATATACCTATTCACCCAAAAAAAAAGACATTTACATATTACCAACCTGAGTATGCTTCAAACCATATTTTCTATCATCCGCTTCAAACCATATTTTCTATCATCACCACCGTGTACTTCAAGCTGATTGGATACATTTCGCATGGTAGGACAAGCTTGTGGATCTGCACTCAAACACGATATGCCAACTTTCAAAATCAGATCTAATTTGTCACCGATTTTCTCATTTCCAGGAGGCAATAAACGAGAATCTACTACGTCTTTGTATTCAATTCTTTGGTCAGTCCCCGAATGTAGACAAGATATGAGTTCCCCTGGGTGCTTTCCCGTTACAACTTCAAGTGTCAGAACTCCAAAGCTATAAACATCACATTTTTCTGTCACTGCCATGCTAAATGCCAGCTCTGTATACGTGTATATATATATATATATATACACCCCAAAAACGTGCATGAAAATCATAAATTAAATTGCAAAATTATGCAACATGCATATTGGCAAATTAAAAGTAAGCAAATATATATACCTGGGGCTAGGTAACCATATGTGCCTGCTATTGATGTCCAGTTTGAGGAATCTGGATTCAGAAACCTTGCAGTGCCAAAATCCGAGACATGAGCCTCAAGTTCTGAGTCCAACAACACATTTTTGCTTGAAATGTCTCGGTGAATTATTGGTGGCACACAATCATGATGCATATAGGATAATGCATTGGCTACGCCTCGCACTACTGCTATTCTTTTCACCCAATCCAACTCTTCGGCACCCTCTTCACTTCTCAGAATATCCGCTAGACTTCCTCTTTCCATGAACTGATAAACCAAAAATGTATGCAGTCCTTGAAAACAGAATCCATAAAGTTTTACGATGTTTCGGTGCTTGATTTCTGTCAATGCTGCCACTTCATTCGCAAAATGTTTTATATTCTCCATTTCCGAATCATCTCTGGCCTGAAAGTTGAGCTTTTTTACCGCTAATACATCATACCCCGGCATGTCCACTTTGTATACCTTCCCATACCCTCCCAACCCAACCAAATACTTGTCATCAAAGTTATCTGTAGCTTCCAGTATATCTTCGTACACAAGTTTTCCATCGAAATACCATATTGAAAACGGATTTTCTACTTTCAATGTTGTCCGTTCACCTTCCGACAAATTTCTTGATGGTGATTTGTTTTTCCACATAAATGTCATAATCCCAACAAATATCAACGAAATTAGCAACGCAATAGCTAAAGAAGCAACGACGACTATCAAAAGCTTGTGCTTTCCTTTCCCTCCACCATTGCTGCAGGGGAGGAGACCTTTTATGTTCCCACATAAACCTTTATTGTTGCTGAAGGCTTGTGGATTCGCTGACTGAAATATGTTCGTGCCTGGAACAGGACCCTCCAAGGAGTTGTATGAGAGATTGATACCCATTAAGCTTACCAAGTCGCTGAAAGAGGCCGGGATTGATCCAGAGAGATTGTTGTTGGACAGGTTCAATATCTCTAGACTTGTAAGCCTCCCAAGCTGGGGTGGTATTCCTCCGCTGAGAGAATTGCAACTCAAATCTAGTAAATCTTGTAATGACTCTGCTAGATTACCAATCTGATATGGGATTCTACCACTCAGCCGATTCTTGCTCAAACACAAAGTTCGAAGCTTGGAACAGCCCCCTGTTTGAGATGGAATTGACCCACTTAGCTTGTTCATTGAGAGGTCCAAGGACTCCAAGTCAGATAATGATCCAATCCCAGCAGGTACTCTGCCTGAAAGTTGGTTATCTTTCAGGTTTAGGAAGGACAACTTTGACAAATTTTGAATATCTGCTGGTATCTCACCAGATAACTGATTGGAAGAAAGATCAAGCTTCACTAGCTGGCTCAACTGAACAATCTTATCTGGTATTTTTCCAGTAATCATATTCCCAGCTATCTGCAGCAGCGTTAAATTCCGGCATTGTCCCCAGTTTGGTGAAAGCTCGCCTCGCAATTTGTTGAAGCTCAAATCAATATAAGTAAGGTTGGGATACACACCAAAGTCTTGGTCTATATATCCTGTGAGCTGGTTATATTCAAGCCTAACCCGATATAAGCTTCGACAATTTCTTAGGCTCATCGGGATTAGACCTGTGAAATTGTTGTAGGCTGCACTGAAGTTGACAAGCATTCCACCTTTACAAACTTGTGGAGGTAAATGGCCAGTGAAGCTGTTCTCTGCCAGATGCAGAACAGTCAAAGATGAAAGATTTCCAAGTTCTTTTGGTACAACTCCTGATAAGTGGTTAGTAAATAAACGCAAATCAGACAATTTGGTTAGAGTTCCCAACTCAGCAGGTATCTCTCCGGATAATACATTATTGGGAAGACGAAGAATGCTTAAGTCACTCAAATTGCAGAGAGATGAAGGAATAGGACCATTGAAATAATTCCCATCTAGAGCCAATAGACGCAGGGACTTCAAGTTTCCTATCTCTTCAGGAATTCTGCCTCCAAGCTGGTTATCTTGGAACAAAAGGTTTTTAATACTTAAAAGACCAGTTTTGGACTGGCTTGATTGAGGGAATAAACGGGGATCCAAAATTCCCTTAATCTGGTTTCGGGAAATGTCAAGCTCATAAACTTTAGTGAGATTAGCAAGGGAAAGAGGAAGAGAACCATGGAGAGAATTTGTAGAAAGATCAAGGAATTGGAGATTTGACATGAGGCCAATATTGATTGGTATAGTTCCTGTGACATTGTTTTCATTGAGATCGAGACGAAGAAGGTTGGGAAAGGATGAGAAATCAAAGTTTTGGAGGGTGCCATTTATGCCTCTGCTTGGAAGGTTTATCTGAGTTATGTTTCCTGCTCTGTTGCAGGTAATTCCATACCATTTGCATGGACTTGGAGGAGTGGAAGAACTATTGGTATGTGTTGGAAAAACCCAGGAGTTGAAAACTGATTGGTTTGGTAGGCTATTTTTCCACTCGATTAAAGCCTCAGCTTCTGTGTTTGACAGTGCATCAGCTTTGTGGAAAGAAAGCAAAGCTACCCAAGAAAAAAGGATTGAAAATGAGAGGAATTCTAGTTTCTTGGCCATGACTTGAAAATGGAAATTTGGAGACTGTTTTTTTGGTACTGTTTTGTTGGTGGCTTAATGAGGCTTTATATATTAGTTTTGTGACTTTTGTCCATGTGGGTTCAAGTTCATTAACCAATCTATGACCCTGTTTGTGAACTATTTAAATAAAGACCAAATTGTTTCATCAAATGGACTCTATTTTATTTTAATCTAATTTGTTGGAAAAATGTAATTTCGTTGGGCCTACATCTTGAAAATGCTGACACACGCTTAGTTAACCATGTTTTTCACAAACGTGATCATTTTCGCTTTTGACTTGCAATACTAAATTAACAAAGACAACCTTGAGAATTGGTTGCCCGAGCCTTTTTACTAATTTTGTTGGTAATAGTTGGCTACCCGAGATCGATCTTATGTATGGGAGAAATTGAAAAAGAAATAATAATTAATTAACCTAGTTCTAAAATACAGGGGATGAAAAATAGCAATTCACGAACTTTATTATTATTATTATTATTATTATTATTATTATTATTATACTAATGGAAATTCATTTGTTTTGTAAGAGAATTAATGAGGAAAAGAAAGTTTTGTATCATCTTGGTTGTTTAGTATGGAAAGTGAAAATAGAAATTAGTAAGATATTAACTTTTACAAATTATAATTTTAGTTATTTGGATTAAGTATATATAAAAGTATAATTTAGTATTAATAGTGGTGTATTTGGGAATAAGATTCCAAATCCTTTACAAAATTATAAGATGCTATTTTCTTTCCCCATCTCCATAGTTACCTTCAGTTGTTTCAAATCCAAATTTTACACTAAAAAGATATTATTTATTTATATAGCACTGAATCTTACATGTAGATATAACAATTTAATTGGTTAAAATATCATAATCAGTTTACTTTTCCATCTCATCTTTTTAAATAAAAAAATAATTAAATAAAATCAATTAATAATCGTGACATTCCATTATTTATAATGGATTAGATAAATAACAAAAATCTTTATTCTATATACAAAAACATCGCCTTTTTTGTTTTTGTTTTTAATAATATCTAAGCATAACATTAATTGCCATGTGACTCACGTAGTGGCACAAACATTATTTATCTTAACAGCTTGAAGTATATAATGAGAGACCAGTTGAAAACATATCATAAAAGCAACCAATTAAACAATAAAAATGGAAATAAATTATTTGTCCAAGTTATTGTAAGGGAGTTAGGACATCTTCCATCGATTCCAAAGTCTTGTTCCATTTGGCTTTAACTATATGTTAATCTTATCTACTTATCCTTCATGTCCAATAT
The DNA here is from genome assembly GCF_031755915.1 of Ziziphus jujuba. Lineage (NCBI taxonomy): Eukaryota > Viridiplantae > Streptophyta > Magnoliopsida > Rosales > Rhamnaceae > Ziziphus > Ziziphus jujuba. The sequence continues at coordinate 24,094,168 of NC_083386.1, forward strand.
TTATGTAAAAGCAACACAAGTCATGAAGAACATGTAGTGCAAGAGAAACATAATGATGATTTTTTGGTTCAATCCACTAAAACTTTCTTAATTCCATGTGTTTTTTCTTCCATGTTTAATTAAAATGCAAGAAGATCCAATATATACATCCACCATTAATATTAATATTAATAAATTTGGGAAGCTATAGATGGTTCTGCTCAGTGACGAAACCAGGATCCTTAGTTTTGGGGCGCAATGTGAAGGAAAAATAAATATATATCGAAATATAGATGTATGTATTTTTCATTTATAATATATAATAATTCAAAATATAAAACGAATAATAGATGCTATAATAAAAAGGACAAAAGGTTTAAAAAAAAATATTAATTATCAAGGAAAAAATATGATATTAAGAAAACAGGTGCAAAAAAAAATTAATTCTAGACAAGTTTGTTATATTTTAACACAACCTTTGTGTAATTATTGAAGAAAAATTGTTTATAAGTAAATTTAATTTTTAGACTAATTATTAGGTGAATATATATATTTTTTGGCAACATCTATACAGATGTATAATCACATAAAATATATATTTAGCTAAAATTAAAAAAAAAATCTAATGCTAAAACTTAGTTTATCACTTCATTACTAAAAAAGTACATAAAATTACTAATTGAGTTTATGATATATTTAATATATAAACTAAATTCTTTCTATTTTTAACAAATAACAGATATTTTGATTGGAAGCTTTTAAAGTGGCAATCGATTATAGAAAAATTTATTTGGTATGTTATTAATGGGGGGCCGAAATTTTATTTTCATTAACTTTAATTTCTTAAAAAAGAAAATTAAAAGAAAATGGGGCGGGGCTAAATATAGTTTCGTCACCGGTGCTGCTGAAATTTTTGGTCATTCGAAGTTAAGCTTTAAATTTTTGGGTTACCGTTGGTCATCTATCAACATGACCCTTTGAAATTAAACAAAATGGTTGTTATTGTTATACTGACATTTAATTATTTAGAAATTAACGATTTATTTTTTTATTTTTAATTTTTTGAAGAAATTGACTATATTTAGAAAAAATTAAAAGGAAAACTAATCAAAATGTTGGATAGGGTTAGTCAAGCCAACCATACTAGCTAATATAATAGTCACGTCTCAGTATTATTTCACAATTTCGCTTACATTGATTTAGGAAATAATTAACCAAACTTTTCAGTGATGCAAATACATGTGATCTATTAAAGTGACTGGTTATGATATTAGCTAGTATGGAAGCCCGGCTTGGACCTACAAATCAACGAAAACTAGGAAAATTTTGACCAAAAACAAACAAGAGCGCATACTTTACTCTCCTTTTTTTTTTTTTTTAATTAATGTATTTTTTTTTTTCCCCCACCATTTCTTTCGCTCACTCGTATATTGAAATTGAATCACATAAGGAAAAAGAAAAAATAAGAGAAATTGTTTCCAAAAAAAAAAAATATACATATATATATATATATATCAGAGAAATTGAAATTGTTACATGTCCTATTAAGGTCATGGGGATTCAAGCATCTATGTTTCTAACTCTGGAAAAATTGTGTCTATATGACAATGGTAAAAGTCCAGAGATCAAATCCTGTTCTAATATCATAAAAGAAAACTCGGGAAAAAAAAAAAGAATAAAATAACACTTGTTTTTGTGAAGTGTAATAGTCAAATATTTTGGCCTAATTATGTTTGTTTTTATTAGAGTTTTTTCTTCTTCTTTTTTCGGTCAAAATCTTTTATTAGAGTTTGACAAAGTTTTTTTCATATCATTTTCCAGTTTTCCTTGGGCAACATAAATTAAACCGACAAGGAAAGGTGGAATAAAAAGCATGACCAATTCTTTCACACACACACGCACGCGCGGGAGCGCACACATAAAAAACAAAAAATATATAAAAATAAAAATAAAAATAAAAATAAAAAAAGGAAAAGAAAGAGCATAATCAATTAGTGGGCTGGACCATATTCAAGTTGGGCCAGATATGGCTTCAAAGTCCAAGCTCTGTTCGTAAAAATGCTTGTCCCTACATTGAGGATCTTCCTTCGATTAATTTCAATGCTGACAAAAATCTGAATTGGTTCTGTTACTATACCCTTTTCATTTTTGAGAAATGCGATTGGTTTTATTTTTGTTTCTTTCTTTCTTTAATTTGGAGGCTATTTCTTTTAGCAATTTACAATGTTTTTACTATTATAAAATAATACTAGTGATATAAAAAGTTTACTGAATGAATAAGTTATTATTTTATTAGTTTAGTATTTAACAATAATATTATAGGTAATAAAATATTTATCAAATAATATTTTGTTTATATTTATCAAAGAATACATTGTTTAACATTTATTAAATAGCATGTATTAATAATTTAGTATATTATTGACCATATATTTATATAATTTAAATATGAATAATTAAATTTTTAAATAGATAAATAAATAAATAAATAAAACAATGAAATATTGACATATGCATATCATTCACCATATTATATGATAAATATTTTAATAACTTTAGCTTTACTGTTTATTTAGTTAAACACTTATCCAATAAAATATTAACATCACACGGATAAACATTTAGATTTTTTAATACCTCTAAGTACAATTATAGACTTTGTAGTCAATAAAGAATGAAAAATAAATAAATAAAAAGATTGAAATCCCATGTTTCTACAAAACAGTGCAATAGTAAAAGTTTAAATCCTCCATCTTCTAATATATATATATATATATTTGAAACTATTCTCAAAGTTAAAAATAAAAAATCAAAATAAAATAAAAGAAAAAATAAGATTGAAATTTCACTAGCAACAATTTTAATTCCAATACATTAGGGTTCCGTTAGCATAGAAGTTTAGGAGACTTTATGAACACATTGGCAGACTAGTATTATTTTTGGGCGATCGTCGTCGACTGCGCGGACTGACAGACAAAATCATGAGGAAGGTCAAACGAGAAGTTTCATCGATGGCTGCATCGCTATTGGCGGAAAAAATAGCCAACAATGACGACCTCCTCGATCAAATCCTTGACCGACTGCCAATAAAATCCCTGATTAGACTACAATCAGTATCCAAACACTGGCTATCTCTCGTCTCCACCGTTTACTCTCGCCGTAATACTCGCCCAAACTCCGCCAGCGGCTTAATCATGTTCTGCAACAGTTATACTTTCATAGATTTCATCGATTTCAACCTCAGAAACACCACCCACTTCAAATTCTCCGGCGGCCCCGGGCCCTTGAAATCTCTTCCATTCCTTGAAAGCAATGCAAAAGAAGGTATTGATCTCTTGCACGCCTGTAATGGGTTATTGCTATTTCGTACCCTAGATAGGAATTTCTACGTAGCCAATCCCACCACAAAGCAATGTATGAAACTTCCTCGGCCTCCATCATTGGCTCGCAATAATGGATGTTTCATCTTCAATTTAGCTTATGATCATTGTAAGTCGAAGCATTACTTCAAAGTTGTTTGCGTTACAAAGAGTGGCTATGGATCACACAAGATTGATATTTACTCATCCCAGACAGGTCGTTGGAAGCACTCCGGTTTTTTCAATGAGTACATGCATTTAAATCTTGATGATTATGATGGTTGTTCTCTTGGTGGTGTCTTTTGGAATGGTGCTATTCATTGGATTCGGGTCGGCCGTTTAGTGTATTTCAATGTCGAGGAAGGAGTATTAAATATAAAGGGACTGCCATTGCCCAGGGACGTCGACAACATGTCAAAACCAAGGATCAACTGGTATTTCGAGGAGTCGAGAGACCATTTGCTTTTCATTGCTACCTTCTTGCTAAATGGGTTTCATGATGTGAATCCGGAGTTTGATATCTATGAGTTGGAGAGGGACTATTCCAAATGGACGTTCAAGTTCCATGTTGATCTCCGTGAATCTGTATTGCCTTTTGTACCAAAATATAATGGCATCTTTCACATAATTTTTGTTGCTCCAAGTAAGAAAGATGAAGAATCGTACATGGTACTCCAAACATCGGGTATACTTGTAGTTTACTACTTCAAGACTCAAACTTTGACTCAAATTGTTTCGCATCCTTCAAGAATGATTAACTTACCTTTTCAATATTTTTATCCCTACATTGAAAGTGTCGCTCGGCTTAATTTGAATGCTGATCAATGATGATCAAATTTGATTTGGTTCTGTTAATGTGAACTGCTATATACATATAGAGGGTTTTATTTTTGTTTCTTTGTTTCCAATCTGAGGCTAGTTTTAGCAATGTACAATGCTTTCTCTAATTTTATTCAAGAAAAAAAAAATCGTCTTTGAAATTGCTATTTCAAATTAAACATTTTATTAATTTGGATTAAGTATTGAAGCATAATTTAGTATTAATAGTCGTTGTGTTTGGGCATAAGATTCCAAATGAAGAAAACCATTTGTTTTCTAATCTCACTTTCATGTGTAATTTGTTTTCTTTCAGTTTCATACTTATACTGAAAAAATATACTATTTTCCACTAGTATTAACCATTATTAAGGAATCTTGAATGTTAGATGACAACTTAATTGGTTAAGTATTATATATGGTTTTACTTTTTGATATAACTTATTTTTAGTTTTAGAAACTTATATTTTAAATAGGGTCCATTAATAACGTTGATGGTCATCCAATTGTGATACCGTTTCTACACCATATAATATGATCATAATTGCCATATGATTCAAGCGGTGGCACATTCATCTATTTTAACAGCCATGGATACATAATTAGAGAGGCATTGGAAACACTTATGATCATAAAACAACAAAATTGGAGAAAAAGAAGAATTATTTGTCATGTTATTGTTAGGGGATTTAGGACGTCAATGATCTATTTCCCAAGTCCTCTTCCCTTAGCTTTAGCAATATGAAAATCTTATCCATTTATGCTTCTCGTTCACCATTGGAAGCAGCAAGTTTCATGGAGAACATGTAATGCAACTACAAGATAAACAAAATGATTATCACCCAACAAAAAAAAAAAAAAAAAAGATAGAGAGAAACATAATAATGATTTTTGTTTCAATCAACTTTCTTAACTCTATATATATATATATATATATTTTTTTTTAAATCTTGAACATGAAACGAAGATCCAATAATCCACTAATAATATGAATATGAATATCTTTTAAATTAAAGTTATATATGGTGTTCTGCTACAATTTCTGGTTCGGGGAAAGTTAAGCTTTAAAACTTTGAGTTTCCAAGTAGGTCATTTTTCAAATTGACTCCCTTGAAACTCCTTGAAATTAATAAGGCCTTGTGACTTCTGGTTTATTTTACTTAATTGTGTGTAATTTGCCTATTTCTAATATTTTTTACTAAATAGTTATTTAATTGTGCAAAAGTAACAAGGTGTTGTAACTTTTTGGATTTAAATTGGTAATTTTTATTTTTATTTTTATTTTTTGATAATAGCTTGTCATTCGTAATTATTAGAAATGTAAGATTGTTCTTTTTCCTTCAAATTTATAACTACTCGAAATATAATAAATTTTAAAGAATATTAATCGATATTTGGAGTAAACAAATTATATACAGTTAAGTAGAAAAAATTAAAATGAGTGTGATAGCTCAGTTGATAAGAGCAATCCTATCTACGTTTTCTACACTGGATTCGAGTCTATATGGAAACATGTAATCAGTAAAAAAAAAAAAAAAAAAAAAAAAGTAGAAAAAATTAAAAACCAACACGCTATCAAATGACACGTAAACAAACTGCCAAAAAAAAAATCCGTAGAAGAAGGTAAATAAAAAGAAAGAAGTAGGAGAGAGAGGACGAGGAAAAAAAAAAAAAAAAATCCTCCGCATGATCAACTAGTGTGGGCTGGATTATATTCGAGTAGGGCCAGATCTGGCTTAATGTTCCAAGCTAGGTTTAGAAAAATATTTGGGCCAAAATTCTATTCTCTAGCCCAATTGTCAATTGAAAATTGCTCAAGTCTGCCGAAACTTAAACGTCAGAATCCATTATCGATTCCTTTTTATCCCACCAGAAATAAATAAATAACTCAAGGCGCTTATTTTACAGGTACCACTAATAAAGGTTAAGGGGTATTTCAAAAATATAAACAAACGTTCAGGGGATTTAAAAAAATAAAAAATAAAAAAAATCAGGGGACGATCCCTTGTATATATATTGGCAGAGTATTGGGCCCAATCTGCGACCGACAAATTGAAAATCTCATCCATGGCCGATTCTAATGAAACAACAACATCATATCTATGGCCCAGAAAAACAGGCAACAACGATGACCTCCTCACAGAAATCCAAGTCGGACTGCCATGATTACACTAAAATCAGTATCCAAACACTGGCTCTCTATTATTTCCGTTGCCGTTTTCGTTCTCGACGTGCCCCTTACCCAAACTCCGCCAGCGGCCTAATATTGTTCTGCAATGGTTTCAGACCACAACGTGTAATAAATTTCATGGATTTTAATGGATTCGAATTCTCCAACCACGCCACTTGCCCCTTGAGATCTCTCCCTTTCCTGGGTTGTTATTTTGCACTCCCAATCCAGAAACAAAATTTAATTTACATGGCCAATCCAAACACAAAGCAAATTACCATACTTCCTCGGCCTTCGTCAATGTCGGATTGCCATGCTTATGGTCCTGGTAAGTCGCCGCATTCCTTCAAAGTCGTTTGCATTAGGACTAGTGGGTGTATAAAGAAGCCATGCCAGATTGAGATTTACTCATCCCACACATGCCATTGGAAGTTCTCCGGTGGATTTTTCCAACTTACCTCCCTGTATATCACTTTTATCACTTTCTAAGTGTGTTTCTCTTTGCGCTGTTTCTGATGGGGGTATTTTGGAATGGTGCTTTTCATTGGGCTATTCATGGTTTTGGGGCCTCATTCAATGTTGAGAAGGAAGTACTAAACCAATTGCCATTGCCATTAATGATAGAGCATCAAAGAGGAGGATAAATTGTTATCTTCATTGCATCTTATTAAGACGTTTTATACCGATGATTACCATATGAATCCGGAGTTTGATGTTAATAAGTTCCACCTTGATATCCCTGAATCTGTATACACCTTAATACAGACTGAATATAACAAGTACTCCTACATCATTTTTGTCCGTCGAAGTGAGCAAAATGATGAATTATAAATGGTGCTCCAAAAACAAGACCATTCACTTTTGGTTTACTACTACAAGACTCAAACTGTGAAGCACATTATTAATCCTGATCATCTTTCGAAAATGAAGTTCTTACCTTATTGTTATTTGTATCCCTACATTGAGAATCTCGCATGGGTTAATTTTAATGCTGATGGTCAAGTTTGATTTTGTTCTGTAACCGACTTATATGGATGACTTTTTGGTTCACTCAACTTAAACTTTCTTAATTCCATATATTTTCTTCAATGTTTAACATCAAAAGAAGATGCAATACATCCTCCATTATTGTTAAAACTAATATGACTATTTTTGAAAATGTGAAGCTATATATGGTGTTGACAGATCAAAATTACTGTCTGATGACAAATCAAAATGTTGGACAGGGTAGTATTCAAGCTATCAAACTTGGTAATTGGTAATTGTTATGTCCTCTCTATATCTCACAATTAACCAAGCTTTTTCAGTGATGTGCAATTGCATATGTGAATGCGGGTCCACAACAAGCTTCTAAATGCTTTTATCCTTTTTAAGAAGTCACTTTAACATATCAAATTTGATTTATATCTCGAAATATATATATATAAATATACATATATATCAATGACATCTAAAAAAATTATAAAGAAGCTATAAATGTGCATATTTACCTTTTTAGGTGTTGTTTGGTAATGTGGTTTATATTTTACTAGCATTCATCGTGTGCAATGCACGGTATATTTAATCATAATAGATTGTTTTAAAAATAATCAATAATTATTAATTATATTTAAAAGCTTTTTTAAAATTTTTATTGTTTATAATTATATTTGATTTTTTTTTTCAATCTATACTATAAAAGTTTATCAAAAAACTATAAATTTGACTTATATATATAATACTATACAATTATAAAATTCAAATTTAAAAATATATACAGATATAATGTTTCCATGTATGGAATTTTCTTATCTGATTTTTTTCCATTTATGAAATTTAAATTTAAATTCATTTATATAATTTAATTCAAATTCAAATATATTTAAATAATATTTTTCACCTATATAATTTAAATTTCAATTTAAATGTATTTTGATTCTTTACAAATAATTTATTTTGATATATTAAATATTCATAATTTAATTTACATATTTATTTATTAATTTATTATTTAAGATTATTATGTATTAATATTATCATAATTTTAAGATTATATTTTAAATGCAACTTAATATATTTATATATATATATATATATATAAGTCTTTATAAACATTTGTTTCCATTGTTAAAACATATATATATATATATATATATATAAAAGTACATCTTAAACATTTTTTGAAAAATATTAAAAAAATACATTATTCAACATAAATTTATTGGTAAGAAGATCAATCTCATTATTAGTTACTGTATTTTAATATTATTATCTTATAATGAAATCCCATTTCTTATATATCTATATATGAATATGTATTGGTTTATAAAATTATTATGTGAAATATTTTGATAATAAATTTTTTTTTATTACATACATGTTTTTTACCTTATCTTTTAAAATTTAAAAAAAAAATCCAAATAAGAAGATTAATTTTATTATTAATTTATTTATGATTATATATATTTTAAGGATATCAAATAAAGATATCGATTTTATAATTGAAATCTATATATTAGAATATTAAAATTCTACTTATTACATATACATATACGAATATGAATATGTGTTAGTATATGGAATTTTTGTGTAAAATATATTTAAACATAAAGAACATTTTTTGTTATATAATAAAATAAGGAGATCAATTTCATTAGCAATTGCTGTATTAAATTCTTGTTATTTTGCAATAAAATAAACATAAAAATTAATAAAAATATTTATATATAGATTATAATTATTTTAAAATATTTTCTTATAAGTATATAAAATTTATGTAATCAAATTTAAATACATATAATATTCTTTATTATTGCTTTTGTATTTTTGTATTTTTATTATTTCCTGAGAGTATGGTATCAATGTATATATATATATATAATATATTTGTTATATATATATATATATATATATATATATTTATATAAATAAAGTAATTTTAAGCATTTGTTTTCTTTGTTGATATAAATACATATATAAATATATTTTAAACATTTTTTTGGAAAATATTTTTAAAATGCATGATTTACCTTAATTGTTTTGGTAAGACGATCAATATTATTATTTATTATATATTTTAATCTTACTATTTATAATATAATTCAATTTATTAATATACATATATATATATATATATGTGAATATATATTGGTATATGGAAATTTTAGATAAAATATATTTAGTAATAAGAAAACCGTTTATTATATACATATTTTTTATCTTATCTTTTAAGATTTAAAAAAAATATATATCAAATAAGGAGATGAATCTCATTATTAATTTATTTCTGTTTACATATATTTTAAAAATATCAAATAAGGAGATAAATTTTATAATTGAAATCTATAAATTGGGATATTGAAAGTCTATTTATTACATATATATATATACTACAATAATGAGGAGAATATTTTGATGAATTATCATTGACAAAATAAAATATAAATGATAGCTGACCATATATATGCATATATCATTACCAAAATAAAATATAAATGATAGCTGACCATATATATGCATATATTGTGTATCTTATGATACACAATTCGCTACAATACATGATACAAAAACTGGTACTTGTCCTTCATGTCGAATGGTGTTATATGTTGGCTTTTCCATATTCATCTTAACAACAAATTCATTCAGGATGCACTTGCAAAACACCACATCCTGATGTCCCTCCATCTCGAATGGTGTTGGCTTTTCCATATCCATCTTAACAACAAATTCATTCAAGATGGACTTGCAAAACACCACATCCTAGTCATCAACCAAATTTATAGCATTTGGAAATGCAAACTATTGAAACCAAAAGACTTTTAAATTAAAATTATTATCAATTTTTACAGAAAGTATTCAGATATAAATTGAAATTATGTATGGTACAAAGTATCCCATTGTGAGGTAAATCAACTTACTTACAGTAGAAACAAACACTAATTGGCTTTTAGGTGATGGTTTTGAAAAATTCAGTGAGAAGATGAAACGCACATGTAACAATGTAAATGGAATGCATCCAATTTGGTTCAAGCTTCAAGGTTTTATCATATAGACAATGATAGATTCAAAGGAAAAGCAAAGGAAAAAATTCTTACAAAATTCAATTCTATTCATGTTTAAGCTAAATCACACCATATGGAACATGAACTCTTTAAAACTCACACCAAAAAAAATAATTAAATAAGAAATATCTCATAAGACTGTTTTAACTATTGTAATTCACATCCACAAGTGCTAATATTAGTCAAAAACTGGGATTTTATAAATGGCTTAATCAAATGGGTTTTTATTTCAGAATGTAGCCAAGTTTCAACATTGGATGTGGCGTATACCCAAAAAAATAAAAAAATAAAAATGGATATCAATGGTACAAAAATAAATTATTAATTCATATGTAAAATTTAATTTCTTGATGTGCATATAATTTAATAAATTGACTTAAATAATAAAATTAAAAAAAATTGCTATGCAAATATAATAAAACACAATATATGTATTTTAATAAAAAAGTACGTTTTTTAAAAAGGTATTAAAAAAAATATTCAGGTAGTAACTGTAATTATTCAAAATTTATTATATACTAAAAATATTTCTATATAAAAATATTCATGAAATAAAAGATAATTCTATAATAAATATTTAATTATATAAAATCAACAACTAAGTTAAATTAATATCTCAATTGTTATAAACTCCCACATAATGAAATATCACCAATTGAGTTTCAAATGACAGTTTTAGAATTTGAATGATGAGTTGTGAAACAAGTATTACGATGATGGGATGTGTTGTGTTTGCTTAAGCAAGTGTGACAACATGATAATGTTTCCAAACTAAAGTGCAAATTTATCAGCTTCTATGAGCATCTCTCTAGTTTCTACCTTGAATGAAAGTGACATAATAACAACATGAACTGCCAATCTTTCAGCTTTTTTTTTTTTTTTTTTTGCTAGGATCTCCAGTATATAATATGCCATTAAAAGACAGCGAAGTTATAAAAATTGGCAGCTGTCCTTCATGTCGAATGGTGTTATATATTGGCTTTTCCATATTCATCTTCACAACAAATTCATTCAGGATGGACTTGCAAAACACCACATCCCGGTCATCAACTAAATTTATTGACAACAAGACTTTAAATTAAAATTATTACCAATTTTTACAAAAACTATTCACATATAAATTGAAATTATGTATGATACAAAGTATCCCATTGTGATGTAAATCAACTTACTCACAGTAAAAACAAACACTAATTGGCTTTTGGGTGATGGTTTTGAAAATTGAATGAGAAGATGAAAAGCACATGTAACAATGTAGATGGGATGCATCCAATATGGTTCAAGCTTTAAGCAGGTTTTATCATAAGACAATGATAGATTCAAAGGAAAAGGAAAGGAAAAAATTCTTACAAAATCCAATTCTATTCATGTTTAAGAAGATAAATCACACCATGTGGAACATGAACTCTTTCAAACCCCACACCAGAAACAAAACCAAAATAAATAAATAAATAGGAAATATCTCATAAGCCTTGTTTAATTACTGTAATTCACATCCACAAGTGCTAGTCAAACGGTTTTTATTTTAGAATGTAGCCAAGTTTCAACATTCGATGTGGCTTATACAAAAAAAAGAAAAAGAAAAAGGGAATATCGATGGTACAAAAATAATTTATTGATTCATACGTAAAATTTAATTTCTTGATGTGCAGATAATTTAATAAATTGACTTAAGTAATAAAATAAAATAAAATGCTATGCAAATATAATAAAACACAATATATGTATTTTTAAAAAAAAAGTACATTCTTTAAAAAGGTATTAAAAAAATGTATTTAGGTAGTAACTCTAATTATTCAAAATTTGTTATACACTAAAAATATTTCTATATAAAAATATTCATGAAATAAAATATAATTCCATAATAAATATTTGATTATATAAAATCAACAACTTAGCTAAATTAATATCTCAAATGTTATAAAGTATCACATTGTGACATAAATAAACTCCCTCATAATAAAATATCACCAATTGGATTTCAAGTGACGGTTTTAGAATTTGAATTATGAACTGTGAAACAAGTGTGATAATGACAGGATGTGTTTTGTTTGTTTAAGCAAGTGTGACAACATGATAATGTTTCCAAACTAAAGTACAGATTTATCAGCTTCTATAAGCATCTCTCTAGTTTCTACGTTGAATGAAAGTGACATAATAATAGCACGAGCTGCCAATCTTTCAGTTTCTTTTTGGTTTTTGCTAGGATCACCAGTAAATAATATGCCATTAAAAGACAGCGAAGATAGAAAAACTAGCAACGGTCCTTCATGTCGAATGGTGTTATATGTTGGCTTTTTCATATTCATCTTAAAACAAATTCATTTAGGATAGACTTGCAAAACACCACATCCTGATCATCAACCAAATTTATAGTGTTTGGAAATGCAAACTATTGAAAACAAAAAACTTTAAATTAAAATCATTACCACTTTTTACAGAAACTATTCACATATAAATTGAAATTATGTATGATACAAAGTATCCCATGATGATGTAAATCAACTTACTCACATTAAAAACAAACACTAATTGGCTTTTAGGTGATGGTTTTGAAAATTGAGTGAGAAGATGAAAAGCACATGTAAAAATGTAAATGGGATGCATCCAATTTGGTTCAAGCTTTAAGGTTTGATCAGACAATGATAGATTCAAAGGAAAAGGAAAGGAAAATTTTCTTACAAAATTCAACTCTATTCATGTTTAAGAAGATAATCACACCATGTGGAACAGAACTCTTTCAAACCCCACACCAAAAACAAAATAAATAAATAAATAAATAAAATATATCTCATAAGGCTTGTTTAACTATTGTAATTCACGTCCACAAGTGCTAATATTAGTCAAAAACTAGGATTTTATTTCAGAATGTAGCCAAGTTTCAACATTAGATGTGGCTTATACAAAAAAAATAATAATAATAACAAAAAAATTAAAATGAATATCAATGGTACAAAAATAATTTATTAATTCATATTAAATTAATAGAAAGATTGCAACGGGGTACACTAACAGAAAAGGCACTTGCCTCATACTATAAAAGAAGGTAAAGTCAGTTATCATACAAAGGTACATCCTTCGAGTGATCTTCCTCAAGCTATAGGTGGTTATTAATTCATACCTAAAATTGAATTTCTTGATGTGAAGATAATTTAATAAATTAACTTAAATAATAAAATTAAAAAAAAAATGTTATGCAATATAAAACACAATATATGTATTTTTAAAAAAAGTACATTCTTTCAAAAGGTATTAAGAAAAAGTATTTAGGTAGCAATTGTAATTATTCAAAATTTGTTACACATTAAAAATATTTTTATATACAAATGTTCATGAAATAAAATATAATTCTAGAATAAATATTTAATTGTATAAAATCAACAACTAATATTTAATTGTATAAAATCAACAACTAAGTTAAATTAATATATCAATTGTTTATAATCAGCCCAACAAAGCATACAAAATATTATTTAAAGCATTAAGTTGTGATGAAAAAATAAATAAAGATTTAACTAATCTTGCAAATTAGTCAGTAAACAACCACATCAAAATAGTAAATCTAACTCAAAATTGCTCATTTTAACATGGAATTAAATTTAATCGTTCTTCATCTTCCTTTTTCCTTTACACTTGTACTAATCTCTCTCTCTCTCTCTCTCTCTCTCTCTCTCTCTCTCTCTCTCTCTCTCTCTCTCTCTCTTCCTTTTTTCTTTACACTTGTACTAATCTCTCTCTCTCTCTCTTGTCGATTATCATGTTCAACATGCAAATAAACCAAAAGGAGTGAGCTCTCCAACTAACTGTACAGTAAATTATGATCTAAACCAACAGTGCTTAAAAAAATGCTAAGATACCCTAATTTTGATTTGCGCCATGCTTGGACTCGTCAGTATTGTTCTTTGTTTTAAATTTTCGAGATTAAGAAAAAAAAAAATATATATATATATATATATATAAAAGAAAATCACTTTTAAATCAACAAGATTATAAGGGGCCAGTAAGACCAATTTCTACATATTGCCCTTTTTGTACGTATTATAAAATAACGTGCTATTATTTTTGTTAAATTATGTGATAGCTAAATGCTTTGACATCTTAAATTATGAGGGTGCAGAAAGGATTCGAAAAGCAGTGTAAAACATGGACTTATTAATTGGGCCATCATTTGGTTCAATGCACGCCAAAGAGTTATATGGATTATTGAATATTAAAGATCATGCAAGATAATAATTATCTTTGGCTTGAAAATAACCTCCAATTTCCCATTATAGATATATAGAATGAAAGAAGATAAATATATGTTTTGTTATTTGTAATTACTGTGATGGGCATTAGATTCCGTTATAAAAATAATAAGCCATACATTTAACAATGTATTAACTTTTACATTAAAAACCTAATATAGAAATTTATTCTCACCAAAAAAAAAATAATAATAATATAATATAGAGAAGTCTAACATTTTTTTTTTTTAACAACCAATTAACAAAATATGAGATACGTACTCCTAAAAATAGTCAACAAGTAGCTTTTTACTCTTCTTTTTTTTTTCTTTTTTTCTTTGTTTTTTTGGGTTGTTGTTGTTGTTGTTGTTGTTTGGCTGACCTTGAAGTGAGCGACTTTCATTGCTGTATAATGTGCACGTGGTTAAGGTCAAGGACATTTTTCGTTTTTGGTGAAAGGACATAGTCAGACAAGCTGAAATTGTATTTGTACACAAGTTTCTAGGATAGATGTTGGTTCGGTTTGATTAGTTTTTTACTTTTATTTTGCAAACTAAAAAATGAAGGAAAATTAAACCAAAATGAATCTATCAATTTCTGTTCAATTTAGTTTAGTTTGGTTGGATTGAATATTTTATCATTTTTGTTAATTTTAAAAAATTATTATTTTTAAATGTTTTAAATTTAATATTATTAATGTACTTAATAAAATAATTTAAAACAAGAAAATATATTAAAAATATAATTAATTATAAAAAATAATATAATATATATGTTTGATTAAAAATATAATTACGATTAATGGGCGCATGCAAGGGTTCATCAACACTATCCACAGTGTGCGAGACCTTGAACTCCATGCCTTTTACTAATCTGACATCTGAAAATAGATTGAAAATTTGCAATAACTATATATTGTTATTAGAGTATTCATGAAAAGCAATCTGAAGGAACTATATAAACAGATATACCTGTGCTTTACAAATACAAAACGATCCAAAGGGCTGGACAACAACAACCACCTAATTAGTAACGCGTTGAATTGCACGAATTGAGTTGGAAGTCCACTTCCTTTGTAAAAGTTTTTTGTTTTTAATTTTTAATTTTTATAATTTTAGAATTAAAAATTTGTTTTTTATGGATTTAATCTTACTTCTTAACAAACAAATAATAATAATAATAATAATAATAATAATAATGGGGAAGCCTGTACGTGGCAACTGACTTTGGCATGACCATGTGTAGTGATGGGCAGTTGGACAATAATGGGTTGGGGACAGTAAAACAGGACCAGGGCTTAACATGTAGGAATTTAGAAACTGGCCATGGTGAAATACTCGTTCTCTTTGAGAGAGAAGTAAAAGGCTTAAATTGCCCTTTATATCTGGTCCTCATATGCTCGGTTTGACAATAAACATCCATTTTTATCATGATGTGGCAAAAGGAGAGGTTCAAACATCCATTTTTATTAGGATGTGGCAAAAAGCGAGGTTCAAAACAAATATTAAGGGTTCCGAAACAAGGAAATGTCAACGAGAACATTAGCTCTCAGGTATTGATAGAAAGAACCTTTTAGAAATATGAAAATATGGACAGAATTTTTTATATTAACCCTTGAAAAATACGGTTTTTAAAAGAAATATCAAATAAATTATGGAATTTTTTAATCGATGGTTCTAGGTACGACAACCATTAAGTTTCGATGGGTGATATTTCCATATTTCTCAAGGGAGAATCGAACTATATTTATTAAAAAATAAAAAATAAAAAATCAAGAGGTGTCATTAAGAGTAATTCAAAAGTAAATGTGGAACTGATTGGATAGGTAGCAAATGAAGCACTGATATGGCTGGAATCCTAATGTTATTTGGTAAAAGATAGAAAATATTTTTGAATTTTCTATTGGAATAAAAGTTTCAACACCAAAATATGGACTATATAATAAATTAGGGCCATCTAATGTCCTTTTTATTATTAAACTACTTTTCTTTGCGCGTAATCTATCATCATTATTTTGGAGGATCATTAGAAAGTACTTTTCTTAGCGCGTAATTTATCATCATTATTTTGGAGGATCATTAGGAAGACTTTCGGCTAGAATTTGAAGTAGAAGCCACACGTCCCACTTCCTTTGAAGGCTCGGCATTTTTCTTGCTTCCACTGCCATGAAAATCACGATGAGAATCGCCGATATTATAAAAGATTTGGGAATAGCCATTGATTCTTGGTGATCAAGAGGCAATAGATTATTTAGGATTGATAAAATAAAACACAAATGTTGATAAACCCAAAACGCACACACATTTTATGACGTTTGGGTCCAAAGCTGCATAAGTGCATATGTTATCCCCACTAGTCACACTTATTATTGAAGCATCACACATATCAGTGTAATCGAGTGGGAGTCAAAGAGAAAAACCAGTGCATTAATCAATATGCTAGATTTTCTAAGGTTGCAATATTACGTGCATGTTTCCACTTTGGAATAAAGAATTAATTATCTTTTATAGGAGTATCACTTAGGTACAACGGTACAGTAGGCAACAATCACATATAAGTGTAAAATAAATGAATATATATATATATATATATATATACTCATACACAATATTAAAATAAAGCATGAAAGTTCAACAAAAGATATTTATTAAATATTCTGTTAAGAAAGAATGGCTTATTGCAGTACATTAATATGTAATTGTGTATATATATATATATATATATTTTCTCTTTTTAAGATACGCATTTCATATAATAATGATATGTGTATCTAAAATTCAAAATCCCATGTGATATACATATTTTTTACCTATAATCTTATATCATATTTTTACACTTAGAAAATTAATAGGAGGAATATAGTAGTAGACAAATAACAATTACGTTTTTTGCAAGACATATATATTAAAAGTAACGTTTGTTAACCCTCTCAGTAAAAACTCTGAGTGCATGTACAAAAATGCAGAACACTCAAAACTTGTATTCATATGTCCCTCTTGTAAATTATGTTTGAATTTCATTTTGCAATTTAAACATATTTGCAATAAAATTAAACATAACTGTTAATGAATTTTAGAATATCAAAAACTTTTACAATAAAATTTGGAATGGCATGTCAAAATTAAAATATTTGGAATATAAAAGAGACTTCATAAAAAAAGTTTATAATGAAACTTGAATTTCATATAAGTTAAATTTGGAATACAAGATAATCCTTTTCGTCATTTTTGGTTTAATTTTCCCATGTTATGATAAATGTAGATAATAAGGTGGACATTATTTTTAGTTCGAACAATGGTATGATGTCCAAAATTTGCAGTAGTATAATATATTTGGTTAACTAAAATTTTCTTTTTAGCGAATTTAACTAAGAAATTAGTACAATTACTCTCCTTACAAAAATCAATTTACTCACTAAGAATTTTTTCTTATTTTTTTTTTTAGGAATTTTTATTAAGGAATTAGTAGACAAATAGCAATTACTTTTCTAACAAAATTAAGATGGCAAGTTTAAACACAATTCCTCAATCCATTATACAAGACATGTAACTTTGTTTAAATAATTATAAAATAATTATTACTAAATAATTTAAAATTATTTCATACATATTTTTAACGTGTATATATGTATATATATATATATATATATATTTTTTTTTTTTTGTAAAGTGATAGAGTGATCGTTGAAGAAGTTAGATATTCACACTTTTATAGGAGTAGAAGATCTCAATCTTTTTTTCTTTTTTCTTTTTTTTCTGGTAAGTATAGAGTATCTAAATTTGGATTCTATCTTTTTATTACATGTTTTCACACTGATTTTAATGGTTAAAACTATTCCAAATCATCTTTCAAAAAAATTGAAACTATTATATTATTATTAAGACGTCTATATTATTTATATGTTAATATTATTATATAAGACTTTAAATTTTCTTTATAAATTTAACATAAAATAATATCAAAATATATATATATATATATAACTATATCAATATAATTGCATTAAATAATAAATAAGAAAAAGCAAAATTTAGTGTACTAATAAAATATATTGTTAAAATTTTAATTAAATTAAAATTTTGATAAATATTTTTATTTCTGTAATTTATATGTTAAAATATTATTCAGCATGATTTGTGTACGTTTGAGTTACTTTGGGTAAACATAAAAAGGAAAAGCTACATCTTTTGAACAATGAATCATTTATTTCAGTATTCATACAATATTTTTTCTAGCATGTATTATTTTCTTATGGTCAACATCTCCAATTTTAATAATTATTATTGTAGGGACTGTATAAATTTGCTTTTGCATTGCAAGTTTGCAACTAGAACTTGTATTTGCAGTCACATATTTATGCAAAATACGAGCATAAAAGATCCTTGAATACATTCATCCAAAATCTTAAAAACATTAAAACAGAAATAAAAAGATTTTTCCAGCAGTCACGGGCAATCGGCATACACATGGAGCAAATTAGAGACCGTTCGCATGGTAGGACGAGATTGTGGATTGGGACTCAAACATGATACAGCAACTTTCACAATGGAAGCTAATTCAACACCAATGTTGTGACTTTCAGGAGGTGATAGACGATGATCCAAAATATCTTTGTATTGGATTCTTCCCACAGCCCCTGATTGAAAACTCAAAACTTCTTCTCCTGGATGTTTGCCCATTACAACTTCAAGTGCCAAAACCCCAAAACTATAAACATCACACTTTTCTGTCACTACCATACTAAATGCAAACTCTGCAACAAAACGAAAAATATATATGTTGTTATGAAATATAGATTTTAGAATCTAACAGATAAAGCATGAAATTAATGAAAGCTTACCTGGGGCCAAATATCCAAATGTACCTTCAACTTCAGTCCAATTTGAGGAATCAAGGTTCAAAAACCTTGCTGTGCCAAAATCCGAAACATGGGCCTCAAGTTCTGAGTCCAACAATACATTTTTGCTTGATATGTCTCTATGAATTATAGGTGGCACATGATCATGATGCATATAAGATAAAGCATGTGCTACACCTTTCACTACTCTGATCCTCTTCACCCAATCCAACTCCTCTGCACCCTTCTCGCTTCCCAACATATCTGCTAGACTTCCTCTTTCAATGAACTCATAAACCAAAAATGTATGTTGTCCTTGAGAACAGAATCCAAAAAGTTTCACAATGTTTCTATGCTTGATTTCTGTCAATGCCGCCACCTCGCTCCCAAGATGCTTTATATCCTCTATCTCTGAGTAATCTCTTGCCTGAAAATTCAGTTTCTTTACTGCTAAGACATCATAGCCAGGAATGTCTACTCTGTATACCTTCCCAGACCCTCCCAACCCAATGCAGTACATGTCATCGAAGTTCTTAGTAGCTTCAAGTATGTCTTCGTACTCTATTTTGCCATTGAAATACCATATTGAGAATGGATCTTTTCCCTTTGAGGAATGCTCAACTTTCATCAAATGATTTAATGATTTCTTTTTCAAAAGGAATGCATATATTCCGATAAGTGAAACTAACACTGCACCTGCTAAAGAAGAAACAATTACAACTAAAAGTTTGCGATTCTTTTTTCTGTCACCTTTTTGCTCCTCCATTGCTGTGCCATTGCAGGGGCGAAGACCTTTGATTTTTCCACATAAATCTTTGTTGTTGCTGAATGACTCCGGCGGAGCTGACTGAAAGATGTTTCCAGCAGGAAGAGGACCCTCCAAATAGTTGTATGACAGATTGATATCCGTCATGCTCACCATGTTGCTGAGTGAATCAAGGATTGAACCAGTGAGATTGTTGTGGGAGAGATTCAAGTTTTCTAAACTTTTTAGCCTCCCAAGCTGGGGTGGTATTTGCCCGCTGAGTGAATTGCAACTCAAATCTAGTAAATCTTGTAAGGCCACCATGTTACCAATTTGAAACGGGATTGTACCGTTGAGCTGATTCTTGCTCAAACTCAAATCAAGAAGCTTTAAGCAGTCCCCTATTTGATCTGGAATTGGCCCACTTAGCATGTTCATAGAAAGGTCTAAGAACTCCAGGTTGGATAATTTTCCAATCCCTAATGCTATATTACCCGAAAGCTTGTTATCTTTCAGGTTTAGCAAGGACAACTTGGATAAATTTCCAATATCTTCCGGTATCTCACCAGACAACTGATTGGAAGAAAGATCAAGCTTCACTAGCTGGCTCAGCTGAACAATCTCATCTGGTATTCTTCCAGTTATCATATTTCCAGCTATTTGGAACAGTGTTAAATTCCGGCATTGTCCCCAGTTTGATGAAAGCTCACCTCGCAATTTGTTGAAGCTCAAATCAATATAAGTAAGGTTGGGATACACACCAAAGTCTTGGTCTATGTAGCCTGTGAGCTGGTTATATTCAAGCCTGACCCTGTATAAGCTTGGACAGTTTTTAAGGCTTATTGGAATTGGACCGGTGAAACTGTTGTGAGCTGCACTGAAGTTGACAAGTTTTCCACCTCTACACACTTGAGGTGGTAATTGGCCGGTGAAGTTATTCTCAGCTAGATGCAGAACAGTTAAAGATGAAAGATTTCCAAGTTCAATAGGTACAACACCTGAAAGGCGGTTAGTCAATAAGCGCAAATCCGATAAGTTGGTTAAAGTTCCCAACTTAGCCGGGATTTGTCCGGATAGTTCATTATTGGCAAGACGGAGAATGCTCAAGTGACTCAAATTAGCCAAAGACTGAGGAATAGGACCATTGAAATAATTCCCATCTAGAGCTAGTAGAACCAGGAATTTCAAGTTTCCTATCTCTTCAGGAATTCTGCCTCCAAGCTGATTATCTTGGAATAAAAGATTTTTCATACTTACAAGACCTTTTTTGGACTGACTAGATCCATCAGGGAATAAAAAAGGGTCAAATATCCCAGTTATATGGTTCCGGGATACATCAAGCTCATAAACTTGAGTGAGATTAGCAAGAGAAAGTGGGAGAGAGCCATTGAGAGAATTCGTAGAAAGGTCAAGGAATTGAAGCTTGGAAACCATGCCAATGTTTGGTGGTATGGTTCCTGTGAGATTGTTGAATTTAAGATCAAGGCGAAGAAGGTTTGGAAAGGAGGAGAAATCTAAGTTTTGAAGCGTACCTCTTAACCCTGTATATGCCAGGTTTATTGCAGTTACACTTCCTGCCATGTCACAGGTTATGCCAAACCATTTGCATGGACTTGGAGGAGTACTAGAATTGTTGTAATGCACTGGAAAATACCACGACTCAAAAATTGACTGCTCTGGGAGACTATCCTTCCATTTTAGAAGAGCCTCAACTTCTTTACTAGTATCAGCTTTGCAGAAAGATAGCAAAGCTACTAGTGAAAGAAGGATTGAGAATGACACACATTTTCCTTGGCTGGCCATAGTTGGAAACTCGGTTTTTTTTGTTTCTAGCTTGATATGGGAATTTATATATGCCTTGATTTTGTTTCATTCACAGTATTGATCTCTCTCCGTGTCTATCTTCTTCAACATCATGTTAAACATGCAAATATTTAAAAGAAAAGTGAGATCTCCAACTGACTGCACAGTGAATTATGAGCTAAACCAACAGTGCTCGTACAAAATGCTGAGACACGCTTATTTTGATTTGCGCCATGATGGGCTCAACACCAAAATGAGCAATACTGAAAATTTTTTTCGTTTTATTTGTTTATGATACAAAGAAAAAGAGAGAGAAAATGTTGGGACACGCTAATTTTGATCTTATGCTATGATTCATTTTCACACGAACTTGATTATTTGCCTTGACTAATGGGTTTCGTAATGGTTCGATAAATTATATTTGTACAATTCCACTTGTATAATAAATAATTCCACTCCACGAAAATGGCAAGCTCACTGTAGTTTTTCTTTTCGGCTGCTCCTGCTCTCTCTGAGAAGTTAGGACGCTTTCCATCAAAATTAAAGTAGTCTTGTTAATTCCATTTATTGCATTGATTATATTAAATGACTTTTACTTGATTCTTTTCTTATATGTCATAACACTTTTAAATCTCCAAGAATTTTATAAGTCCATTTACCAAAAAAGAATATTATAAGGTCCAGTAAGACCATTTTCTATATATTCCCATTTTTGTTTGTATTAACAAATAACGTGTTATTAATTTTTTTGTTAAATTCTGTGATAACTACAATATTTTGACATTTAAAATTATGATGGTGTAGAAAGAATTTGAAGAGCAGTGTCAAACACGGACTAATTAATTGTGCCATCATTTGGTTCATTGCACGCCAAGGAGTTTTATTGTGGATATTATTGAATATTAAAGATCATACAAGATAATTATCGTTGGCTTGAAACTAAGCTCCAATTTCTTATTATTTATACATAGAATGTAAGAAAGATAAATATATATATATATATATATATAGTGGTATCGCTACACTTTGAAGTCAAAGAGTTTCATTGCAACATATCTTGTACATGTGTCCATTCAAGAAAACTCATCAGCTGAAATTGACAAGTAGTTGCCAGGTGGAAAGCACATTTTAATCAAACTAAACCAGAACCGTAACTAGAGTACTTTCCTTAGATATATATATATATATATATACAGCCTGTTTATGGTGCGGACGGTACTCATGCGGACTACATTATTGGTGACAGTTTTTTATAGTATTGGTGACGATTTTCTAAAAAACCGTCGTTAACACTATGAAAAACCGTCACTAATATTGCGGTCCTCATGCGGACAGTCTTCACCATAGAATTTCCGTATATATATATATATATATATGATAAGCTGTACAAGAATACCCTTATATAAAGTACAAAATTCCACAAGCAAGCCACAATTACTTGGACAAAAGTCTGCAAGCGTTTATAAATGCCCCTGTTTAGGATTTGCAGATGCCTGTAATCTTCTTAACGGTTATAGGAGCCTGTTAGTGCTAACAGATTGTTCATGGAATATAAACTTAGTCTTGTCTCCATAAAGGGCCTTATTATACATATATATATATATATATATAATACATACACACACTATACTTATTACCCAAAAAAAAAGAACACACATGACACTAGTGTCCGTTGTTATAATTATGCTTGTTATAATTATGCTTTTTGGGCGGACTTAAGGGCTGAGTAATATGATCCAAGTTTGCAAGACCTCGAACTCCATGCCCTTTAATAATCCGATCATCTGAAAACAGATTAAAAATTTGTAATAACCATATATTACTATTAGACTATTAGTGAAAAATCATATAAGCCAACAATATAAATATAAATATGTAAGATAGTTTTAAATAAAATTTATTTTTATTGCTATTAAATTATATCAAGAATTAAGATTTAAAATTTAAAAATTAATCAAAAAGATAAATTTAATAACATATTAAAATTCTATTTAAGAAAAATAAATTCGATATGATTAATAAATATAACTTTAAATTTTAATCTTTGATAATGCCATATAAAAGTTTAAAAAAAAAATTGATGTTAATTCTCATGTTACTTTATTTGGACTATATACATAAATACCTATGCATACAAATACAAACGGTAGAAGGGTTGCACAAAACCTAATTGCTAAGGTCTTGAAAATTGAAATGTGCAAATGAATTCCAATTAAGTCCTTTTAATTCCTTGGTAAAGTGTTTTTTGTTTATATTTGTTTGTTACTAAAAGTTTAGTAATAAAAACTTGTTTCTTACAATTTTTTCTTTTTGTTTACTATTTTGTTTTTCAAAAGAATTTGTTATGGAAGAAATTTAGAAACAAAAATATAAATGTCGTGTACAAATCAAATTTCATTTTTCCTTTCTTTTTTCTTTTTCTTTTTTTTTTTTTGATGGAATAAATCAGACTTCTTTAACGTAATAAAAACAAAAGTCGTTCATTGGACTTGGGAAGGCCTACGTGGCAACTGACTTAGGGATAGACCATGTAGAGTGGTGGGCTCTACAAGAATAGTGGGCTGAAGAGAACAAAACAGGGCCAAGGCTTAAAGTCTCAGAATTAAGAAACGGGCCAGATCTAACACACAATATGCACAGGGACGACTACATCTATATATCAATCGGTGAGACTTCCCTATTTCTCGAGGGAGAAGTGAACGGCAGAAAAATGTTAAGTACGATTTCAAAGAGGTGTGGTTGAGAGTGATTCAGAGAGTGATTCAAAAGTAGATATGGAACTGATTCGAAGAGCAAAGCACTTAGCTGGAATCCCAATGTTATTTTGTAACGATATTAAAATATTTTTGAAGTTGGACTACATTAATATATAAATTAACTTTATTTTACAAGGTAATATCCTTAGCTTATATATTATATGTAATCTCAACCGTGTCAGCCGTGTGAAGTATCCCCTAAGTTATAAGTAATCAGAACCAATCAAACAATATAATCGTCCAGTATAATATATATTAATGCTGAAATGGGTTTAGAAAATTGTATATATATATATATATATGCATATATATACACATACATATTTATAAATATGTTATGACCATCTATATATTTAAATGTCCCTTTATTAAAGTAGCAAGCAGTGGGAAACTTTTCTTAATTTAATTATCATTAATTTGGAGAATTAGCTAGGAAGACTACTTACGGCTAGAATTTGGAGAAGTAGAAGCCAAACGTCCCACTTCCTTTAAAGGCATGGCCATGGGCATGTCTCTTGCTTCCACTGCCACTGCCACCGCCATGAAAGTCACGATGAGAATCGCTGAAATTATAAAAAGTTTGGGAATAGCCATTGATTCTAGGTGATTAGGAGGCAATGGATTATTTAAGATTGATAAAACAAAGATGATGATAAACCCAAAACGCACAAACACATTTTATGATGTTCGGGGGTCCAAAGCTGCACATCTTGTCCCCACTAGCCACACTTACTGTGGAAGCATCACACACATGAGGTACAATCGAGTGGGAATCAAGGAGAAAAACTAGTGGAATTAATGTGCTAGATTTTCTTTGGTTGCAATATTACGTACACCTTTCCACTTTGGAGTTAAGCATTATCTCCAATAGGAGAATCACTTAGGTACAACGTGATGCCACATAATGTCACCTGTGCAATGGGAAATAGTAACATACAAGTGTATAATTGATAATCTATATTAATGTACAATATCAAAAAAAGTATGAAGGTTCTAAAAAAATTGATTAAATATTTCATTTATAGTTAGTTTGTTGTACCATATCATCCAGTTGTATTTAATTTTTTTTCTTTTTAAAATAATTATTTTATATAACATAATAATGTGATAATATATATAAATATGTAATTATTGGTTGAAATATTAATTAACTTGGATATAAATAAGTAAATTTGTAAATTAACAAATAAATAAATCGGTATTAAATATTACCAAACCATTCCATAAACAATATGGTGATCATATCCTTTTTGTAAACAATTTAGTAACTCTAGTATGACTGATAAAATATATCCACCCCTAAATGTATTTCTTTGTGAGTGGAAGCAATTTGGATATATATGGCAGATTTGATATATATGGGTTTTTCTGTTAGCATCTTTATGAATAAACAACATAAAATAATTGTCTTTGATGAGACTTAATTGAAGATTTGATATTCCAATAACTCCATTAATATATTGGTATAAAATAAGATAGTGCTTAAGCTGATCAATATTTGTCTTTCTTTCTTTTTTTTCTTTTTTTTTTTTAGTTTATTTAAAGGTTGCAAGCTATATATAAGGTGGTTTTAAGAAGTGGAAATGATGGGGTCTCAACGTAAAAATTTGACTAATAATTAGATGGATGTCATTGTAAAGTAAAAAGAAAACTTATTTATAAGTTTGATGAATCTGTAATTTCTGAAAATAGTAAGGCAAATTTTGGAAGGAAAATAAAATAAAATAAAAAGGTTCAAGACACGGAAGTTGTTAAACTAACTTGCACAAAGCATGACACATACATGAGAACTGCCAATATGATAGAGTTAAAGCTTAGGAAAAGCCATTTCTTTAGGAGGCAATATATTATTTAGGACTCGTAAAATATATATAAATATAACCAAAATATGGATTGTATCCTTTAGTACTTAATTTCATCAAGATTACTAACGTATTCTTCCACAAACAACCTATTTGCAAATGGTAATTAAATGAAAGAGGAACCGTTGGAATCTGCATTATTTTTGTTGGTTATCGCATACAATTTACTCTTTGTTTTTTTTAGTCCACCAAGATATTATGGTATTCATATAGTTTGGGTTGTCCTAAGATTACTGTACTTGTCCTCCTTAAAATTAAATATTGTCCCTTAATGGCCGGTTAGGAAAGTCACATCGTTCATCACATATACAATTAATTGAAAAATTAAGCTTATGCACACAGATATTATAGATTTTTTGTGAGTGAAAGCAACTTATTTTTTTGAAAGAAAATATAATATATTAAACAGAAACAGAAGAAACATCAGCCTATTGCTCATTATATTTAATGCAAAGATAATAATTGTCTTTGGTGAAAAACTTCGAAAGATTTTTTTTTTTTTTTAGTGAATAAAATCTATGAAAGATATGATACTCAAAACTCCATTAATTAGTATATATCTTGGAATAATATATTAAAAAAATAAAAAAATAAAAAAATAAAAAAGTTAGTGCTCCTTTCAGAATATGTACATTAAAAAATTAAATGAAAGAAAGAAAGATAGTGCTTACGCTGTGTGTGAAGTAAGCCCTCATATATATGGTGGTGTGCATTCAAGGACTAATATAATAACCAAACAACCCCCCCCTTTTCATAAAAAACTAAAAAAAGAAAGCCGCTCCCTAAAGTTTGATCAGCTAAAGGAAAATAAATAAATAAATAATAAATAATAACAATCAATCACTCTGAACCACGAATATGACTTACAATTGTCCAAATCCTACAATTCAAACATTTATTTCCCAAACAAATTTAAATATTTTAGACGCATTATAAAGTTTTGCTTTTTGCTATTAATGATATTCATTACTACTGGAATGCATATTAATATAAACCGTATAAAAAGTATTGATTGTTGTGTTTAATTTTTTATATTTTAAAATTAAAAATTTAATATGGAAAAATAAATATTTTTAGATAGTAAACTAAAATGCTAGGTGAGCTTATGGATTTCATTATTAATTGTCATCAATGGTAATATAGTATTTTTATTTAAAAAAATGATTTTAACTAATATTTGTTGAAATTGGTCAAAATATCGAATTTGGCGTAGCGGTTGGCATCAAATCTTTTTAGTCAGTTTTTACTTTTTTTTTGGCAAACCGAATCATAAAGAAAAAGCAAACCAAATCAATTCGTTCAAGTTGAATATTTTACTGTTTTAATTTTTTTTTTTTAAATAGTATTTTTTTTAATGTTTTGAATTTAATTTTATTAATATATTTAATTAAAATATCCAAAAACATAAAAATATAATTAATTATAATAAATTAATAAAATAATTATATATAATATATAGATTCAGTTCGTTTAGGCAGTGTTATTTTCAATCCAAATTGAACTGAACCGATTGTAGATAACAAATCGAGTTGAACTGAATCAAATTAATTTAATTCGGTCAATTTGGTCCGTCCCATTCAGTTTATATCTCTCCCTATATATCCATCCCTAGGCAAAGCCTGTCTAACCATCTAGCAATTTTCAAATAGTTCTGGAACTATCTAGTTTTCTCTCGCAAATTTTGTGGTATTATGTAAATCCTATCTGCATTCACGTGAGTGAACCATGTCTTCCAAGACACTCATTTTTCTTTTTTCTTTTTTTCTTTTTTTTTTGGCTAGCTATTTGGTAGATTTGGTAGGAAGAAATTTTTCCATCCACAATGTGTACCAGCTGACTTGGTACACATAGCCACTCATGTAATTCCATATGTAATATTAATAATAATTCAGATTTCTTGTTTAGAAGCAATTATAGGTTAGATTAGAATATTAACGCCATTAAGTTCAAGTTTTGCATCTGTTTTTTCTTTTTCCTTCTATCCGACGGCTATCGTGCACACTGTAGCATCCATCTATTTATGTTTAATTTTTCCTTCTCAGTCATATGCGTTTTCTATATTTATGCTGGTTTAATTACGAAATAGAAAAATAAAAAAAATAATTAAGTTAATTTAGTTGAGAGAGGAAAACTGATGTTTCTATTTATACTCTAAGGGATCGGTTTATATTCTAAGGGATAAGGTAGAAAGAGAAAAGTCCAAAGAAAGAAATAGGAAATAAAATAAAATGGGTGTCATGAAGGCATCCCTGGTAGAAGATGACAGTGTAAATACAAACAGTTTTCATCAAAGTTATATTTTGATGAATAGGTGTAAATCGATAAGATGAGCAAATGGGTGTTATCAAAATTTTTCTATCTTACCCACATGAATGTCTATGGATCTAGACGGATATATTGGAATTGAGATATATGATGCAGGCAGGCCTCAATAAGAAGGGGAAAAAAAAGTCTACGCAAAAAATAAATAAATAAATAAAATAATGGAAGGCGTTAAAA
This sequence comes from Ziziphus jujuba, assembly GCF_031755915.1. Classification (NCBI taxonomy): domain Eukaryota; kingdom Viridiplantae; phylum Streptophyta; class Magnoliopsida; order Rosales; family Rhamnaceae; genus Ziziphus; species Ziziphus jujuba. Next base: position 24,123,260 of record NC_083386.1, read on the forward strand.
GGGTAAAAATATATTTTGGATGATTTGGTAATTTTTATTATAATATATAATTAATAATATACATGGTATTTTATAATTAATCATGTGTAGCAGGTAAAATTCCAAATCAATACACCATGTGTACTAAAAAATTTCTCGATCTCGTAGTGCTTATAAGATGGGTCCCATGGAAACGGAAAATATACTCAAATTTTCTATATAAGACTATTTTTGTCTATCATTTTGTTAATTGCTAATACGAAAGGTTAAGAGAAAAATGATTCTGAAATTCGAAGCACTCTCAGCTAATCAAGAGCTAGAAAATTATCTTGAAAACTCTTTGGCAGTAGCTAGAAGTTGCACTTTAATTTCTCGGAGAATAACCATTTATACTGAATTCGTTTCAATAAACAAACATACAGTCTAAAAACTAGAGTCCTTGAACAGACACGATATTAAACAGAGCCTAACCAAAGAATAAACTACATCTTAATTAATAACCAACAAATTAAATATATATATATATATATATATATATATAAAATTGTTTCGGTTTCTTTGTTTCAAACTTTGATTACCAAAAAAAAAAAAAAAATTGTTACATCTATAGATAATTGTGGAGTTCTTCTTTTGGTTCAATGAAGCCATATTTTCTAGATAATGATTCCAAATTCAATCCTAAAATTCTAAGTGTCAAAATGTGAAATACAAAAATACAATATTTATATTAAATACAACTTTTGCAATCTTAAACTGTCCTTTTATTAAAACAAGTGTAGAGAGTGGAAGAGAGATTTTCCCGCTATTTATTTTCCATTATTGATTGAAATAAATCATGTCCCAACTGATTTTTTCTCCACACTTTGGGCCATTTGTCTAGGAAAGCATCATTCACTTTAACCAACTTAATTTTAAGTAACAAAATCAGTACGCAAAAGTATAAACTACCATAATAGTGTAACACCCCGTCCCAAATCGCACCGGAATCCGTGCACGTTGACCGAGGTTGACCGTTGACCGAAGGGGGTCAAAAGTTGACTTTTTGACTCGGTGAGAATTTTGAGTTGACTAGGGTACCGTGGCGAAGTGCACGATGCCACGAGTTCGTAGACTGGTAGCACGTCGAAAACGGAGCTACGGTTTGAAAGTTATGGACGAAACAAGTTGCGGTCCAAACTGTCCAAGGGGTGCTGGAGTTGACTTTTTTTTTATGGGGAATTGAGCTTTGACTCATGCATGGTTGTGAAGTGCTCATCGATACGAGTTCACAGACTAGCGGCACGCTCAAAACGGACATCCGGTTAAAAAGTTATGGACGTTTGAAGTTTACCGGATACCGTATTATTTTAATGTTTTTGGGTCGGTGAACAGTGAAATGCCACGTGTCAGCTTCTGATTGGTCCATGTGGCATGAACAGTATCATGCAGGGTTTTTATTTGTTAAAACACTCGAGAAAGAGAGAGAAGAGAGAGAAAGAGAGAGAGGAGAGAGAAAGAGAGAGGAGAGAGAGAGAGAGAGAGTCACCGGCCGCCGGCCATTTTCACGTTTTCCGGCCTAGTTACTGTACATGCGCCAGCCAGCCAGATTGCCCACCTCATTTCCGGCAAACCCTCCAAATTTCACGACGAACGGCCGCCGGACGCGCCCGGATCGGACGTCCGAAGTTTGGCGGCGATTTTTCCCCCTCCACCGCCGGCCACCGCGAATCGGCACTATTCCGGCCGATATACAGTACACGCGCCATACACCCATCATCCTCTCCTCAAGTCCGGCCTACCCACCAAAAATCACGGCCATCGGACCACCGACGCGCCGGGATCGGAGCGTTTTCCGGCGAGGGGTCGGAAATTTTCAAACGGTGATTTCTCCGCCGTCCGACCTCCGTTTTGCTCACCGTCAGTCCCGTTGGATTGCTCTCCTCACGATCTACAAATCTGCAAAATTTCACAGCCAACGGCCACCGCCGGAAAATACTGTTCCGGCGAGTACCCGAAAATTCCGGCCAGCTCCAGTCCGCAGTGTTCGACCTCCTGAACCCAAATCCGACTTCCGTTTCCGCCAATTCGCGACGGTTTGGGAGAATTGCGGAGCCGAAACCCGGAAAGCTTCCCGACGAAATTCAAACCCCGTCGGGTACGATCATCGAAAATTAAGACCGGATCTGTGATTAGCATCACTCGAGCTTCGATTCGGTATATAACTCGTAAATTCTAGATATCGTTTGTGTTTTGACCCCCCGGGTACCGGGTATTATTTACCCGAATAAAATATTAATTTATTTGACTGTCTGTGAATTTTGTTCTAGGAGCACCGGTGAGTCGTAGAATTGATCCCGTAGTGGATCATGGGTTAATTGCGTGCTCCAGGTGAGTGACCCACCTTCAATTTAATTTTGGGAACTCTAATTTGGTGAATATATTATGTGTGATTTAAATATTTGGAATTTAATTTTTATGTGCCAAATATTTATTTGATTTATTGTGGAAATTATTGTGAATTTATCGGATTTAAGAAAATGTGCATTTCACCAATTTATGCCATGTGGAATTATTTTATGGTTTTGAGGATTTTGAAATTGGTGTGGTTTTAATGGTAAATTGGACACGATTTGATTTTCAAATATTTCAAGGAAAATATTTGGTTATGTTGGTGATTTCAATTTTTATGAAATATGCCCATAAAATATTATGGGATTTGATTATGATATTTCGAGAAATTATTTATGCTTGGAAAAAATGTGGATATTTGAATTGATGGATTTGGGAGTTGGTGGATTTGAAAATCATGGAATTTATGGTATGGATTATAAGGAAATTGTGGAGAATTTCCCGGTTCAAGCGGATGGATTATGCCCGCTATGCTTATGAAAAATGTGAAATTTGTTTTATGATTTAAATTTATGGATTTTATAATTTTTAGATGCACCACGCACGTACTGGTGTTCTGATTATGTGATATGGTATATGTGATATGGATATTGTGCACACGGATATGATTAGCGCGCAGGTGGGTGTGAGTAGCGCGCAGGTGATATTATGAGGGTGTCCTGTGGATGCCATCGGAGAGGGTGGCCACCCCCCTTTGGCCGGGACACCAGGTTAGCAGCGGCGCAGTGGGACGCCACGCGACCGTATGCCGGTTTCTCTCTATAACCTCCTGTCTGGTAGTACCTCGGGACGCTGGGTACTCTGGCGCCACTGGTATATAGTGGGTGCATCAAATGATTTTCAGAACTGTGTTTTAAAAATAAAATGTTTGGAAACTGTATTGAATTAAAAATATAATTATTACTGTTCGGATATTTATTTGATGTCTTGGTTTTCGGGGAATATGAATAAAGGGTTTTGTGAAAATGTTTTAAAAGGGGAACCTTTCCAACTGAGAGAATTGTAAGGGTTTTGAGAGAAATTATTATTTCCAAATAATTATTATTTATACTTATTACTGTGATATTATATGGTATAGTCGTAGGGTCGCTCACTGAGATGATTAGCATCTCACACTCTTAAATTCCGTTCCTCTAGGTACCAGGTTGTCGGTGTTCACTCGGAGCGGACTTGATCTTCCTCGCTGTTTTAGTTCGGCAGTACCCTGTTATTCTTTTATTGCAGTTGTAATATTTCTTTCACTCTTGTTGTATTTATTTTGCACTGGATTACTGTATTTATTTTTTTAAGTGCTGCAATTTGTGGAATCGATTTGTAGTACTGTGGGAGGAATAAGGGGATAATTTTAGAAGTGTGTTTTCAGTGCAGGGAATTTTGTGGTAAGTAAATCCCTTAGGGGAGGCTCTGCCGGATCTTCCGTTGGAAGGTTCGGTAGGGTTTCCCTGGGATCAGGGCTGTCTAGGGTTCCGGGGAAGGAATTCTGGACGGGTCCTGATAGTAGTGCATTTCTTTAGGCACATAACTGCACATACGTACATATATATATATATATATTTTTTTTTTTTTCTTTTATATCATATTATATACATAAACGGTGTTAACATACATGAACTTCAGGGCTTACTTTCTGTAATTATGATCAATGGGATCATGTGATTTTCCTATAGCAGTGGCCGCTTTGTTCGCAACTTCTTCTGAAAAATATAGCGTGCAACAACAATATATAATTAGTTAAAAATCCATATCCAATAACTAAATCTAAATAATTCATTGTATTAGTGATATATATATATATATATATATATACATATATACGTATATATAAGTATGATAAAGTCATGAGGACTCAAGATATCATATGATGTGAACAGGACTTGAATATTAAACATTTCCAAGGAACACAATCACACAAACTAATGCTGTAATAATCTTGTCTATCTGAAGTCAATTCATCGAGTTCGAATTAGATAAGCTTCCTAAAAGGATCCTATGGTCGGTAGAACAAATTAAAATAAATAATAAATGCTAGATGATTGTATGAAACTGAGTGCTATGCGCTAGAGGGTAATCAGATGGAAGACATCAAAATTCCCTTCTCTTACATTATCAATACTGCATATATTCCTGTAGAGTCATTGATAAAGTCGTTATTTTCTTGAACAACTATTTAAGTTTGTATTCTCAATTCCAATGATAATAATAATAATAATAAATCAACACAAGAAGGTTTATCATTTGTCAATAAATTGGGTGGTAGAATAGAAGAATCTCCTGTATGAGTATATCAAATTTATTTACCAATCTATATCTAATATACATAACATTTTCTTGTTTTAGAAAACAAAGATATGCTAGCTTGCAACATATATATATATATTAAATGAGCTATACATGGGACCCTAGAGTACTACTCTATGCATAAACCCAAAAGGTTATCATATGGGGAAAAACAAATAACATTTATTAGGGATTTCAGAGTATAATTCAAAAGAAACTGGTTCATATAATTTGGATCAGCAAAAAAGTACCCTGTTGACTAAAATATATGCATATATGTATATATATATATATATATATGTAACTAGCAAGAGAAAGTAAGTGTTATCACCAGATGAGTTTGTAGTCCCATATTAATATGGATGGAGGGCTTAATTAGGAAGAACTTACTGGCAGTTGCATCTGCATGGGAACCATAAGATATAATCACTCCCTTGGCTGCCACTGCCCAGACTGGAAGAAGCATGACAGCTACAAGAACAGCAAAAATGATCATGAAAATAAGCTTGGGGAAACCCATTAATATTCTCAAGGAGGCAATATATATTATTTAGGAACACATATTCATATAAATATAACCAAAACACACGGTTTATGATGCTTGGGTACACAGCTGCATCTTATTCCACCAGGAGCTAGGAAAGATTTCCATCATTATTATTGTTTCTTTCACAAACGAAACTACCCATTTTGCATATTAGGTAATATATTAAATTAATAAGTTGGGATCAAAGAAGAATCATTGTAATCTGCATTATTTCTTTTGTTGCGAGACCACACTTTTCCACTTCTATATTGCTCATTGACCCAAGTCGTCCTTTACATGATTAATAAAGCATGTTTGATTTCTTGGTAAGTAGTCAAAGAAATTTGGATAGCAGCTCAGTATCTTCAGTACTGATGTATATGATAATCGCTTCGGTCGGGATTAGCTAGTTGAGATATTTTTAGAAAAATATGATTATGTTTATCTCTCATTGGCTTTTTCTTTTTCTTTTTTTTTCTTTTTTTTTTTTAATACTGAAGATAGAAGATTCAAACTCAGCAGAAGATTCTCTTGCGAACTATTGTCTTGTTAATGATAGTTGAACATAGTGCTGGGCCCTCTTAATTTTTATTTTTATTTTTTTCAATGTTATTTTGATGAATTATGGATCTTCTTAGGTTTTTATCCTAGAGAGTGGAACTGAGGAACAGGGCTAGGTTGGGTCAAGCCCGCCCATATATGTATGCATGTACATAAACATTAGTATTTCATTGACAAAAAAATAAAAATAAAAATAAAAGGAATAATGGCGAAATAAAAATGAGTATATAAATCAAATTGCTTTCCATGTTAGTGGGTTTTTCTTTTTTTCTTTTTCTTTTTTTTTTAAAAAAAAAATGATAAGCCTTCTTTCAAGAAAAATAATTAAATATAAAAATGTAGGGAATAGTGGCAAGAATTTTTGTACATTTTTATAATTTAAATTGGTTTCATTTTAAAATAGTGAATTTTAACTGAGATTTACTATTTTGATTGGTAAAGTTTAAATTTAGAGATGATTTAGATGATATTATTTGCCAATATTTTATGATTTAGTTAGAGGTTGTTATTATATTAAATGGAATAATTACATTTTATAATATAGAACAAATTTTTAGGTATTCTGCAAGTTACGACTTAAGTAGTTATTTATGGTATATGCATTCATATATTCTTAAGTAATTATTTATGGTATATGCATTCATATATTGTTGTCTTTTATTTTTTTAAAATTTTTTAAGTTAACATGTTTAAATTGATAGTTACATGCCGTTGAGAGCTGAAACTCAATTATTTCCCCTTTATTTAGGTGCATTTCTTTCTCTTCAACTAATAAATTTTTTTTTTTAATGCCATCTAAGCACATGTTTAAAAAATTATAGAAGTCCACTCTATTTTTAAATCCTGGCTACGTTCTTATTGATGAAATTTTCTGCTTTGATGTTTGATAGCATGGAACATTAAATGCGAAAAAAAAAAAAGAAAAAAAAAAGGAACCATCTATATTGCTCACTAAGTTGTTAATTAATATTAATGAAATTAAACATACATGCAAATATATAATATGCTCCTCCAATTTTGTCGAATAACTTCTTTATATATCCAAATGTTACACATAATTTCACATCATGATTCCTTCCAATCAAAGAGCCAATATTAGTACTCAATAACAATATGCAAGCACGATTTCTCTTAATTATTTTACATATGTATATTTTTTTTGGTTAATTTAAAGAGCTACGAATCACAGAATTTTCTCAAATATGCTTTATGTGAAGAAAATAGTCAACCACCTCCAGGAGCAACACCCGTAGGCACCTTAGAAGATTCATAGTTGTGGCTCCAAGGATCATCGCACTTGAATACAGTTAGAAGCTTCCTAACCTTCTCATCTGAAAACAACAACGCATAATTTATTAGCCTAACCAAATAATATTATTTATCATATATTTATGTATGTATATAGCTCTTATTCCAAGTCACTCCGTGAAGTTTCTTATACTGCATATATGTCATCGTTAACATATCCTTCTTTACAAAAGTTTTACCTTAGTCACTTCTAACTTGTTCTCAAACTGCATTTGTGTTCATTAAGCCCCATCAAAGATTAATAATCATACGACTAATACTAATTAATCAATCAGTGTAAACTTCTGATATATTTATATGTATATATACACAAACGGAATAGGGTGGAGAAGAAAAACAAAATTATGGTTTTCGACAAAGCTAGAGAGCTATATATACATATATATCCCAGCCATGTCTCTTCTGTACATTATTGTCCTCACGCATTTTTGTCTTACAAACATTATCATTCATAATTAGGAAGATTTCAGTAATAAATGTAAAACAGCAAAAATAAATAAATAAATAAAGACAAAGAGAGAGACAGGAAGACTTACGAATAATGCAAGGATTGCAAGCCCCATGTACTTGCCTTGATTCTGCCTGGGGAATTGGGAGAAGCATAAGATAGAAGAAAACCAACCAAATAAAAAGAACCCTTTTGGATGTCATGTTCTTCATTATGACCGAGTAGAAGCATATGCTTAAGATACAGAAAGAGATATATATATATATATATATATCCAAACCCAGTTGTAAAGAAGACTCTGTAGTCAATACAGGGTATTTGTACACCTTTTGATAGAAATGTTTACCATAGTTACGTTATTGATGTGAAAAGGTAATCTTTTATTTCGGCCTTCGTTCATTTCCCCTCCACTATTTGTGTTTTTTTTTTTTTTTTTTTTTTTCCAAGTTATCAATATGCTTTGCACAAACTATAATATATAATAATGCATATGAAACCAATAGGCTAAGTAGACATATGTAATATCAACTCTATAAATCTTATATTTCGTCTCGAGAATAGTCTAACGACAAAGTTATTAGAAAAAGATTGGGAGTTTAAATTCAGATCAATGACAGGAAGCAAATGGCAGCAGCATGATGTCAGAAGGGGGAAAAAAATTAAAGAAAGAGTGAAGACTAGCAGACACGGTCCATTGGCAATTGGAAAACTTGAAAGCTACATTATTGAACAGAGTATGAAACCAGGTGTATAATATGTAAGCAGTGACCTTCTCTAATTATGGCCTCTGCTGTCAAGTTAGACTAATAAATTCCAATGTGGCCTACCCACTCGCATGCGAAGAAACTACTATCTGGTAGAGAAAACCATGTGTAACAGTTACATAAATGAGCTGGGGCAGCGGGACAATTAATAGTCGAATATTTAACAATTATTTTGTAGAATTCATATATTTTACTTTGATATGTACAAAATTTAAAACTGTGCCCAGATAATATAATATAACTGTTACATAAATTTACCCAACTCAAAATCGCGTGACTTTGTAATTATAATATGCACTTACACTTATTAATCTCCACCACTTACCAAGAAAAAAATAGAAATAAATTACTTGAGAAAGATAAAACTAGCACCGACCAGACTTTTCTTTTCTGATAATTCACGGCAACACCCACTTACCACAGATTTGAACCTAAGCAGAGGAAGTTAAGGAAGTATGGCCTTTGCCAACTCGGCTAATTGTATTCTTCAACCGACCAGACTTGTGTAGGTATAGGTGAGGTCTGGTTTAGTGATTGTAGGAGGGAACATCATTATATTTATTGACTAATGAGGATATAAAGAAAAGGATGAACAAATGAAAATAAAAAGCAAAAAAGAAGAGATGGAACCCTTGGTGTTACCACTTTCATTGCCTGTCTAGACTTGGAAACTAGCTATGTTTAATGGTCGAATACCTCTGTCAATTTCTCAAACGACCAACGACTTGTCTAAATAATGGTCTGCACAACAGACAATGGATATCCCTCCCACCATCAGGGATTTTTCTCCTTATTTACTTATTTATTTATTTTAACTTCTTCTTTTTTTCTTTTTTTCTTTTTTTTCTTTTTTTTCTTTTTTTTTTCTTTTTTTTTCTTTTTTTTTTTGTGCTGAGTTCAAGCATTATAAGGGTGTACAAATAGTATTCATATATTTGCATCCAGATATCTCTGTTAGCTAAAACTGATTCAATGTGGTTAAAGGATTAAATAAAAATAAAGAATTAATTCAATTTAACCCCATCTGTTTGGCGATGTAAAAACTTTCCTGGTTGTAAAATCAAACTCTTCGAATGAAAGCATTTTTTTTTTTTTTTCAAAGTCTTCCATATATGCCAAAACCTAGATTATTTGTAACTTTTAGACTTGTTCAAAATGCTCAACGCGTGAATTTGACGCTTTCGAATCAGAAGCCAATACATAATTATTTTTCCCTGAGACATTAGTGGTCTTCATACATTTTTTTTTTTCCCTTCATATGGCAATGCATAAATGGGACTCTTAGAACCAGCTTCCACGATGATTATTGGGATAGAAAACAATGGTTGACTAGAAATAATTATTGTTATATGCATCACCCTAACAGTCCAAAAACATTATAAAACAAATTCATTACGAACAGCCACACTTTTGTGGCCACTACCAATATTAGAGTATAAGCCAGTTCAGGATTTTTACAGCAAAAACATACATGAAAAATAAAAATAATTTACACAGCAATACTCTTTGTGATATATGTTCATGTAATTAGCTTCCTGAAAAGGGTTTACTGAGGTAGCTGCAAAGCTGTCTTCCAGGATGATATAACCTTCACAATCAAAATTGGAAAGTTCAAGGAATAAGACTATATGGTAAACAATTATTAATAGCCAAGAAGAATGGCAGATAAACATTTCATTGTATATAACATGGACCTAGTCATCCGCATACTTGAATCAAATAGATAACCAAAACACTGTGGCTGACCACATACATACAAGCCCTTGTGGTCCAGTACTTGGAAAAAAGGACCAAGCCTATCCATGTTTGCAAGAATCAAGCGTACTTTTAAACAGTTGTTGATACCCAATCAAATCAAGTATCAACAAGACCACTTGTTACCGAAACAGTGATTTGCCTATTTGGAAAATCATGAGCGACAGAGCACAAATCATTGAGACAATTGGAGAAGTGTGAAAGAATTTTGGGCAGAAAAACAAGTTGCTTAATATTTTCCAGGAAGATATAAATCCTAATGCATTATGCCTTTGAATATCTAAATATTCAAGTGTACAATTTATCCAACCGTCAATGTTCTGCCGAAATTGATAATGTGTCACAGTCAAAGATTAATTAAACGGTCCATACAGTGCACTGGATAGCATGCGTAAAGTTTCTTTAGATATGCAAATCAACAGAAGAAAATTACATGAACAAGAATAAAAGGCTATGCGGAGATTTACCATGTTTAGCAAGACCCACAAGACAACGAAATTCACTAGTTCTTTTTAGTTGCAACAGTCCTTTGAACAGTCGAAACACCATCCACAAATTTTGTCCGGAAAAGAACATTGGCATTGTTGAACATGCCTTCTTTCAAGGAAACCACAATAAACTGCAGTAGTAAAAAAATAAAAAAAGGTGAAAACAAGAGAAATAAATAAAAACTAAGGAAGTTGGTTAGACAGTATTACACTTTAATAAAGCATCATAAGAATTAATTAGATATTTCAAGCTATTGAATACATAAAATTCTATCGCAATCACAATGGTCAAATCTTCTTTTTTCACCTTTCTTTCTTCAAAGGTTCTATGCAGAAAATAAGAAAGATACTCCAGAAAATTAATGCTTTACATAATCACATGAGAGAACCGTAAACCTGGGAGTGTGGGAAATGAGTTTTAATCATTCTCCCTATGTTCTGTGTGTGGCTTAGATCAAGAGCTGCATCAACCTGTAAAACAAAACAGATAAAGAATAAACAAGTAAAACTTGTAGATGAGAATAACTTGGGTATGCATGCAAACGACGTTGCATCAACCAAACTTATAATAAACTTGTAGATGAGAATAACTTGGGTATGCATGCAAACTACGTTGCATCAACCAAACTTATAATAGAATTTGTTGTCTGCTACCATTGATAAGATCGATACTGGAAAACCATATTTTTCAGTTAGCAAATCCTAACAAATATACGTCTTAGAAATAAAGGTTCTAGACTAAATGTTCGGATATCAATCAACTTATCACAAAACAAACAAATTATGAAAAGTATACCTCATCCAGTATGTAAAGTGGAGCTGGTTTAAAAAGAAGTAACGCCAAGATTAGAGAAAGTGCAAGCAGAGATCGTTGACCTCCACTTAGTTCTGATAAGGACTGTTTCCAGACTCCACCAAATGCAACACGAACCTCAAGACCATCTAGGAAGCTGCATCCTTCAGGAGGTTCTAACTTTGCCATGGTGCCAGGTAATAGGGTAGAAAAGATAGATCCAAAGTCACTGAACAAAACTAGAAGAGTAAGTACAATCATGTTCTAAGGAGTAAAGAAGCATCCGCATGAAGAAAAAGTGATATAAAACAAACTACAGATCAGATGATCCATGAAGCAAGACTCACTTGTTAACTTTGACCCAAGTAATTTTCAATGTTTCCTTCTTTTTCTCATCCAGTTCTTCAATCACCTTCTTGATTTTAGATTTATCATTCTAAGCAAAATAAAAACTAGATAAGTAAATAGAAGCTGAGATAGACAAAGTATCCAGACAAAGCAAGCGTACTGACCTCAATGATGTTTTTCTTAGACATTAAGTCATTGTACTCATCTTCGGCTTTCTCAAACATAGCCATAACTTTCTTGTTTACCCTTTTCTCAAGGCTACATAAAGGGGAAGGGAAAAGTCAGCTATATAAATATAAGAACATAAAAATCTTAGAAGCAGCTTGAGTAAATGAAACCAATGGAACTTTTCTGTCACACACCCTGACTGTTCGGCCTGTAGTTTCTCTAATTCTTCCCTTGCTTTACCAGGATTACGAGATGTAAAATCATAATCGGTTCCAGTTTTTCCAAATAGTTGCTTCTCAGATGTAATCCATGCATGCTTCTCAATCAGTTTGTCTACCTTCAAAGAGCAATCTTTCTGTTCCATCTCCATTCGCCTTACCTAAAAGAAGATTAAGAAATGGATGATTCATTATATCTTATAAAGAATGCACGTAGGGCAATGACAGGTTACCTCATTTTCCATTTTTTTCCTTTCAAGGTTTGTCTCACTAAGTTTATGTTGAAGTTCTTGCTGTTCTTTAAGGATGCCACTTATTTGAGAATCACATTCCTTCATCTTCATACGAATCGAATTAAGCTCAGATTTAGCCTGTTCATGAATACTTTTTGTAGAAGCAACCTGCAATAGACAAACATGTATTATTAACTTCTTACTCTACAAATTGGCCGAATAAAATATCATTGTTACCTTCACTGTTTGTTGTTCTACATCAGATATCAGAACATTAATTTGTGTTCTCAAAGAAGATAATTGAGTCTCCAAAGATGCACATTCCTCTACAACAGCTTCCTTTTCCATAATAAGCCTCTCTTTTTCATTTTCATGCCCCTTCCATAAGCAAAACAATATTAGAAACAATTAAAGAGCCATCAACCAATCAGAGAATTAACTAACATACCAAGCAACGAAGTATGATGACACTTAATTGATTTTTAAACAATTAAGCAATATTCTTGAAACATTTGGCCGCACTATAGCAAGGGTATAATCGTTATAATGACACCTGGGAGACATGTAAACTCACCTTGAGATCCCTCAAAGCTGACTGTGTTTGTGCTTTTACTGCCTTTATCTTTTTCTCCAATTCTTTGAGCCTACCCTCCCTATTATTGTCATGGTCTTTGATTGATTTCTCAAGCACTGCCACTTCATTTACACATTTCTCATACAAAAATTGTTTCTCTTTTGCTGCAGATTTTGCATCTGCAAGCTCCTGCTCCAACTTCTTTACTATTTCAGCAAGCTACATGGTTCAAAAAATAATAATAAAGTTATATAGTATGTGATTACATAAACTGAAGAGGGTTTGAACATGGTAGACAATAAAAGAATTGAGCATAGACCTTATGATGCTCATTCTCCTCAGCCCTGCCCTGGAATAGTGAAAGGTCATAGGAATTAATCTCCAATTGTGATTTAAGCTCTTTGAACTTTTTCTCAAGAGGCAGAAGCTCCGCAATCTTCAAATTAAGGAAATAACAACAAAAAAAATCTTATTAGATCTACATGTAGATCCATACCTCCAAACAAGAAAACTACAAAAAAGTAGCTATACCAAAACTTATAAGCCAAAAATTCCATGCATTAAAAGAATGGAGGAAATTTCATTAAGCAATGCTTCCTATCAGGTTGGACATTTCATCTATGATAAAAGTATCTATAGCTATTGATATAATGTCGAAGATACGTTGGATATTTAATCTAGAAATACTTCCTATGCACATGGAAATTGAATATTTAAAATATATAGTAAGCAAAATAAAAAGAAAACAAATACAATGAAAGCAAGAACCATTTGTGTATCCTTTCTTATTCAGGAAACGAAAAACGGAGTGCTCAAGGTCTACCTTTTGTTCAATTTCATTCAACCTTTTCTGATGTGCAGAGAGTTTCAACTCTGCCTCAGCAAGATCATGAAGTTGCCTTAACAGAACACCACCACCCCTGTTACACAAACTTGTTTTAAAATGGTGGACTAGCTAGAAGAAGAAAGTGAAGCTTGACAGCAGCTTCTAAGACGAGAAAATTAAAACAATAACTTTAAAGCTTTCAGTGAACTATCTCTAGAAGAACAAACTAAAGAGGAAACCATGCCATGGTGACTTACCTGCGGCTTCCACCAGTCAAAAGGCCACTAGGCTGAAATATATCACCTTCAATAGTGACACTTGGGGTGCGCGTCTCCCTGTTAAAAGCAACCTGCAAAAACATTCATTAGACTTTGTTGGTCCATGTTTTGAGCTGAATTAAATGTGAAGATAAAATTCTGTAGAAAATATATACTGCCACCCTAAAGCTGGAAGGAATACACATTGATCCAGAATTGATAACAATTTACATACCTAGAGCATTGAACCAACCATTTAACAAGTGTGTGAAGAAATTAACATAAACAGAAATACAGTGTAAACATCTGAATGGGCAACCACTGAAGCAGTAACAGCAACTATAACTGATGCCATATATGGTGGGGTAAAAAAGAAGGACCTACCTCCTTTGCAGCATCAATGGTTTTGCATACGAAGGTTGAACCAAAGACATATTCTATGGCCCTCTGCAATGAACATTAACTTTAAATTAGAAAGAGAAGGATTATGAAAAATTGCAGATTGATGAGCATTGCATTTGCCTATAGAGCACACATCAAAACATCTATCATTTGTGAGCAAATAGAAACCTAACATTCTTAACGCTATTGATTGGCCAAGTTGAAGCAAACCTTTAATTCCTCATCATAACCAACCAAACAAAGTGCCAGTTCTGCATTCTCCTTGCCAACCTGAGAAAGGTGATTCTGACTTTTCAGCAAAACAAGCCACCTAATTAGATAGATATAACGATAGCAAATAGAGCTTGATAGAGTAACCTACCAATCTAACAGCAGCATGCCTAACCCTATCTGGAACAGGATTGGACTGAATTTTATTCAAAGGTATAATTGTCACTCTTCTGCGAAGATCACCATTCTGAAGAAGTTGCTTTCCAGTATCTTCTGTATCCACGACAACATTAAACAACTTTCCAGCTGCAGTAACCTGCAGATTAAATCAAAAATATAAGAGTCAAAATGTGATCTGTTAAGTTTTTAAATAAATTTATAAGGTATAAAAGCATGCATACCTCTAAGGCAGTCATCGTGGAGCTATCCTTCACTTTGATAAGTCTTGCAACCACACCTTTCACCTTGGACCTGTCAAAACCCTTCACAGGATCACGATATTTGAACTCCACATGTGCTAATTGTGCTGAAAGGTTCCTTATTTCATCCTTCAACTTCTGCACCCATTCCAACTCAGATGCACGATCCTGCAAAAAGATTTTTATTTAAAGATGAATTAAACAAAATGAGACATATATTATTGAAGAGAAATTATCAAACAGAATTTCTACTACCTTTTGTAAAGCTTCCATCTGTCCTTCCTTATATGGAAGAGAGTTCAGTGCCACTCTAAGATTTTCTACATCTTTTACTCTAGCATGAAGCTCAGTTTCTACAGCAACAGCCTCTTCACGCTTGGACATTAGCTTATTTGTATTCTCTTTCAATTCCTTTTCACAGTGGCTTATTTTGGTTTCCAACTGTTTGAATTCTGTTTCAGCACTCCCAACAGCCACCTTAGCATCACTTAGTTGGTCTTGCAGGCTTTTCTCCTCATTTCCACTGCCCTTGCCAGCTAGTACACCCTAACCATTGTGATTACAGCAAATAATTTTATATCCATACATATAAACACCAAATAACAATGTAAATGCAACCAATGCAAAAAAAAGTATGAAGAGGCAGTATTGACCTGGTGTTCCTTTTCATACTTCTCCAAACTTTCAGAAAGTTCTGCTACCTTCTTTTTCAAATCAGCTGCTCCTTCGTCAGCTTTACTTACAGCAGATGCCCTCTCCTCCACAGATCGCTTCAAGTCTTCAATATTGCTAACAAGCTGGCAACATCAAGATGCAAAATTGTTCACAAAACACCAAAACAGCAAACATTAACACAAAATTAGAATAAACATTGTTGGATTCATATATATGCCTGAAGATGTACAAAAAGTTTCCAGTACTTATAAGCTAATCCATCACCTTTTCAACGTTTTCATTTTCAGTCTTGAGGGAATCCTCTTTATTATGCAGTACAGAAACCTCCCTCACAAGATCTTGAGAAAGTGCATCTACTTTCTCAGACAATTCTTTTACTTCTCCACCCATGCTGGCTTCCTTGGCTGCAGTCAACTCGGACACTTTCATCTCCTTCTCCTGTATCTCTGCCTGCATCCTTCCTGTACTGTCATCAATCTCAGCAATCCTTGCTTTCACTTTTTCCACCTCACTTACTGCATTGTCCCTAATCTTTTCTGCTTGAACATACTCATAAGCAATGCAAAACCTTTTGAGCCGATCTAACTCGGCATTGCCATTAGACCATTGCATGTATTGTGTTCGCTCTTTCCTTAACTTCTCCAAAGCAGGCAGTATCTCCTGGTCAAGAAGATTATTAATCTCATCAACCTTAGTTTGCTTCTTCTCAAGTGTCTTTAAAGCAGCATCTTTCTTTGTCTCGTACATTCTTGTCCCAGCAGCCTCTTCAAGCATTGATAATATCTCAGGGGGTTTCATATTTAAAACCTTGGTAATGCGGCCTTGCATGATGAGAAAATGTGGGTTATTCACATTAAGCTGCACCGAATGAAAAAGATTTTGAACCTGACTAGGTTGGGCAAGTTTCCCATTGATCAAGTACTTGTTCCTTCCACCAACCACTATCTGTGCAAAATTGTCAGAGCATTTCCAACTCAAATGGTCAAAAAACACCATTAAATATAACAGTTTTGAAAGTATATAAACACTACAATTCTGGAAAGAAAGCACATGGCAAAGCACATTAGAACTTCTAACTCATAATGACAAAAAAGAGTATTAACTTCTGAGCATGAAAGCAACAATTAGACAATGCCAATTTGGAAACCATAGAGTATACTACTAAAATTAACTCACTCTCCAACCAAATTGCCTACCCTATAGAGCATTCAAGTGTATAATCAATAATCCAAAAACTTGGGTTAGAAGAATCAAAACTCCAAAACATATTTCCAACTCAAATGGTCAAAAAACACCATTAAATATAACAGTTTTGAAAGTATATAAACACTACAATTCTGGAAAGAAAGCACATGGCAAAGCACATTAGAACTTCTAACTCATAATGACAAAAAAGAGTATTAACTTCTGAGCATGAAAGCAACAATTAGACAATGCCAATTTGGAAACCATAGAGTATACTACTAAAATTAACTCACTCTCCAACCAAATTGCCTACCCTATAGAGCATTCAAGTGTATAATCAATAATCCAAAAACTTTGGTTAGAAGAATCAAAACTCCAAAACATAATTTGGCAATATGGGTCACGCACCTGGCGCGTGACCGTGATCTCAGAATGATCCTCGTACCCAAGAGGACTTCGGCTGCGGTCGGAATTATCAAAGACGATGGAGACGGTGGCCTTGGTAATACCCGCCTGTCCTTGCTTGTAGACGAGCTCTTGGAGATTGGAAGCACGAACCTGCTGCAAATTGGTGATGCCCAAGACGAAGCAAATGGAGTCGAGGATGTTGGACTTGCCGGAGCCATTGAGCCCAGTTATGGCGTTGAAGTAAGGGTCAAATCCCGGAACCACGGTCCTCGTCGCGTACGACTTGAACCCTTCCAAGCATACTTCCTTTATATACATAGTGTATCACTTCGATCAGACGAATCAGAGTCGGAGATTTGAACGGACGCCGAACAAGACGAAGAACTAAGGAAACATGAAAACCCACAGCAAATTACGGGGTTGTTCTGTACGAACGCACAAGGACAGGAAGGAGATCAAAACCCCCCTGTAGCCTAAAGCTCTGTGGCTATGCTGGTCTGAGGGTTCGACTTCGTTAGTGAAAAAGAAGCGCTAATTTCTGGCCTACCCAAATGAAATTAAACCCATCGGCGGGAAAATAAGCATTTCTTGGATTTTTAAAAAGTATATAAAATAAGTAATGAAAATGAAATACCGAGACTTCATGGGCTATGGGCCGCCCTCGGCTGTTGAACAGGATGTACTTTTTGGGCCAAATAAAATGGGTTGGGACCCGTACCTTTTTATCTCATTAAAAATATCTTAATTTTTTATTTTATTTTTAAATTTTCATATTTCAAATTTCTGTTTTACAATTTTTTTTTTTTTCCAAAAGACCTTATTTTATATATCCAGAATCCATGAATTACTTGGCAGAGGCCAATACAGACTGTGTATCAGCAGCTGGTGGTTTCTCTTTCCGATTAGTCATCTACCAACCAATGATTATATAATGTAAAGAGAAATAAGTTTCAGAAAATTGTATATATATATATATATATATAACATTTTTTAAGTATATAAATATATATATATAAAACATTAACAATTTAAACAAAAATTAAAAATAAAATAAAATAAAAAACCACTCTCCACTAGGAGGTGCATATAAATTTTCATGGTGTCGTTTGTTAGTGTATATAATTTTTTTTGGGTTTAAATTTATTTATAATAACATTAACAATTTAAACAAAAATTAAAAATAAAATAAAATAAAAAACCACTCTCCACTAGGAGGTGCATATAAATTTTCATGTGTCGTTTGTTAGTGTATATAATTTTTTTTGGGTTTAAATTTATTTATAATAACAATTTTATTTCCCTTTTGCTAGCTGAAAGAAATTAGCATTCATTCTTCCAAGGCGGACGTTTATAATCAACATTTTGCAGCAATAGCAAAATGTAAATCATGAATCACAATCATTTTACATCAATACAACACATTTTTTTGTTCTTCCATTTTCACTTCCTATTTGGGATTTTGTTATTTTTCTTTACAGAAAAAAAGAAGAAGAAGAAAACTTGTTACAAATATAAAGATTATGAATCACAATCATCAAAAATACCATTTTGGTCGAACTTCGTCTTCCTTCTCAGTTAACTCCCTATACTGGTACCACTGCGCTCCAGACTTGCCCACTGGCATTGGTGGCCTAACAAAAATTTCAACAGGCTTAGGGACATGAACAGCTAAATGCAGTTCCCCAGCAGCTTGTTCTGAATTTGACTCAGAACCCTTAACCAATCTGTTCATGGGTTCTACACTTATCCATCCTAACCCTGATATAGCCACATCACAAGCAGGTCTGCCAAACAAATATAGAAAAAGAGGATTTTTATTGATTTTGATCAACTAATTATAACGAAATCCAGCAACCTTGACAAGAATGGAAAACCAATGTTGATAGAGAATGATATTATATGCATAATTCAAATCACACCTTTCCACATTTTCAAATTTGATTTGCAATTGACGTACTGTTTCTAGTCCTTGCCAGTCATCTGCCTTTTCTTTTCCAGTTGGAGGCGTCAATAGAACTCCAACTTCTTTCTGCAACATGATAGATCTACTTTTAGTTGAGAGGAAACAATCAGTTTGCAAAATGCAGAGTAAATGTCTCACACATACTATTCACTAATATTTGTCTTATATGAATAACCAAACATAATATAAATGTTTCATGTTCTAGGCTTGGGTCAAATGCAAACGAAAACGAATATTAACGTTACAATATATAACAATCTTAGAAATTGCTTTCATTACCTGGTAAAATTCATCGGCCTTATCAGTGGGTACCATATAAATCTTAAGACTTTTTGGCCCATAGAATGTCAAGCGTGTTTCTGGAAGAACCTGAAGACATCAAAATAACAATATGCTGAAGCAAGAAAAATGTGCACCGCCAAGAAACCAGTTTTAGATAAAAATATACAAGAAACTACAAGATCAAAACCTTCAAGACATCTATTCTGACAAGACCTCCCCAAAATAATGAACAACCATTCAAATCACTGGATCTATACTTGCTTGCTGCCACATTTTCTGAGGGAACCTGCACATTCTGACAAGAACAACCAAAAGTCACAAATGAAGTCTAGCTTTAATAACACAACAAAAAAATTATACATACAGGGAAAGGTTGACCCCTTAGCCGACTTTGAGGAGCAAGTGCAGGGAGATCTTCTGAATGAACCACTGCTGCTTGTCTATGATGGAGATGAACTCCTGGTGTGTCATATAATTTCTGCACGGTAAAGAAGGATAAATTTTAGATTTTGAAAAAAGAACATTCATCAAATAGAAAAGGATATCGTTTCTATTATTACTTTTTACTCAAAAAAAAGCTTTTCTAAATTTTCAGTTTCTAGATCCCAGCTGGTAAAACTAAATATGATAGCAACCTGTTAAAGCATATAGTCAGAAATTGAACTGTAAAGAAATTGCCAAAATCATGAAGAAGAGAAGGATTATCGAACATAATTTAGTAATGACAAAGGCATACCCCTCCTCCTAAGAAAGCATTGATTTGAATGGGCCCTAAGGTAGTTCCAGGAACAGCAGATTGTATTGGTTTGTATCTTTGAGCTGCTGCAGCAACTGGATCCTTTTGTGCCATCAATTCTGGCATCAACATATTTCAAAGTAGTCAGTCTTGGTCAAAAAGAATTATAACAAGTCTAATAAAGGATAAGAAACTGCATACGGAAAGTTCAACCTAGATAATAATCTTGTTAAATGAAATGAGTCTTAGCTCAATATTTATTGTTGGGTCCATTTCCTAAAAGCTTAAGCTTCTGGGATTCATGGTAACCCTCATTTTGGTTAACATACTGTGCAGAAAGGTCCTTTGATAGTTGATACTACGGATTTCTCATATTGGAAGAGAGACATATGAATTAAAAATATGAAAAAGAAAGTGAAATTAAAATGCCAAATATTAATAGTGTTATGCCTGAAATGATTCATATAATCAATTATCTTTGTTCAATTCAATTGTTATCAAACTATGGACAATTAATTAGCTTACAGTAAATGATGGCAACATACCCAAAGGAATAAGATTGACTTACTCAGTAAAGCTGTGATGAATGCTGATTTTCCAACATTAGCTGAGCCCTAGAGAAAAGAAATTATCAACTCTCAGATATGGAGAAAAAAAAGAAATCAACTTAGTAAAGCTGAAAGTTGTTAAAATCAAAGCCGAACAACAGATAAGTAGCATGTCAGACAAATTGTGGATGGACAGACTATGTACATATCTTAAGTACACATCTTAAGAAGGAAAGACAACATGATATTTTGAAATTGAACACTAAAAACATATTTAGATGGCATCAGTAAATTGTTTATTGATGGACGTGGACATCACAATGACGAGAAGATAAGCCCAGAAAGCCAAACATATAATGTGACTATTAAAGAACCAGTACTCAGAATGTAAATAACAATTTAATTTTAAAAGAAGTTTGCAATTTAATTTTAGAAGAAGTGTTGAATCACAAGTCGAAACCACATATTCACACTACATGCATTAAATAAGTTTCCAGTTCAGAAACTAACCAGAATGTAAACATCCCGTCCCTGCACCAAAAGAGTAAACCAAGAACTTCACTTAAGGATTAAATAAGGGGTAGAAAAATAATAATTTGTATGATAGCAACAAATAAAATCCCTGTACAGCAATATAACATAATTTACCTGAAGTTGGAGTAAAATTTTTCATTGGCTTTACACACATAAGCAAACATGAATGGAGCATCCATTCAGAAAGACAGAAACATACCAATGCAGAAAACAAACCTTTTTCTCCTTTTGGATCTCTGATGCAACTCCAGTTATTCCAACCAAAGATTTTGAACTTGTTAGATGAACACTCAAAACACTGCAATGAATAGTATGGCCTTAGAAACAGGTATACAAACTTTCCAGCTCAGGTCAAAATAACAAATACATCTCTATTTGTCAAGACTGCTTCAGAAAACTGAACCACAATAAAGCGTTAACATGTATACATCAGGCCATTTAATACAAATCCTTTTCATTGAATTCCAACAAACTCTTTCAAAACTAAGCACATAAACAAATTCTAAATGATTTCCATAAACTTACTTAAGATTCTTCTTTGTAGTGGCTTCTACAACCCAATCACCAACACAGTTGAAATCAGTTCCTTTTGGAAGCAAATCTACCTGACACAGAAAGTATAGTTGCTTAACAGAACCATTTCAGGGTAAGAACACAAAGAAAGACCAATACACAGATTAATACCTTTGTAACTACTAATATAATAGGATTTGCACCAACCAGATCACGCACACGAGCCAAAAAGCTACCATTGAAGTCCACGATGTCAACCTATAAGATTATCTGATGAATTGAGAAATCTTGGGGGGTATTTTTTATGATAACATCCTAAAAGAAAATGGTTGACATCCCTCGAGTCAACTCATTCAATGCATCACAAAATGCGAAACTTAGGTAGTACTCACCAATTTAACAATCAATGCTTTCTCATAGCGCAAGTGAGCCAGCTTCTCCCGAAGCTGTTCGGCCATGACGAACTGCTTCCCACCAGAATACCCTCCATTTCCACCGACAGCAGTAATCATGTGCCCATGAGATAGAAGCTTACACCTCCCACATAGAACACTTCTAAGCTGGTGGTGTTTCTTCTTCTTCACAACAACAAAAGATATGTTACCGTCATGTTATCAACATTCTCAGGTGCAAATTGATATTTCAGAGCAGTAAAACTGCATTTAAAGTACCAATAAAAGATCTACAGATGCTTAGTACAATTTTTATTGGTTTTACATTTAGTTGCCCAACTGAGTGACAAATTTCCACAAATATTTTAATCCGGCATCCCAATTTGAACTCAAGTTTTCACCTTTACCCATTTCGAAGTACTTTATTTGCCTTCAAAACCAGAAATAAAAATTATAATAAAAAAATAAAATAAAATAAAAAAACCATAATTGACTTCAGTTCCACAAGAAAATTGAAAGCCAACAAAACAAACACATACAGAAAATAACGAAAAATTTATACCAATGCATAGGTCTCTGAATCCACATAGCCCGGAGCATCTTTCTCCGAAGTCTGTAGCGGAGCCCCACATCCATAACAACAAGCTACAGCCGTTGAAACCTTCAAGGGCTTCTCTTTCTTTTTTTTATTCTTCTTATTCTCCTTGACAATGAGCTTCGCAACCTCAACGGAACGGTGATGTTCGAGGAACCGGTCCCCAGGGGTCGGAGCGGCTGCCCCCGTTCCCACCGTCGCGGGTCTGGGTTCCGGTAACTGGTTCTCTGCTGCGAGTGGTGTTTTATTATTATGTGTCTGCTGTGATTGCGGTAATCTGCAGAGTATGATAGTGGGTTTTGTATAGGAAGAATTAGGAATTCTGGGGTTGAATATGGAGCTATGCGGTAAAGTTAGAGGAGAAAGAAAGGTTGAGAGGGTTTTGAGCGCCATTGATGACCGTTGTCGTGAAGGTTTTACCAAATAAAAACCAAAAAACGAAAGGATATAGGCTGAGGGTACATTTTTGCTGGGAATATGACTAAATCTTGTTAATATATTGAATGAGTGCCTCTGTGAACCATATTTGAACTACTTCACACGATTTAGATTTTTTAAGCAATGTACTTTTTTTTTTTTTTTTTTATCGGTAGAATAAGCAATGTGCTGATATGCATTGTGAAAAAGCTCGTTATAAATTTTTATTTTTATTTTTATTTAAAATTTATTATTAAAAATATTTATTAATTAAATACATTGTGGCTCATAAATATAAAATTAAATAATTTAAATAAATTCATAAATATGTAATTAAATATTTTAAATATATTTAAAAATATAAAATTTAATATTTTTAAATATAAATATTTCGAATGCATTTAAGAATATGTTATTTAATATTTTAAATACATTTAAAAGTATATTATTGAATTTTTTAAAATATAAATATTTTAAATATATTTACATATATAAGTGAATATTTTAAATGTATTTTAAAAATATACTATTAAATATTTACTGAGATTAAATTCTAATGAATAAATTTTTTATTTTTATTACCTAAAAAAAAATATTCTAACAAACAAAAATTATGAAATTTTCATAATAATCAGTTTCATTCAAAAGCTTTGTAAAGAATTTTTATGAAGTAATGTTTAATTTATAAGTGATTTGTGAAAAAGAAAAAAATGTGTTTTTTTTCACTTAATTAAGATTTTATAAACAATGAATATTTTAAATATTAAAAATATTATATAAATTTTTTTATATTTTTTATATATTTAAATAGTAATGATAAAAAATAATACTATATAGATTTATTTTTAAATTTATGAAAAAAACATCTCTTCAAATATATTGTATTTTATCTATATCTACTTTATCCTTCAAAAACCAAATGAATGTTAGTCGGTCATATATGGTTAAAATGGTTGAACATGTACAGAAAACCGTTTATAGGAAATATATATGATTTCTCATTATATGTTAGGGATGTCAACGGAATGGGGCGGGATCGGTTTTTAAAATTTCTTTTCCATCCTCGCGGGGAATTTTACATCCCATCCTCATGATTTTTCCCGTTTCTTTAGGTGCGGGACGGGATCGGAGATTTTGCTGAGCGGGGATGGGACGGGATGGTTTTTCCCATTTTGTTTTTTAATTGATATTTTTTTTAGAAATTTATATAAAAAAAGTTATTTATGATTAAAATATTTAAAAAATGACTACAATGCAATAAAAATATAATAAAATACATTAAGGAACAAATTTACAATTATAATAAAATACATATTTAAAAAAATAAATGAAAAAAAAATGATTTTACATAAATGAAATTTTGTAAAAAAAAAATAATAAATAAATATATATATATATATATATATATCGGGGCGGGTTGGGGGGGTTATTATTCCCCGTCCCTGGCCCGTCCCGATTCAGTTTTTAGGTATTTGCCCCGAGCCCACCCCGCATCTCCAGATTTTCAAGGAAAAACCGTCCGTTAGAGGCGGTGCACCGCAGATATCGAACCATGTGGGGCAAATTACCATCTCTATTATATGTGCTTTCATCGTTTCTGTTTTTTTTTTCAAATTAAATTGTACTGGTTTAAAATCTTTTAGCTAGGTGGATATTATTGATATATCCATGTTTAGCTGCATAAGTTCATCTAACTTTAAATTAAATACTTCAATAGTTGCCATATAAAATAATTTGTTGCTGCAGGTCGATTCATTACAAAGTTCTCATCTAATTTTAGATTTAATACTTCACAAAGTTGCCATATAATTTTTTTTTTTCTTTGCTTGACGGTTGACAATTATCAATTTTTGTTTTCTTTTCTGAAAACATAAATTTTTTTTTTGAAAGCTATTCATGTATCAGCTGCACAATCCACCACACTAATCAATATCCTATATAGGTTATAAAAAAAAAGGAGTAAAATTTTAATCATTTCAGTCAATATTTCCTATATTTTCATAAGAATTTATATTAGTATACGTTTATGTTAACTCCTTGATGATTTTGTGAAAATTTTCCATAATATTCATTAATATTTTAAAATTTCCATTATAATTTTCATAGAATTTAAGATATATCAATTAAATTTTAAAAATGTTATTCAAAACTGTCAAGCGAATTATCATTATATTTATATTACTATAACATTATCATAACATTCCTTCTCAAATATGGATTCAGCCATTGTTAAGCGAATCGTCATTATATTATATTACTATAAAATCATCATAACATTCCTTCTTAAATATGGATCCAGCCATTTTTGAAATTACGTGTTTCAAAACTTTTGGAAAAAATATAATTTTAACAGCATTTAATATCAAATCCATATAATATATTATTTCCCTGGAATTGGTTCTAAAATTGGTAGTCCCATGCAGCATATAATCAACAGAGCATTTAGGCCACGAGTACTTGACATTTGAAAGTTCATAGTACCTGTTCTGCAGAGCCCAACCATGGACTCTCATCCGAAATACCAAGTACTGTGAGTGTCACTTCCTCCTCGTGCCCATTGGCATAAAATTTCAATAATTAGTTATTTGAATGGTCTTCTCCTTTGCTGCGACTCTGATGTAAATTCTTACTATATAATAAATCCATCAATGAAAGGATGGGAGGCTCAGTCATTGTCTGGTGCTCACAAAAAAGTATAATGTTTGGCTCTAAGATTTGACCGTGGAGGTTCTCCATACGTATGCAAAGGATTTGATCGCGAAGCTTCTCCATACGTATGAAGAATAAAAACAAAGAATTGGCAGGTATCCATACCGCATTATTCATACCCTTTTAAAACTTTTTAATTCCTTTTATGCATTACATAATATATTTTTCCAGTAGATTTTACTTTTTATTTATAAGATTGCATGAAATGGGTAGGATGGGTTGCCCTTTGATAATATAAAGAGAGAGTTGCTTAGCACGGTTTCATTGCTTGAATAGAGGAACTCTAACTACTTTGGTGTTTAGAAGATGATCTCTATCTTATAGGATTCGATTAAAATGCTGTTTACAAGATGATCTCTATCATATAAGGTCTGATGAAGATGCTGCTTTGCTTAAGGCTTTTGTTAAGGAGATGGAGGCTTGGAATATAAGGTTCTCACAGCTTTTCACAAAATTAAGAATTTGGGTGAAATTTAATTTAGTACAAAATATATTTGCGTTTTAGTTTTATCTAAGTTTATTTTATTATTTTATTTTTTGTTTTTACCTAATTTATTAGTTAGGTTGCTTTTTTTTTTTTTTTAAAAAAAAATTAGTTAAGTTGACGAAATGGGTTAATTCCAATGGTAAAGCATTTTTATTTGTTTTCATGAAAATACGAGTTCGAATTATACGAAAAGTAAATAAAGGAAATTGATAGTTTATATTTAGATAATTTATTAAAAAAAAAATTAGTTAGGTTGTTTATTTTAATAAAAGTTGTGAATCAATATAAATGGTTCTATTATATTTAAAAAAAAAAATTTCGTTTAAACTTTTTCAATTTTATTATGATTACAATTTTATTAGGATAAGTGATAAACTAAAAAAATTATAAATAATGATTTTCCAAAAATATAGATGTTTAAATATACTTATGACAAAATTAAAACCATTTAAATGAAATTTGCACTCTTTTTTTTCAATTTAAATCAAAACAAGTTATAATTTAGACATAGATAATCTATATAAGTTTTAGGGGATAAATTGCTTTAAAAAAAAAAAAAAAAAAGGTAAGTTGAAAGGATATTTTGTAATTTTTTTTTTTTTTCTACGGTAAGACGAAATTTTGTGAATGGGGGAAAAACAAATCTAGAATTCTATTCCTTGATTAGGTTCATATTAGTGTCACAGAAAACTGAATAGCAAAGGAAAAATTCCACACGTCTATTCCAAGTTTTTCCAACAACAATCTAATTTTAGCCGAATATAAAGTAAATCCATAAACCACAAGTCAAATGCACAACAATTTAAGCATCTACAATTAAACCCCAACTCCCTCGGAAACCCCCCTAACAGGATCTACACTTTGGGTTGGGAAAACCACATTGTCATAAAGAAGCCCAGCAACGGCAGCACCCATCAAAGGTCCGACCCAATAAACCGCTTGGTTCTTGAAACTGCCAGCAATCACACTGGACGCGAAAGCACAAGCCGGGTTCATGGATCCACCAGAGAACGGCCCAGTTGCAAGCACATTGGCTCCGGCAATGAACCCAATTGCCAGTGGTCCCATGGCACCCAAAGGCCCACGTCTTGGATCACCAGCGGCATAAATAGTGTACACCAATCCAAATGTTAGAACACCTTCCAAAATGGATGCTCCAAACCCGGTCATTTCCTCTGCTATTGTATACGTTGGAACGTGCTTCAAAAACACACACATCCAAATGTTTAGTAATGAGTAAAAAAGACCAAAATAAATAAATATTTATGGTTTTTTTTAGATTTGATTATAGATATACCTGCTCAACAATAGTCACTCTTAGGACAAGACAAGCAATGACAGAGGCCAGCAACTGAGAAATCCAGTAGAAGAGAGCCGTTGGGACACTAATGTGTCCCCCAACCGCCATTCCGAAGGTAACCGCAGGATTCACGTGTCCGCCGGAGATATTGGCGGCAATAAACACGGCTGAGGCCAATGCGAAGGCATTGGCTACAGCGACCACCACCAAACTCGAAGGGTCTGATGCAGCATCTGGCATCAACTTCCCTGTTATAATATTACAACATTATAGTTCAAGAGACAAAGCAAGATTAAATAAATAAAAAAAGTACAAAAGAATTAAAATTGACCAATTGACGATTCTAACAAAGTTTGATAAAAGGGTCATGAACGAATTTTTATGCAGAGAAAAAAACTAAAATGAGAAGTCAGGGCCAAATCATAGTAAGCCTATAAGCTATAAATCAGTTTCGAAATGGGAAAGCAAACAAAATGCAAAATTTTTTTTTATTAATTTTTGGTTGTATGATTTAATGTTTTATTGGGAAAAAAAACTATAACAGGGAGTGCTACTCACTCGACGACATCATAGAACCCAAGACAGCAAACACGTAGAAGAAAGTTGAGAGGAACTCTGCAATGTATGATCGGAGAGCGTCGAGAGTGACTGATTGTTCGAAGCGAGCACTAAGCGAGTTCCGAGCCATGTTGCCGAAAATACACATGAAAAGCACAAATTACAAATGGACTTCAGTGTATTTTTGGAGGAGAAACACAGAAATCTTAAAAAGAAGCAAATGTATGTATAAGTATTCAGAGAACACAAAAGGAGTCGATATATATATGCGGCGGTTGCCTTTTGAATGGGTTGCGACGTTTTTGGTTAAGGCTCCACACTTTCGAAAGATTAAAAACTGCTAAGCCACATATCCCCTCTTGATTGGAAGGACATGATTCATTGCGGTTTATTCAGTTGTGTCATCTTTTTTTTTAATATTTCTATAACAGCCCCCTTTGAGATCTTTCATTCTTGTTTTGCTCCCCAAACTTCTATTAATAATAGTTCTATTACATTGTTGTTCAAAAAATAATAATAAATTGGTTTGAAATATACGTATGCTTGAACTGTTTTTCCCCTTTTTTTTTTTCTTGTTTTTTTTAATACCTAGAAAAGAAAAGAAAAGAAAATAAATATAAAACTTAAAGCAGACACTTTTATATTCTTCTTGTTAATTTGCCAGACAATGGGAAGTGGGCCATTTGATAGATAGGGTGTTGGGCTTTAAATCAAAAACCAAGAAGTGGCAAGCCCACAGAGCCCAGTAGAAGAAAGAGAATTTTTAAAAAAAAAAAAAAAAAAAAAAGAGGAAAATTTAGAAAGGCGGAAGAAGTGAAGGTTCATCGAGGGGGACGAAGGAAGAAGAATCCTGGGATTTCGCTGGGTGCAGTGTGTAGACAAACAACAGAATCCAGCACCTGAAACCCCTCCGTTGCGTCGGTCAGTAATCTCAATCTCAATGTGCCCCTTTTCATTTTTTTCTTTTTCTTACTGTTATTCTACTTTCCTCGCCAGATCTATCAGTGTCGGCACTTTTTCCGGAATATATCCCTCCTTTTTTTTTTTTTTTTTTTTTTGACCTCTAAACGATTTTCTCAAGCTAATTAGAACCATTCCTACTTAGTTTTTATCGAAACCTTGGAATTGGGTTGTTTCTGTCTGCTTCTTGTGAATCTGAATCAATCTTGCTTCTTGTTCAATCGTTTAGAGCTGAGAAGGCGTTAAAAATAATGCGTTTTGTGTTTGTAACCATTTCTTGATATTTAATGAAATTAAAATGCACACACATATATATATATATATATAGTTATGTATAGAACAATAATATCTATCTTTGAATTCAAGCTGCAAGCTCTTGAGTTTATTATGAATCTTCATAGTTTCCTGTTCTTGGAATTACCCATTTTCACTACATAATAAGAACTGAGGCTGTCCTTGGAATATTCTTTTATTTTTTGTTCTTCTTTTTGGCATTGGATGAACATTATGTGTAGCTCTGAATACTGTGAAAATAATAGAATTTACTCATTCAGTAATGATTTGAAGTACTTGGGAAGTCTTAAATTAATAGATTAGTGGGTTGGTGCTGTTTGACCAACTAACTTTAGGTTTCTTGGTTTCATGTTCTTAGATGTCCGGAAATAATGACGTGGAGAATCCTAAAGCGGGTGAACCCCATATAATTTCGAAATCTGCCACTGAAACTCAATCAAACTGGCACAGTATCTTGCTCCACCAAGCCTCTGTCTACGGCATAGCAGCTGGATACTGCATATCAGCTTCTTTGCTATCCATCATCAACAAATGGGCAGTCATGAAATTCCCTTATCCGGGGGCATTAACTGCTTTGCAGTACTTCACCAGTGCTGCTGGGGTTGTCATTTGTGGCTGGCTCAAGTTTGTAGAGCACGACCGACTTGACCTCCTTACAATGTGGCGTTTCCTACCTGCTGCAATTATATTCTATCTTTCCCTTTTCACCAACAGTGAGCTCCTCCTCCATGCTAATGTTGACACTTTTATTGTCTTCCGGTCAGCTGTTCCAATCTTTGTTGCAATAGGAGAAACTCTCTTTTTACACCAACCCTGGCCGTCAGTCAGGACATGGGCCTCACTTGCCACCATCTTTGGAGGAAGTGTGCTTTATGTGTTAACAGATTACCAGTTCACATTCATGGCTTATAGCTGGGCTTTAGCTTACCTGGTTAGTATGTCCATCGATTTTGTCTACATAAAGCATGTGGTTATGACCATTGGTTTAAATACATGGGGTCTGGTACTGTATAACAACCTTGAGGCCCTTCTTTTGTTTCCCTTGGAACTACTTATTATGGGTGAATTGAAAAAGATAAAACATGATATCTCAGATGAGTCAGATTGGTACTCTTTTGATGTGGTTCTTCCAGTTGGACTTTCGTGTTTGTTTGGCTTAGCAATCTCTTTCTTTGGGTTTTCTTGCCGGAGGGCAATTTCTGCAACTGGTTTTACTGTTCTTGGTATAGTGAACAAGCTATTGACAGTTGTGATTAATTTGGTTATTTGGGACAAGCATTCAACGATTGTTGGAACAGTGGGGCTTTTGATATGCATGTTAGGTGGTGTTATGTATCAGCAATCAACAAGCAACAAGCCTAAGCCTGTGCAAGAAGTAAAAGCACAAGAGACTGAGGAAGAACAACAGAAGCTACTTGAAATGCAGAACATCTCAGAAAGCAACAGAACTGAGAAGCTAGCCACTGAATTACAAGGGGGAAAGTGAGTAGGATTTTTTCAATAGGAATATTGCTTAATTCTTTATTGTTTTGGGTAATATCAAAGGATTCCAACTCCAGTGATGGATAAAGTGAACAGTATTGGGGTGCTCGCTGTCCACTTCTCATTCGGATGACTTCAACAATCTTTGATCGAATAGATATCAATGTTAGATATGCAAGTTCAGATGGATAGTTGGATGCTCTTTTATAACAAACTCTTTTTTGTCGAAAGGTCGTTAATTGATCTATTTTGACGACCTGCTCTGCAGAGCCTATTGAACCTGGAAAACCACTTAGACAGAATATTGCATAGTGCTCTTTTTTTTTTTTTTTTTTTTTTTTTGGTAGTCTTATTGAAACATATAATTGATTCGTAGAGTATATTAGAAATGTCTTCTATGGTGATAGAGATGTGGGATATGTGGCAGGACTTTGTTGGATTTTATCAGAATTTTCTGTGTCTAAGATGATCCTAGAAAAAGTTGCAACTATTTCAAATTTGAAATAAATATAGTGTCTTTCTCTTTTGGTAAACATTTTTTTTTTATATTAGAATTCTGTAATAAATATTATCAAAATTTTATTTTTCATAATCAAATCTGATATTCCTTTGGATTATTATTATAATTATTTTTTTCCTGATGAATTATGTTCCTTTTGATAGTCTAATTATTGTACTGTGCACTTACCTGCTTCACTTTCATAGGTTTTGAAGTTTCTAGTTTCTTCCTCTGAGACTCTCAACTCTCGTGACAAACACAACTTTCATCATTCTACATTATGAAGTTGTATTCATCATTCTACACCATAAACAAACATGCTTTTAGCTTCTATTCTCTGGTCATCTTAATTGGTTAATAATTTTCAAGAATTTCAATTCACATGTATCAGAAAACTGATATTTTTGAAACCCATTTGTATCTTAGATTTCTTGCGAGTTTGATTTAATCAAGAAACAGAAACACAAAACTAGGAAACAAAATTTCAAAAGAAGCCAAACCAAATATTTACTACAAATAACTTCGATTTGTTTGCACCGACTGAGCCTAATACAACATATGAAACAGTACTAATTCCTACAAATTAAACAAAAAGGTAAGTCTAATTAACGATGAAAATTGCATTCAAAATCGAAGACAACAAAAAAGTTTCAAGAACTCAAAGCACCCGGCGATTGAGGCCCTTTTGTCGTTCCGACTTCTTCTAGAAGACTTCATTGCAGCTTCCCTTTTCATGCAATCAATAACGTCTTCTTTGCAAGCCAAATCTTTCATACAATTCACATCGTCGGCTCCGAAAAATACATCTCCCAACTCTTTCTCCATTAAAGCTGTCTTCTTTTTGGACTTTACAAAACCAGTTTCTGATCGGTCGCTGTTGAAGCAATAAGAACTTCGCAAAAGACATAGTGAAGGAACATTCGCAGGAAGCCAAAGAGAAGATGGAGTTTCATCGTTTATGTGTTGCTTTACAGAAACACCATACTGAGAAACCCCCACGGCCATTGAATTGACCAAAAAAAAAAAAAAAAAAAAGAAAAAAAGAAGAAGAAACGGAGAGCTTTGATTTTTGATAAGAGAGAAAAGGAAAGCGCCTAAAAAAAGTGAAAGGTTAATATTAGCATCCTTAATATATATGTACGCAAGTGAAAGAATATTCGTTAGTTGGTAAATTTTGATCTTGTTTGTATTTTGTAATTTGGGAACTTCAAAAAAGAAGTCCTATCCGAGAAAGTAGTAATTGAAATCTTATCTACTTTACCATTATTGAAAATTTTAATTTCCTTGATTTATTATAATTTAACCGAGAAAGAGGGAAAAATAAATAAATAAAGGGGGTAAGACTAAAAAAAAAAAAAAAAACCATTGGACTTCCCATGTGTTATGCCGATGTGCTCTATGGGTCTGCTTACCACCAGGTGGGTTAGTGCCTACTCCACTAGCTGAATATAAGGTTATAAAAGCTCCAACCATGTTACCAATAAAAGACCCAACAAGAAGTTTGTTGTCTTTTTTCTTTTTTTCTTTTTATTTATTATTTTTCACTTTTTGGGCTTCATTTTTGTTTTTTTTGGTAATAACTTTTGGTCTTCATTCGTAAGGGATGTTGTTTGTTTGTTATACAATGATAACTATTTTAGTATATGAGGTAGCTCTTTATATGTGTATATATATATATATATATATAGTTATATGAGGTGGTTCGTCTTTGTTTACTCTATTTTTTAGGATAATTTAGGGAGGTGGTTCGTCTTTGTTTATTCTAATTTTTAGGATAATTTAAGAATGTATTTAATTTAAAATTTTAAAAATTTTAAAAATTTTTAAAAATTTAGAAGTATTCGATTTAGGTTTTAAAAGAGTTCATATAAATATAATGATATTTAATTCAATTTTTGATGAGTTTTATAAAAGTTTATTAAAATTTAGGTGTATTCAATTATGACATTATACAATTCTTTTAAAATATGATGGTATTCAAAAGTTATTGATTTTAAAGGATTTTAAAAAATAATAGATTTTAACAGATTTAAAAGGATTTTAACAGTAAAATTGTGAAAAAAATTGTTAATATGAAATTCAGTCTTAAATCTAAAGATTTCGTTGGATTATTATAAAATCTTTATGGAGTCTATAAAATTTCATAACAATCTATCAAATCTTTTAAAATTTATAACTTATTTTAAATTCATCAAACTCTAAATTGTATAAATCTCTTTTAGTTAAATCGGAAGCACATAATAATAATTGAGTCAATTCAACTATGACTTGATATATTAAAGATGGATTAATTTTGTTTATCAACAAAAACTTTCCAGTTGGCAAAACCAATAAAGGAAAGGATTAGCCATATTTTTTCAATACCGTCACTGTCAAATAACAAATTATATAACAAGAAGAAATAATGAACAAATAAATAAAACAATTCTATGAAAGAAACGAAAAGAAAGAACTATTGAAGCACCCGAACGCAATGTGAGGTTATGAAACCAACAAATTTTCCATCTAATCGAGATTAGGCTGCTTGTGTATTTTTTGGTTTCTTGAAAAAGAATAAAAATTAGTTCTGTGCTTTGAATTTTGAATCCAAAAATTAAGAAATAAAGATTTAACTTATTTCCAAAATATAATATAATAAAAGAGTTGAAATATTTGAACAAATTCACTAAAAGGAAATTGACATTATTATACTCTGAATTTTATCGACTTGATACATTGCATCTTAAAGAATTTTTTACCATTTTACACCTTGAAATTACAATATTTTTGCATCATTAATCTTTCTGTCAAATATATAACGAAAATAAAAATGTAAAGTGTAATTTTATATAATTTAAGATGCAAAAAAATTGTAAAAAATTTTAATTAGTAAAAAAACTTTAAAAATTGCAAATGTATATTTTTTAAAATAAAAATAAATATCTTTACATATACAAAATGTTCTAAGAAATTAAAAACCAATAAAAATTTTGACAATGTATAGAAAAATTGTATAGATTATTATATAATTGAAAATTTAATTGTTTAAAAAATAAAAATAAAAATTTGTGACTATTTGAGAGATTTAAAAACAAAAATGAAGGCCTATAAAAATGATTAAGTATTTCTAAAATAAAAAGAAAAATTTGAAAATTATATTTTATAAAAATAAATTTTCAGAGTTTTTTTTGGTTAGATTTTAGAAATACTTGATCAATTTCTTTTATAGGCTTTTATTTTTTATTTTTTTCTAATCTCTAACATATGCACAAAAGTATTATTTTCATTTTTTGAAAAATTACATTTGCATTTTTATAATAATCTATGCAATTTTTTTATACATATTCAAATTTTTTTTTTTGTTGGTTGTCATTTTTTATTTTTTTAGAATATTTATTGTATGTAAATAGTTTTATTTTTGAAAAATCACATTTGCAGTTTTTTTTTTTTGAAGTTTTTTACTAGCTCATTAAAAAAAAATAATCCTCTTTTTTATTTTTTTATTTTTTTCATTATTTTTTATTTGAAAATTTTTGGAACTTATATCTTAATTACATTGAAAATTTACTTCGCATCTTCATTTTTATTAAGTATTTGATAGAAGAATCAAGGGTGTAAAGATATTATAAGTTCAATGTTTAAATTATAAAAAAAAAAAAAAGGATTTTCACCAACCCTAATAAAATTTATGGTACAACAATGTCAATTTCCCAAACACAAATTTTTATTTCGAGTTATATACATATATATATATATATATATATATATAAGCTAAAATCTTTTTTTTTTTTTTTTGGTTCATTAGTTACAAATTTCAAACATCTACTGGAACATCTTAGGGCTCGCTCCCAGCTTCATAATACTGTTTTCTTGGACTCAGGAGAATACCATCACTGACACACACGTTCTCTCTCTCTCTCTCTCTCTCTCTCTCTCACACACACACACACACACACACACGTTGCACAGACAGATGCTGTTTTGTTTGGATTCAGAGAAAATGGCAATGAAATTGCCCAAAAATTTTGTTGCTGAGCCGCTTCAAACGGCCGTTCAGGAAAGTAGACCCCTCCTTTTTAACTCCTTGGGGCCCCTAGCTGTTTCTTTCTTATGTTTGTTTCCTGTTATTTGTTGTGTTCTCAACCAAGAAAAGAAAAAATTAAAAAAAAAAAAATTTCCTTGGAACGAATATCGAGGTTTAATAAACAAATTAAGAATGCTTTAAACGTGAAAACACAGATGCAAACAATTTTGTAAACAAAATCAGAATCTTAAAGTTTGAAAAACAACTAATTTATTAGTAAATTATTGGCTGTTCATAAAAAAGTAATAAGAGTTGCCTCTGAAACTCAAAGGAAGAAAGATTGCCAACTAATTTCATCTCGCTCTCTGTGTTGAAAAGAATCATCTTCTTCATGAGAAATAGTACACGCTATATAAATGTATATACGAAGAAAATCAAATTGGAAATTATTACCCAAAAAACAATTTAAAAATCAAATTGGAAACCACTACTTGATTGATTCCTCAAACTAGTATATGTTATACACTGATATCTTTGTGCATTAAATTAACAAATCCAAATATGAAGTTGTAGCTTCTGTAAAATTCATATTAATAGCAAGAAGAACAACAATAACAAACCATCTCGCGGTGGCCCAAAAAGGATTGATAATTGCTCAAAGAAACTCTTAGCTACCAAGATTCTTCGGAAGGTTCCTCTTGACTAGTAGTATAAATATGCTTCACTAAGCAAAATCGGAAAAAACCAAGTTTTGCAGGTATTAAAATGAAATACTATTGGTCATTCTAAGTTTTGGTAACAAAGTTGATTTGACGACGACTCTGAACGACCGGCCGAACTTGGGTCTTGAACACAAGAAAACTCAGTTTCTCCACCGAAAAATACACAAATCCTCCACTGGAATGAGTCACAAACGATCCAAAGCTCTTCCCAACAATGCAATGCCATGCCGGACCGTACACCGAATCGAATTCCTGAACCCAAAAAAAAATTAAAAAATTAAAAAATTAAAAAATCGATCTTTTTCTTCATCAATAAAATGCTTTCTTTTTTTTTTTTAAATCAAAAAAAGGTAGATGATTACCTTCTTGAGGGACATGGCCAAGTGGGTGGGATTGGGACGCTTCTCCTGAGGATTTGCGTCGAGAAGCGCTCTGGCGAATCGGAAGGCGCGCTCTTGCAGGGAGGCGGGCATATCGGCCGCCCTGAGGCGTACGTTCAAATCGATAGCTATGGCGGCTAGCTTCGCCTCGCTCGACGGAGCTCTTACGATTGTCGTTATCGGAGGAGGTGGTAAAGCAAGGTGAGCATGATGCCTCAGAATCACTTGCCTCTGCTTTGCTGCTGCTCTTCTACTTCTTCTTTCATTCTCTGCCTCCGCCCTCTCCATAGTAAGAGAGAGATCACTGATCACAGAGAGAGAGAGAGAGGGAGAGAGAGAGAGAGCAGAAACTTTTGAAATGTTTGAAACTTTGACCGTTTGACTGTGGCACTTAGAAAAAATCGACAACAACTGTGGGTGGGGGAGAGGGTGGGGTGCTGTTATCTTCTGCGGTCGATTCGATTGCACGAACTGCAAGGACTTGGCTTGTGGCATCAATCAATCCATCAAAAGGAATGGCATCGTGCCTGGTTTCCACGTCAATGTGGGCCAGTTGATAATAAAAATATTATTATTATTATTTTTTAATAATAATAGTAAACTACATTATTTATCATAGCCTACATCAAAACCAAAACTAAAAATTAAGGGCGTTTCAATCGAAATAAAATAAAAACATGTGCACTAACTTGAAACTAGAGACAAAACAGAGCCACCAAAAATATAGTTATTCCTTTTTCTTATGTACTACTACCTTATTGTTTTGTTTGTTTGATGTTGATGATAAATCCAAAAATCGATAATATTAATATCATAGTTTTCTGACTATTTTATTATTTTCAAGTGCTCTTCAGAGAATTTGGCTGCAATTACATTGAAATTCACCACCCCAATCGTCTTTTCAGTTATGAAATGCGTTAGTCAGAAACTTGTACGAATAAGAAATATATATATATATATACACGTATTCAAACTATTTTAATTGTCATTATTGAGTTTTGAGTGGAATTTAATCTTATTTATGTAAAGTTATGAGAAGGCAAAAAAAAAATTATTTGAAAATGTGAATGAAAGGTAACCATATGTAGATGTTCATATTATCATGGAAACATATGAGAAAATATTTTTCTCTTTATATTCAGTATAATCCAAACTCCAAACACATTAAGGAACTCATCATAAGAATGCATGATACTAGACAATGAAAATAAATAATAATAATAATAATAATAATAAATAAATAAAGAAGATTATAAAAGCACGTTTCATAATGATTCAAATAAACTAAATGCCAAATCAATAACCACCAAACGCAATGCCAAATCAACAACCACCAAAAGCGAGAAGCTTTTCAACATGTATGGTTCAGAAAGTCGACGGTTTAAATTCTTTGTATCTCGCTGTCTATCTCTCTAGAGTGACAAGGTATAGATATAATAATCTATAATAGCTCGAGTATGTGGTTCCAATACTTTTTACAATAATGAGTAAACCTACGCTAACACATGGAATAGAAGGCCACTACAATGGCTGCATTTCCAAATCTGTATGCTCGCTGTTGTTGTTAGCAGAGGATGGCGCAGAAGGCTGGTGGTCATCACCGGACTTCATCTCTTGAGCAGGGGGAGGGTTCACGATCGTCATCGGCATCACAACATTTTCTGCGAGCCGCCCCTTCATCTCCCTGTGCTCCTGACACAGAGCACACCAGTGCAAGCAGCAGTGCACCAAGCATGGATCACACGGCGAGTTCTGCACTCAACAACTATACACCATCAGGAAAGCTCATTTGTGAGAGACTTATCATTGAAGAGAATATCTTATATGTGGAAACTAATAACAAAGGGTACTTCAAAATCTTCTTCTTTGATAAAAAAACAAAAAACTAAATAAAAGTTCTACTAGAAATTAGTGTTTCCCAGCACTTAAGACATGAAAGTTGATATTTACCCACGTCCAGTAACTGACAGAAGGCTTGTACAAGAGTCATTTTGTTTTCCATGCACATATATGAACAAGAACAAAAAGAAAATTTCCAGTATGGTAGTTTCTTTCAAAATCCTTAAAAGTAAATCCAAATAACAAATGAAGTTCTGTTATCATTGCAACCCAAAATTGCCATTAAACTTTGCGACTGACCTTTACTCAACAACAATAAATCATCAAACGGAGAGAAAAGAAGGGTAGAAATTTATTACCACTTCATTACTTTTCATATACAGAAATCTCAAGTTACCTTCAGATGATATTTCTTTTGCAATGACTGCCGAACAAGACCTGTGTAAATGCCACACATCCACCAAGCAAACAATAGTCCCTCACAGATGAGAAATGAAGTCCTCGGGTCAACACCATGGATGATCGCAGTTGCTGCTGCCACAGCCATGCCACCTTCAATGCAAACTGCATGGCACATGCAAGGTGTAGTCCAAGGGGTATCTTCTCTTAAGCTTTCAACATTACGGCCAAATAAAACACATGGACAGAATAGTCCTGTCAAGCCTGTAAGGGTAAGACCATAAGAAACAATGGGATTGGATTTCTCACTTTTATATAACAAGCTAAACATGTAGATCGTGTCATATCACCATGTTATAAATGTTATGCTGGGTTTCATGTCAACTTACAACTATCTCTATCTTCAGAACAGCCAAAGATCCCAGTTGTCCAAGGTTCATCAGCAGGAGGTTCAAAGCTTTCAGGGAGAGGCTGCCCACATTCATTGCACTTGCGCACATTCAACTGTTAAGTAATACACCGTATTAGTTACTGCTGCAAAATAATTCTTATGCAATGGCTAAAAAAGTTAAAATCTCCTATCCTAAACAAACACTTACAATGCCATATAACATTTCATAATTACAATAACACATTATGGGTTGGAAGTAGTACATCCAATTTATCAATAAATCACAAACTATTCTGGAATTCACACATATCTATGAAGTATGAACCACCAACTAACCATGCTCAAATCCATAATCAAAATCATCTATAATTTCTATACTTCTATTGACTGTTTGAAGTAATCCAGCTTCTTAAAAAGGGAGTTTCCTAGACGTATCAATCATCCTTGTGACGTAGAACAAATCAATTGCAGAGGATAATCAGGATTTGAGTACACTTCCCACAGGATACATTCATTTGGAATGTCCAAGGCTTTGGCCCATATCCATATTTAATTCCTATATATAGCATGGCATACAAAAAATGGTACCTTAAATTGAAGAGGAGTCCAATATGTTAATTTTACCAGACAGAAAGATGCCAACAATAACAATAGCAGCATATCGGATGGCTGCAGCCTGAAAATTCCAAAGTTTCTCATGGTAGAATCACTTCAGAATGTTTCTAGAGAAGAGATATGGACCCTATTATATTTAAGGATGCACGGATCATGAAAACAATCTAAGCATACTAAAACATAATCAAAACAGATCAAGAAAGTTCCCTAATATAATGTTCTGTACCAAGAAAATCCCCTAATATAATGTTCTGTTGAAGGGCATTTATTAGCATTGATAATTATGGTCAGAATTCCATCTCCATATGTTGTGCAAAGCTTTGTCATTCTACAGCTGAAGAGTTAACAAACAATCACCAATGCTGAGAAAATTCACTATTCTAGTGAGAGCCAGAGAGAGAGGAAAAAAAAATATATATATATATATATATATATGTGGAATTGCTTTCTCTTTCCTTGTGGAAATAGGGATAACATCATAAGCCTAATGCATCACAAAGACAAATTAAAAGATGTCCACTGATAAGTTTTCCACGATGTAATACTTACTTGATGTGAAACCCATCAACATCCTCCATTAACCCTAGAAACCCTACCCACAAGTACATATGAAAACCAGAATTCAACAATCCAAACCAACTTCCATGTTAATGTTATATATGTGGAATTGCTTTCTCTTTCCTTGTGGAAATAGGGATAACATCATAAGCCTAATGCATCACAAAGACAAATTAAAAGATGTACACTGATAAGTTCTCCACGATGTAAAACTTACTTGGTGTGAAACCCATCAACATCCTCCATTAACCCTAGAAACCCCACCCACAAGTAAATATGAAAACCAGAATTCAACAATCCAAACCAACTTCCATGTCATTCATTAACAAAAGGTAAATGGTTCCATGCATAACTCCAATCCATTATTCATATAAAAATAATGAATAAATAATGGGCTGTATTACTGGAGTGTGAAAGAGTAGGAAGAACCTGAGGGACTTCAATGGGCTGATTAAGCTCTCCAGGCCTAATATCTTCCACAGGCGCTTGATCTTTGGTCAGCTTAACGTAATGCGAATTACCAGTCCCATCCGCCATCTGATCTGAGTCGTTCGACTGCTAAAAAATTGCAGGTAAATATCAGCAAGAAAATCAAAAATCAAAATTATAATACTACATTTCGTGAACCCAATTAAGATCCAATTAATTTTGTTTATATATATATATACTAAAAAAAATGAAAAAGAAGACAAGCCATTTATTGACAACCCAATTACACACACCCAATACCAAAAAAACCCAACACATCAAGAACTCTGAATTCCCTTTTTTTTTTTTTTTTTAATTTCTTGATTCTTAACAAACCTCAGGAAAATCTCAAAACTGGTGTTTTGAAAACAGTAAAAGGAAGAAAGTCTAACCTCTGAACTCCCACGGAACCAGAGGTTAAAATCTGTGCTGGTTTTCGGACAGTCAATGCAAAAGGTGGACCAAATCTGAGGAAAGCTCCGGTAAATCTTGTAGAGGGTCAGACACAAATTTTCAGTTGACGAATATTAGGAGGAAAATGGAGGGTGAGATAAGCGTGGGGGTCAAACAGCGTCTATTGCGAGTCCCCAGATCTCATGGTTAATGGATTTGTAGAGGAGGTTGAGTACGGACCACTTACTCCGGTCTCTGGGACTTTCGGACCATGGACTATGATTTTAGCCGACGAATGCGAATTTTTTATTTTTTTTGCGTGTAAAAATAAATCTTTTCATAAGGTACCAAATAAAAACTAGAGAAACAAAAAATATAAAATATAAAATATAAAATATAAAAAATGAAAGAGGGGTAAAATTACCCTTCATTTAGTTGCACGTCACAAATTTAATGATTTTAGTATATATTGAGATTAAAAAAAAAAGTAATTATTGAGATGATTGTATATTGTTATAAGAAAATGAAACGAATAGAGTCCCTTAATATTATCATTGCACCTTCCCTTTTATTTATTTATTTATTTTTATCAGTCGTTGCACCTTTTTAAACAAAATTTTTTATCATTTCACACTGCCAATAGTGTTTCTTATAAAAATAAACAAAATTATATCATGCTTACATGCTATTTAAATATATATATTTCCATAGGAATAACAAATAAAGAGAAAAATAATAAAAATTTATATCTCTCTTTTATTAAGTTTATTTTGGTGAATATAGAGTCACTGGCAAAATTTCAATTGGTACATTACCATTTTGCATATATTTATTGTTAAGAATCTATCATTCAAAATAATTATGGATCAGCAAAAACCCTTAAGACTTGTTTTAAAAAAAAAAAAATCTTGACATTTTTGATTGATATCAAATTAATTTTTGCCATCTAACATTAAATTATTAAATGGCACATTATCAATAGCAGAATTTGCAGTCCATGGAATTTTTTTTTTTTTTCTTTCCCCCACTCTAAATTTGAGTTTCCTCCGGTGGACAAATAGAAAACGCCGCAAGTGGTCACAAAGTTTTCGTATGCTCCCTTCTTTGGTTTCCCCGACCATATAAACACCAAACGATGTCACACAACATGTCGTTTGTGTCTTTTGTTTTTTGGTGAATATGTCGTTTGTGTCTTTCTTCCAAATAAAAGTAGAAAACACAACCAATGTGCGCTGCTATCTAATCCACCGTTCTACATTGACAAACCGCTCCACAATCAATTGGTTTAAAGAATTAGACAAGGCCGAAGTCAAATTTTTGTTTTTCCATAACGTTTGGTAAAAACAGAAAACTCAACCCAAAATTTCTTCTTCTTCTTTTTTTTTTTTTGTTGAATAAATTCAACCACAAACTAATAGCACAGGTGCAAGAATACCAAACTACCAATCTACAAGCACTTAATTTTTATTTTTTTCCCCATGAAAAACCAAGATATATGTGTGCAATATTAAGAAGCAGCTCTTATCTTTCCTCTTAATCGTTATTGATTTTCTTCTCTCTTATTTTTAATTAGTGCAAACATATATATATATATATATATATATATTTTTTTTTTGTGGGGGGACAATTCTTGCACTAAAATTGATCGATGTACATGATGGGTTTTGACTTTCAAACCGTAGACCAAACTGAATGTAAATTGCCTAAGAAAGTGAAAATTAATATGTAACATATTGAATTTTATATATCTAAACTAAAACATTTTCAGTAATGCCATTCTGAAACAAGCTTCAGAGCAATTATATGTAACGCTGAAAAAAAGAAGTTAAATTTCCATTTCCACCAATACAAATCTCATAGCTATATGAGCAAATAATACTAACTTTTATTTTTCAATACAGTTTTGTTCTCATTTTTCTTGAACTTTCTTTACGATGGCCAGTTTCTATACCAACCAGCCCATGCAGAGACCAATCCACTGATACCAAGTGTAACAGCATGGTTGCAAAATGGATTTGGTTCGATATCTGCCAAAGCTATAATCAAGTCAGCAATATTAGCCGCCACAGCCATTAATCTCATAACTCTATCCACTTTAATCTTCCTTATACTCTCACTCACATCTTTATTATTACTATTATTAGATTTCCCGCCTTCCAAACTACCCACCAATTTCCTCTGCGCTTGAATCCCATCTTTCAATGCAATGAAATCAGATATGATGAAGAAAATGTACCCAAATGACTCACCGAAAGCCGATACGAAGCTCATCCTCCTGGCTAACTTGGCGTCCAAGGTTCCAATTCTTGAGAGCCAAAGAATGTGGTCAAAGAAGAAGTAGACCATCTCTCCAGCATTTGCAAGAACAGCCAAGAACTTGAATGTCGGAGACGAACCGGGATTTCGTCTCAAGGCGTTGAAGCCGGTGAGAAACCGACCGGTACGGAAGGCTTTTCGACTGAGCCCCGAAGCAACCTCCCATTGCTTGAATCTCTGGGCTATGTCTGGATTGGTGGCTTCGACGTGCCAGTTCACGAGCTTGGAGACGTATTGGAAGGTCTTCACCAACTTGTCTATGCCGTCTCTCTTCGCTAGGAAGACGACGAGTTTGTCTACGGTGTCGTTCATGGTTGAACTTGAGGATAAAAGGATTGGAGAAAACTCTCTATGCTTGTTCAGAGAATTTGGGTAGACATTATTAGAAGCAAAAGGTGAAGGAGAGCCACAAAAGCTCGTTTTTTAGGATAATAATATGTATACTGTTTTGCTTATGTGGTTGGACATCATTATGCCACTCACTCACTACCATTAGTTTTTTTTTTTTTTTTTTAAATTGGTTTGTTCTATTAATTTTATTTGCTTATATAGGTGTATATTTTTTTTTTTTATCTAGTCTCAACGGTATGCTTTGTTTGTCTTTTGCGGATTCTAGCACCCACTGCCACATACTATCTGCAAGAAACTTTAATATATAAAGGGAAGTTGTAATTTTAGTAGTGTTTTTATTTTCTGCATTTGGCAAATAATGAAAACAAAAAGAACCCATGTTGCACACTTTGGCTTGATGGGTAGTGGGTGACAAGAAGCTGTCCAATAACCAAATGTGTTGATTGACGAGACCTATAAGGATGAAGTATCATTATTTCCAATGTGATTCATACATCTGTAACTTTTTAGATTATACATATTAAATGGTATTTATTTTTATTATTAGTT
This sequence comes from Ziziphus jujuba, assembly GCF_031755915.1. Taxonomy (NCBI): domain Eukaryota; kingdom Viridiplantae; phylum Streptophyta; class Magnoliopsida; order Rosales; family Rhamnaceae; genus Ziziphus; species Ziziphus jujuba. The sequence goes on from NC_083386.1 coordinate 24,167,723, forward strand.
ATATATTATTTTTTTTTATACAATATTAAAATTATTGAATCCTATTTATTCTAAAAACTTTATAAAACTTTTAATCTAAAATACTAAAAAATCACAATCACGTGGGTAATAAAATTACATGATTGCATCGTTGGTGATGTGGCTTACAATTTGACAATGAACAACAATTTATACATTTCATATGAAATTGAATTCTAATTAACTTTATACTTAGCCAAGCCAAATAAAAACAATTTCATTTATTTTTTATTTTCACTATATTTTTTATTATTAAAATTTTAAAAGACACTTTCTTTTTTCAAAAAAAAAAAGAAAAAGAAAAAAAAGATAAGACATTTTCTTTATTATTGGGTTCAGCATACAAGTGTGAAAACGTAGTTATTACTTTTTTAAGCCAGAACATAAATATTGCACATCTCTCATTTCTCGTTTCAAAGTGTATATACTAAAGTATATCTTCACCAAAAAAAAAAAAAAAAATTATATATATAGTCCTATTTCCATTGGCATTGATGATTATGTTACTGTATAGTTACCATTCGTTTACATGTAATTTATATAATTTATACAGGACTTTAAGTATTTATTTCATAAATTAAATATAATTTGATGCCTACCATTCTCTTTTTTTTTTTTTTTTTTTCAATGAATAACCAGTATCATATATAATGTGAGTGTCGACACTCATGACACCAAAATTTTATATATGCATATGTATAATAATGATTTATTGAAAACATGTTTTCAATACAATGCAGAAACATATTGGTTTATTGAAAACATATTATCATTTAAAATATGAATATATTGACATGTTAAATATTAAAAATGTTGCATCAATTAATTATTTAAATATTAAAATTAAATTAGAAAAATGTAACACCTAGCAATTGTTATTCCTAACAAATTAAAACTATACATATATAAATATAATTTTTGCATTCATTGCCTACATTGTAGTGGGCATTCCCATTATATTACATATAATTATTTTTTTTCTTGATAAAAGACAATTCATTCCAAAGAAAAACACAAAAAGCACACCTTCAGAGAGGGGATTACAAACTTAAACTGAGGCTAAATGATAGGATCGGGTCCTATTTCCATGCACCTTCTTTTCTTCCCCATACATGTTCCCACGTTTCCATGCATGACCCATACAACCTGCATGGGTTTTGACGTGTCCTTAGCAGTTGAAGTGAATGATAACCGTAGCAAGTTTGGAGAAGTTGTTGTAGATGTTAGCAAAGCATATATGAGTTCCAAAAATGTAAATATGGGGATTATGAATGAGAAATCTACGTTCTTTTCTTTTCCCTTTCTTTCTTTATTTCTTCCTTTCTCTCCTCTGTTCTACTCTGTTTTACCATACTTGGAGTAGAGCACATATCATTTTTGGTATCAAAGCACACTTCATCCATGGACACTCGTGGGAAGACAAATGCAGAGTTCCGAAATGAGGTCCAAGAGACCCTTCAAAGGTATGGAGCAAATTTTGACCAATTGAACGCCACCATGCAAACAGTGTTGACAGAATTGTAGGCTTTCTGACTTCAACAGGGACAAAATTTGGTGGAAAAGGAGACAAACCCATTTGCTCTAGGGGAATCCTCATGGAACCAATCTACTACCCAATTTGGGGGTACCCGGTCTTCTGGACAAATGGAAGTCCATCAAACCTCCCTCAAGTTGTACTTTCCAAAGTTTGATGGAGAAGATCCAAACGGATGGATCTTTAGGTGTGAACAATATTTTGAGTTTCTAGGAATAGAGCCGCAACAAGAAGTTCAACTGGCTTCCTTCCATTTAGAAGGAATGGCGCTTCAGTGGTTTCGTTGGATGAATAAGTTTAAAGGACCACTCACTTGGAAGGAGTTTATATGAGCAATACTTCAACGATTTGGACCCATTGAGTATGAAGATCCGTCTAAAGCTCTCACTCGACTGAAACAAACCACATCTGTTTCCCAATACCAGTCGGAGTATGAACGGTTGTCTCAATGCATTGATGGACTGCCTAAAACTAACCTGTTGGTTGCTTAGTTGCTGGATTGAGGGACGAGGTCCGCTTGGAGGTAAAAATCAAGCAACCGCGTTCACCGTCGGAAGCCATTGGGGTTGCATGATTAATTGAGGAGCGTAATCATTTGCAGAAAAAGAGTCCCGAAAATTCATGACAGAGTTTCACCCGCCTGGTGATAGAGACAACTGTGGGAGTTCTTGGGCCACCCCCCTCCATGGTGAAACCAAATACCCAACTTCAAGCTCCTTTTGAAAAAATTACGGGACAGAAGGCACGGGAACGTCGTGCGAAGGGCCTCTACTATTACTGTGATGAGAAATTTTTACCCGGACACTGTTGCATCCAACCTCAACTTTTTATGATCGATGACCCAGAAATTGTTTTGGAGGAAGAATGGGAACTTGTACGACAAGATCAAGAGACTATGCCTTTGCTAGAAATTTCTTTATATGCTATCACAGGAGTTGCCCAACCTCAAACCGTTCGAGTACCCAGGAAATTACAAAATCATGGCATCTCTGTGTTGATAGATGGAGCCAGTACCCACAATTTTATTGATTCAAGCATTGTTACAAGGTTGGGACTACCAGTGGAAAAGGGCTGAGACTTGCATGTCATGGTTGCAAATGGTAAGAAAGTGAATTGTTCAGGAAGGTGAAAATATCTTAAACTTAATATACAAGGATACCTAGTACAGGCAGACTTTTATGTCCTACCAGTTGCTGCTTGCCATGCTGTGCTTGGAGTACAATGGCTAGTTACTTTGGGACCAGTGGAAATGGATTATAAAGCACTTACTATTAAACTTACAAAAGATGGAACGGTCTACCAGTTCCAAGGCAACAAACCCGAAGGACTTAAAGAATTGAGTGCAAAGGGGTTACACCTTTTGGATGGCATTGGATTTCTTTTGCAAATTCTGCTCGTGAAAGAAGGAACTCCTGATCCTAAACACCCGAAGGATCTACAATCCTTACTAGAAGAATTCTCACAGGTGTTTTCAACACCCTGTGGACTACCACCACAGCATAGTCATGACCATGGAATTCCATTGCTTCCAGATAAACCACCCGTCAGTGTAAGGCCATACCGTTACCCGTACTACCACAAATCAGAGATTGAACGCCAAGTTAAAGAATTTCTTGACTCCGGAATCATTAGGCCCAGTTGTAGTCCATATTCATCGCCGGTACTGCTTGTGAAGAAGGCGGACAAAAGTTGGAGATTCTATGTTGATTATCGGGTTCTCAATGATATTACTATCAAAGATAAGTATTCGATACCAGTGATAGATGAGTTGTTGGATGAACTTAATGGTGCACAATGTTTCTCAAAATTGGACTTGCGATCAGGATATCATCAAATACGGGTGCGAGAGGAGGATGTCCACAAGACTGCTTTTAAGACTCATGAAGGCCACTATGAATTCGTGGTGATGCCGTTCGGGTTGACAAATGCCCCTGTCACATTCCAAAGTTTGATGAATTATATATTCCATCCCTACTTGCGTCATTTTATTTTGGTATTTTTTGATGACATCTTGGTCTATAGCAGAAGTTGGAAGGAGCATTTTGAACACTTACGATGTGTACTAGGAATTTTATCTAACAACCACCTATATGCCAAGGCATCCAATTGTCAATTTGGAGTCCCACGGGCAGAATATTTGGGACATATAATTACTCAAGGAGTTAGTGTGGACCCGTCAAAGACAAAAGTCATCAAGAAGTGGTCGACTCCCACCACTGCTAGAGATGTGCGAGGATTTTTGTGGCTGGTTATTATCAAAAGTTTGTAAAGGATTTTGGAGGTATAGCCGCACCATTAACAAAACTCCTTACAAAAGAAGGATTCCATTGGACGGATGAAGCGGCAGAATCATTTGAGAAATTAAAAGAAGCTCTTACCACTGCACCGGTGTTATAGCTTCCAGATTTCTCTCAATCTTTTGTGGTAGAGAGTGATGCATCTGGAGTTGGACTTGGAGCAATATTGACAAAAAATAATTAGTCAATAGCCTTTTTCAGTGAAGCACTTAAGGGATCTGCCTTGTCTCTATCCACATATGAGAAAGAAATGTTTGCAATCGTGAAAGCAATCCGGAAGTGGCGGCCATATTTGTTGGGGAAGCCCTTTGCGGTACGGACAGATCAACGAAGTCTAAAGTATTTGATGGAACAATGTATCACTACTCCAGCATAAACATGATGGTTGCCTAAAATCATGGGTTACGACTATTTATCAAATACAAACAAGGGCAAGAAAATCAAGGGGCCGATGCATTGTCACGTATAGGACAAATTTGTTGTCAAGCCATCTTCTTGCTGAATCCTGATTGGTGAAAAGACCTTCAGCAAGAAGTCCAACAAGACCCGTAATACAAAGAGCTTCACAATTCTACTCCAACTCAACCTTATCTATTTCGAGATGGAGTTTGAGTCCATAAAGATAGGGTCTGTTTGAGTCAAACTTCGCATTTAATACCTAAAATCTTGACAAAAGCCCATTTTACTTCTATAGGTGGCCATTTCGGGTATCACAAAACTCTCAACACAGTCAAAAATGACTTTATTTGGCCAAAGATGCGAGCCATGATCAAAGAATACATTAAGGAATGTCCAATTTGTCAACAATGTAAAGTCGAATGTGTTAAAGCTGCTGATCTTTTGCAACCACTTCCTATTCCAGCCAAGATTTGGACCGAAGTCTCTATGGATTTTATTAAGGATTGCCTTTATCTCGAGGCTATTCTATGGTAATGGTGGTGGTTGACCGCTTAACAAAGTGTGCTCATTTTGTTCCCTTGAAACACCCCTACATAGCCACGACAATAGCAAAAGCGTTTATTGAAAATATTGTGAAACTGCATGGTATTCCTTCTTCTATTGTTAGTGACAGAGACAGGGTCTTCATGAGCCTCTTTTAGAAGACATAGTTCCAGTTGCAGGGGACAACTCTTCAAATGAGTTCCAGTTACCATCCCCAGACAGACGGACAGAACGAAGTTGTGAATCACACTTTAGAGCAATATCTTCGTTGCTTTGTTGGAGAATAGCCATGAAGTGGATTGATTGGCTTCCATGGGCTGAATACAGTTATAATACCTCTACCCATACAACAACTAAGATTTCTCCTTTTGAAGCAGTAGATGGTGTTGCACCCCCAACACTACTCTTTTATGTGCCAGGCACCACTAAAGTACATGCTGTGGATGAAATACTTCAAGATAGAGTGCAAATTTTGAAGGAGTTGCACCAGAATTTAATAATTGCTCGGGACTGGTTGAAAACAAAAGCAAATAAAAATCATAGGGAGGTAATTTTTGACATTGGCAATTATGTCTATTTGAAATTACAATCGTATCGATAGAGGTCAGTTGTGTTTTGTCGATCTCTCAAACTATCACCAAGATTTTTTCGGTCTTACTGGATATTGGAACGCATTGGACCAGTGGCCTATCGTTTAGAGCTATCCCCAATAGCTACTATTAATGATGTTTTTCACGTTAGCTTGCTAAAAAAACAAGTTGGACAATTGCCAAACTCATCTCCTTTACTACCATCGACAACTGATGAAGCAACAATTTTACCTCAACCTCAAGCTATATTGGACAGCCGAGTTACTCAACAGGGAAAATATAGTCCAAAAACAGAGATTTTAGTTCAGTGGTAGGGTACTATAGTTGCGGATGCTACTTGGGAAAATGCCCGGAGGTTTGCGAAACTTTATCCAAATTTTATCCTTGCGGACAAGGATACACTCAGGGGGAGGGAATGATAGGATCGGGTCCTATTTCCATGCACCTTCTTCTCTTCCCCAGACACGTTCCCACATTTCCATGCATGACCCATGCAACCTGCATAGGTTTTGATGTGTCCTTAGCAATTGAAGTGAACAATAATCATAGCAAGTTAGGAGCAGTTGTTGTAGATGTTAGCAAAGCATATATGAGTTCCAAAAATGTAAATATAGGGATTATGAATGAGAAATCTACGTTCTTTTCCTTTCCCTTTCTTTCTTTATTTCTTCCTTTCTCTCCTCTATTCTACTCTGTTTTACCATATTTGGAGCAGAGCACATGTCACTAAACAAATCAAAGGTGAAAACATCAATAATTCTCCTAGGAAGGGAGTCAAAACGAAGGGTGTCCACCTAAAAAAAAAAAAAGCTCATCTTTTTTTTTTTTTTTTTAGCTAAAAAGGATGTTATATTAACCAAAAAAGAGGCATGAATACAACAGAAGACTTCATGTCAGGTAGTAGCAACTGAGCTGCTATCCTGACGAGCAACCTTATCAAAGGAATTTTAAAAAAATAAAAGAGAAGAGCCGCCTGAACAGCATTTTGAAAAGCTCATCACTAAAAGCTAATTTGGTTGTGCGATCTGCCAAATTATTAGTAGTCCTGGAATCCCAACTTAAAACCCAGTTAAACTTAGAAAACAAAGATCGCAGAAACAAGAAATCATATCTAGTATCCTAACCAGAAGGATCTTCTAAGCTGGAAAAATTTTCAACCATTAGAGCAGAATCAGTTGACCATTCAAGATTGTCCTAATTCCGATCGGTTGCTTCTCTGGCCACCCACAAAATCACTTTGAGCTCCGCTTCTAGAGGGGATGAACAAGACCTGCATTTAGAAGCAAGGTGTGCAGAAGGTTTCCTCTCCAGTCCCTAACAGCAAAAGCGAGGTCAACTTTGCCATTGGAGTAAGTAGCATCAGAGTTAATCTTCCACCAGTGTCCTTCAAGGGAGGTTTCCAATAGTCCTTAGAGAAAGAAATAGCATCTTTTGCGTCTTTAGATTCCTCTATAAAATCTTCCACCAAACGATTGAAGTGAGCAATCTCTTCACGTGGATGATCGGTTCCCTAAAAAAATATTTCATTTCTACACTTCCAAACAAAATAAAGATAGTAAACTCTTTGGTTTTCAGGTTATCAATGCAAAATTCAAGTTTCACGTTGATGCAAAAGTCCATAAGCTCTTCAATATTCGACACTGTCTAATTATCAATTAAACATTCTCAATTACTTGCAAATGCAAGCCTTCTCGTAAAATGGCCTTCCTTAAAGATATGAAATGCCGTTTCCAATTTAGCACTACATATAATTTGTCAAACCATTGGCAACCTTAGGATATAGATGCCCACTATGGTATAGATGTGAATGCATGCCCATCACAACAGGCTTATATATAAATGTATTGCAAGTGATGTATAATATATTAACTAGTTTAATTAAAATACAAACTTATATATATATATATATATATATATATACATATCTCTAAATACTGAGTGATAATTTATTAAGTATATATTTCTAATATAAAAGGGGAACTTGTTAACATTTTAAATACTTAATGTGTCGTCTCAATTGATGAATTAATTAAAATCCTATTAAGCCTAACAATTATTTTTAAAGCTTACCACATTACCAAGTATCCATTGAAAAGTGAGAATTAAATTGCCAATATATCAAAACAATAATATATTCATACGTAAGACAAACATTAGTTTTGTCTCGAATTGAAATATGAATGGTAAATGTAATAAACCATATAAACAAAACCTAAATTGTAATAAATTGTACTATAAATCCGACGAACCATATTGCATTTCAATAATAAGTCACGTCATGATGGGCAATTTATCCTATTTTCACCAATAGGCCATGTGATGATGCGCATTGATATCCTAAAACTGTTCATAGGTTGATTGATTACCAACACGCCAGCTACAATGGGGGCACAATATACAAAAATCATATATTGTATTTTTTTCCTTTTTTTTTTTCTTTTTTAATGACAAAGTCATATATTGTTAAAAATGTGGTTAAAGTATATCTTTCAAAATTTAACAAACCATGACAAAGTGGCTTTGTTATACTCAAGTGGGAAGTTGAGCGTCTCTAAGCCATTACCTTAATACCAATTTCATTATTTAAATTACTATTTATCCCAAATTTGTAACTTCAAATATTATAGCATAATTGTCAATCCATAGACAATTTAATAACAAAATTATTGTTTTCTAACTATAATTTGAAATGCAAATCCCTCAGCCAAAAAAAAATAAAATAAAAAATCCTATTATTCATAACTTTCTTAAAATATTAAAATTATAGGATTTCACATTAATATTCTAATGTATTATAAGCAGGAGAATTTTTAAATTCAATAATTGCACCAGCATTTTTTAATTGAATTCATGTAGCTTATATTAGTATAACTGCTCTTAATTTTACCCACATAATCATAAATAATTTGATATGTAACTGTACTAGCATATCTTTTATCATGTAAAAATGAAAAAAGAAATATTATATATATATATATATATATATATTTAATTATATATTTTGTTAAAGATATTCTATATATAAATTTATATGTTGCTTTTCGTAATTTCACCGCACCTCCGCTTCCAAGTTAGCGAGCACTTGCTTCCTTCGCTGGTTATCTCCTGTCTCGAGCTAAGTTTGCTAATTCGGACCAAACCCTAGAGGGCCTAATCCTCAATCGCCAAATTGTTCCAACTGCTCTGCAATTCACCACTCTCACTCTAAACCCATTCCCGATTTTCGCTCCCTCACCAAATTAATAAGCTTCTTTTTATTTTCTCTGCCAATTTTGAATCCTCACCGTAGCCATGGACGCTCAGAGAGCTCTGCTAGACGAACTCATGGGTGCAGGTATTTCCCGTCGAATTCCAATTCATTGTTTGTCTCACTAATCCGCACAAACAAGCACATCCATGTATTATACAATTTTGCTTTGGTTTTGTGCGTTTGTTCAACTTGCAATTGGGTATGATATTTTGAAAAATTTGAAGTATGGTTATTGTTTTCATCAGTTCGATTTGATTATCTGTTGGGTGTTAGATAATGGGTCTAATGGTTTCCATCATTTAGTATCTGTTTGAATTACTTTTTTTTTTTTTGGGGGCTCTGTTTGGTTTTGATGTTAGTGCAATGTTTTGTTTTTGTCTGTTTGATTTTGCGAATTCCAGCTCGTGATCTGACTGAGGAAGAGAGAAAGGGGTACAGGGAAGTTACGTGGGATGATAAGGAGGTTTGTGGTGCCTACATGGTTCGTTTTTGTCCGCACGATCTTTTTGTCAATACGCGGAGTGATTTAGGTGAGTTTTGTGGTAGAATTCTTATCCATTTTGTACTTTGTTCAACATTCTATGCGGTTTTCCAAGAAAACCAAGGAAAGAAAAATAATCCAATTATTGAGTTACCGCTCATGACGAGAAAGTTTATCATAATACATGGGGAATGAGGAGGATTGTCAGTTTTCTTATAAACATGTGGCTTTTGTTATTTTTGGTTTTGGAAATTGAAAGCCTTGTTTATTATATTTCCTGCATTTTCTTTGCAATCAAACGTAGCATTAATTTTAGTGTTTCAAAGAGTGTATGGTTATGGTTTCGCTAACAGTTAACTTTTTCTAATGCCCCAGGACCATGCCCTAGGATTCATGATCAGAAGTTGAAAGAAAGGTGATTAAATAACTGCACCCGCTGTATAAGATTTTGATACAGGATTATGATTTTTTTTTTTTTTTTTTTTTTTTTTTTTTTTGGGTATGCACCTGGCTTGCATGCAATTCAAGAGTAATGATGTTTTTATGTTTGTCAATTGTTTTTAACATGATATGTAATGCTTCAATTCGTTCTATGATGGTAAAGCACTTCTTGAGATTCACAAGCTTTTATTTGGGTGCTCTCTTTCTGTTCTGAAAATGTAAATTTTCTTATTTATATGTATATAAGTTAGCTGCTTCATATGTGTGGTGTAGGATGGAACTTTAATATGCCTTACACACGTGGTGTGCTTAGCTGTTGCTGGTTTTTCTTTTTGAGGTAACTGATCTAAGCATTTTGGTCGGATCCTTGTGAGAAGTGAAGAAGAATTTATCCTTTATTATTCAGAAAATTGTTCAGTGGGATGATTACTTGGTTGTGTTGTAATATGACGAATAAATATCTCTTTGCTGCATGAATGGTCCATGAAAAAATTATGTGGCGCCATATTTCGATCATGTTTTCCAATATTTAAATTACTTGAGACTTCAATTTCATGACAACTGTTATTTCGGTGGAGAAACCCATTTGAGCATAAGGAAGCTAACAGCTGTTGGCTTAATTTATTTTGAAAATAGTTTTTCACACACTTGTATGGTAAGTGACTGGCTTAAAGTAATTGGTTTAGCGTCATGATTTACTGGCCTGTTTCTTTCATATAGGTTTATATCCCTGCTCCTTGTGGCTATCGAACTCTTTATAAGCTTTGTTTTGTTGCTATAATTGGTAATAAAGTAGAAAGCGCTTATAAGGCAGCTTGCAACAAATATGGAAATATATTTGGTCTTACTCATATTTAGGAAAAGCAAGGTAACTTTAAACTGGTAAATGAATTGAAGTAAATATCTTGCCATCTTTGAATTGAATTTCAGAGCAGGGTTCTATAATTTATGTTTCATTCCCGTTTTATGTCCTTCAACTCCCATTCATGCATGTATGGTATGGGAATCTATTTGATATATGTATGCAAACTGTAACATTTAAAGCTATATCATTGCTTTGTTGTTATTGTTGTGGGTTACAATTTGGGTTTTAATGTTTCATATTCTAAAACAAATGTGTTAAGAGGGACACTCGTACTGAACTTAGGTTGGGTTATATCTAATTGTTCTGTTGGTAGAACAAATTCCTTTTACTGTTTCATATTGACTTTGATGCTGTTAAGGAATGTCATTGGCAAGTTTTAAGTAACCTGATTGCTGATTATATTGCTCTGTATGTTTTTCTTATCGTTGAGTATCTTGCTGCTGATACGGCTTCTGTATAATCACTAGAAAGTTAAAGTTTTTCACTGTCCCAAAAATCAAATCTGTTAAAAGCCTTGCATACCATTGTCAATTGTGTGCTTTTGTAGTTTGATAAATGTAAATTAAAATTGTAGTTCAAAAAGTACTACATTTTGAATATCTTACACTATAATTCATTTATCGTTGTTTTGTGGAACTTCTTTGATGAGTCTCCAGCTCAAAACCTGCACCAAATTTTTATTTTTATTTTCTCTTGATATGATACCAATAAATTTTATTCCAGTTTTAACATCTCTTTGATATGCTTGTGATTCTAGTTTTGAGAAGTCCCCTAGGCATGATGCCTATGTGCCCAAATTTGAAGCTGACCTAGCTCAGTTCTGTGAGAAATTGGTGGGTTTCAAATCTTTTCTTCAACATCTGAAATTTGTAACTTATCAGTACTATTTCTTTACAATATTTATGTCCACTTTCAGGTGATGGACTTGGACAGAAGGGTGAGGCGTGGTCGGGAACGCCTTGCTCAAGAAGTAGAACCGGCACCAGCAACTCCCTTGACAGCTGAAAAGTCTGAACAATTATCGGTGCTGGAGGAAAAGATAAAGAACTTGCTGGAACAAGTGGAAACTCTTGGTGAAGCTGGAAAAGTGGATGAAGCTGAAGCACTCATGAGAAAGGTTCGAGAAATGCTGCCTAATTTTTGTTTTGCGGTTCATTTGTGTATGTGTCTACTTGTTTGGTTCCAAAATACTCGCATTTTTCCAGAATATGCTTCTGTCTGGTTAACTTCATTGGGTTACCAATGATGAAAGATTGAGTGATTAACCATGGCAATCTCTATTAAGATGATGAAATCAATTCATGTTAAATATTAATTTGAAATTTTGACTATTACAGGTGGATGTTCTTAATGCTGAGAAGACAGCTTTGACTCAACTGCCCCAGAATGATAAAGTGTTGATGCTGGCACAGGAGAAGAAGATGGCCCTCTGTGAGATCTGTGGTTCCTTTCTTGTAGCCAATGATGCTGTAGAGAGGACACAATCTCATGTTACAGGAAAGCAGCATATTGGTTATGGCATGGTTCGGGATTTCATCAGTGAGTTCAAGGTGATTCTACTTTAATGAGTAAATTACTAATAAAATTTGTTCTTTTCTCAAGAATAAGAAATAAGATGTTTATTTTTCAGGCGGCCAAGGAGAAAGCAAGAGAGGAAGAAAGATTAGCTAGGGAAAAAGAAGCAGAAGAGCGGAGGAAGCGGAGGGAGAAGGAATATGAGAGTAGGAGAAGGGGTGATTCGGGTGAAAGGGACAGGCATCATGACAGAGATCGAGATAGGGAACGGGACAGATATCGAGAACGAGATTATGATCGTGAAAGATCTAGAGAGTGGAATGGTAGAGGTAGTCGGGATGGAGGAAGAGGCGGGGATTGGAAGTCTAGGAATGGAAGAGAAGGAGGCAGGGATAGGAACCGTGACAGGAGCAGGTCACGCTCCCCTGTTAGGCATGGTCGCAGGAGGTCATCTAGAAGTCCAGTTCGCCCGTATTAGTGAAATTTGTAGATAGTTGTCTGAGCTTTGAAATTTAATGAGGTAGATCTTTTACATCTCAAAAGTTTTATGAACATGTGCTTTTGGAGCCTTGAGTTAACTTGTCATCATGGGTGAAACTTTTTTGTCCTTATCACAGCTTTGTTGAGACTATATCATCTCCCTTTCATCAATATTGTTAATGGAGAAAAGGGTTGGAGGTAGGTATAATTTTATTGTTGTAACTCTCTTTCATAATCTATTTACAGGCTTTTATCAAAATAATCTATTTACGGGCTATGTTATGCATTTTCTCTGAAACATTGATTTTCAGAGTCTCGTATCCCTTATTTGGGGAATCGTTTGGCTCTTTGTTTTTTGTCCTCACATATTTTACAAATCAGACTTCAAATTATATGAATACCCGAGACAGATGCTGGAGAGATATTGATTTTTTCATTTAATGAGGTAACATGCAAATCTCATTTATCCTGTCGTAACCTCCTTGATCATTTTTTCTTACCATGGATTATAACCTCATCTATGCTCAAAAAATAATATTAACAATAATAACGGAAGATACGGTTTTCAGTATAAACCATTCTGTACAGTGCCTGGTTATTTGGCAAATGTTTAGCCCTGGAGGAACCAGGAGATGCCGATTAGAGAATTTGGATGGTCAATGGATGTTCTCCACGAAAGCTTATAAGTAGTTGGTATAGAATTTCATACTTGTTTTAATGTTTTGTGATTTAAGCAGTAATAGGAAGGCCAATGAACATGAGAACTGGGATGATAGACCAGTGGAATCATGTCATTCGAAAGTAAGGTAAATTCTTAAGTAGCAATTTCAAAATCAGGATGGCTCAGGAAGTTATTGGTAATTATTTGGTCTTTGTCGTATTGGAATGACTTTCTGGCAGAAATTACGTCGGATTCTGCATGGAATTTTCTGGAATTTGAGGTCATTCCTTATTGCATGTGTTAGATATGCAGTTGTGGGTGACAGGAAGTAACTGAAGGTTAGAATCTGCTAAGTAGAAGAGTACTTCTCTTAATTTTGAATGGCAGGTAACTTTGCAAAAACTTGATGGTCCGTCTTTATGAGTAGTTGACAAACGAGAGTCTCTCAATAAGGGCTTGTTTGTGCAGGGGAACTAATTTTTACCTTTCCACTTTGCTGAACCATATGGAAAATGAGAAACCAAATGCAATTGAAATTGACTGGAGACAATTTTGTATTCATTGCAGAAAACTTTGTATGATTGACAATTATAATATTATTGTCGGCCTTGCCTTTTTATGTTTTCAACATTTGTTATTTTTTTTAATTTTATTTATGAAAGTAGTCTTTGGTAAATGACTTCCAATGCTCTCTTTTTTGGGGTTTGTAAAACTGCTTCAATTGACCCTGATTTACCATATTGCGAAGTTAATTCAAATTGACGACCGTCTTGTTTTTGTGTGTTCTTTCACCCGATTTTGTTGTGTTTGCTAAATATGACTTGTAGCTAAGCAATGTACGGCTCATGTTGAGTTTACATACGATGGATGAAAGTTCAGCTGTCTAAATAAAGGGTAATAAAAAAACAAATGGAGGATGAATAGGATTCCAACATTTTCTGCAAATTCATTGTCTATGGTAGGAGGATGGTCCTTAAAAAGCTGTTTTTGTTACCAGTTTTCTCTCATGTGGCTGTGACAGTGGCAACAGAAGAAGCTATTAGAGGTGTTGTTAGATATTTAATGCTTTGGAGATGATGCTGAGTTAAATATTTATAGCTTGGACGATTATTCTTCAGTGTTTGCAAGTTGAGATCCCAATTGTCTTTTTGATGTTTGAACAAAATTGATATGGCTGGCGGCAGTTGATTGGGTTGTATTTGGATAATTTTGTGTTCTTTAGTATCTAATCCTATGTAACTTGCTTACTTCAATTAATTAAGCTTAATCAAAGTTTATTACATGTCTCAATTATCTTCAGAATCACAAAAAAAAAAATAATAATAAATATATTATTTTATTTTTTATGTTTATAGTTATTTAAAATGTTTAACAAATTTTAACTATTAATTAATTAAATACTAACAAAATTTTTAAGTATTTCACCAAAAAAAAAAAATTAAGATAAGCAAATTATACATAATTAGAAAAAAAATCCAAAACCAAAAAGTAAAAATCCATGTGTTTGCCAAATGGTTTAGTAACGACTGTTGGATATTTATTTTTCTTTATTTTTAAAAATATTTGTGAGTAGTAATTAAAGTTTATGAGGTATATCAATTAATTATAAAATTAAAGGAGGAAGAAAATAAATGCTACTGTTTTTTTTTTTTTTTTGAAATTTTTATTTATATACTCAATGTTTATAGTTATTTGATATGTTTAGTTAATCTTAATTAGTATTAGTAAATATTTAAACAGAAAAAAATTAAAAACTAAAAACCAAAAACCAAAATGATACGACACCACACCACACCTGACAAGTTGAGAATTGGGCTTACAATAGAATTGTCAATTCGTGTTCGTGGGTCGTGTTCGTGTCAATCCGTTTAATAATCGTGTCAAAAATATCTAATCCGAACATGATCCATTTATTAATCGTGTCAGGTACCTAAAACACTAACCCGACCTGTTTATAAACAAGTCAACACGACACAAT
The DNA here is from genome assembly GCF_031755915.1 of Ziziphus jujuba. Taxonomy (NCBI): domain Eukaryota; kingdom Viridiplantae; phylum Streptophyta; class Magnoliopsida; order Rosales; family Rhamnaceae; genus Ziziphus; species Ziziphus jujuba. The sequence continues at coordinate 24,182,775 of NC_083386.1, forward strand.
CTGTTTAACATGATTATTTTAACGGATCGTGTTGACCTATTAACCTGTTAACCTGAAATTGACCTATTAACCTGAAAACTAATCTATTAACCTGTTAACCCAAAAATTAATCTATTAACCCAAATTTTTTATTTTTTTTATTTTTATGTTTTTGTTTTATTAAAGATGTATTTTTTGTTTTTAAAAAATTAGTAATAGAAAATTATTTTTATAAAATTTTTAATTTATAATATTTTTTAGTTATTAAATATTATATTAGTGACAAAATATTAATTTAAAATTAAATTTAAATGGGTTGTAATAGGTGTATAATCGTGTCGGATTGAAACTGACACGTTTAATAAATGGGTCGTAATAGATCAATTTCGAATTAAACAGGTCATGACACGATTAATATTCCTGTTAAACGGGTTGATTCGATTATGATCCGAACATATTTATAATAAATCCAAATCCATTTATTCTGTATCGTTTTTAAATCGTACCGCCGTATCATGACCCAAATTGCCAGATCTACAAATGTTATTTTTGTAGGCATCTGGCCCTCAAACTCTTGCCGGTCTTTCCAATAATCATAAAAACAGTGAGGGGAAAAAAAAAAAAAAATTCCTTATAGCCAAGCAGACCACATTCCGTTTTTACAATTCCACCCCAAATCTTTCAGATATCACATTTCGGCCCCTTTCATTCACAGCAACTTGTAAAAACTTCAATTCTCAACTGCAAAGAAAATAACAAAACTGAAAACTCCCTCCCTCCCTGCCATTAATTTCTCTGAGATTCCTCAGTCAAGCCGATTCGAAGGGTGACTCAGTTTCCCAGCCAGCAATGATGCTGGATCTAGGCCCATTCTCGGGCGAGAACTTCGACCCGAAGAAGTGGGTGAACTCGGTGTGTCAGGCTCGGCATCCTCAGGACTCGGTGGACAACCACCTGGTCGATCTGGAATTGAAACTCCAGATGGTCTCGGAGGAGATCTCCGCCTCCCTCGAGGAGCAGAGCGCCGCAGCTCTCCTCCGAGTCCCACGCGCCACCCGTGATGTCATCCGACTCCGCGACGACGCCGTTTCACTCCGCTCCGCCGTCTCCGGCATCCTCCAGCAGCTCAAGAAGGTACGCCTTATGTGTCTCCGTCTTGCTATGGACTTAATTGCTGAATGTGCTTGGAAATTGAAGAAAATTTTAGGTTGGCAGTGTTGGATTTAAAGTACTTGGAGCAATTGAGATTGTTGAATTACCAAATATTCGAGATTTGAAAGAAACAAGAATTTCGGCATTTTGAGGTTGTTTATATGGCTATCAACGTTTTATGTGATGCTTTTTTTTGTTCCAATCTGTAGGCGGAAGGATCATCAGCAGAATCAATTGCTGCGCTTGCTAAAGTTGATACGGTCAAGCAGAGAATGGAAGCTGCATATGAGACATTGCAGGTAGAGAGATTAATGGTTATTCTAGTTTCTTTTATATGTGGATCGTGGAGCTCATATCAATTAATTTTAGAAAAGAGTTTGTATTCCTTTTGATATGGTTGTGTTTAAATTTCACAACAGGATGCTGCTGGGTTAACTCAATTAAGTTCTACTGTGGAAGATGTCTTCGCCAGCGGTGATCTTCCGCGAGCTGCAGAAACCTTGGCCAACATGAGACATTGCTTGTCTGCCGTTGGAGAGGTAATGTTTTTCCTTGGTCACCTTCACATTATGCTTCAGATTTTTAGGTTTTATGGTTTGATTTATTTGTTTGGTTCTTTTTTTTTTTTTTTTTTCCCCATATGTTTTTACTTATTTCTATCTCTATCATCTAATTTCCAACCGTTTGCATTTCAGGTTGCTGAATTCGCCAATGTGAGGAAGCAACTTGAGGTGCTAGAGGATAGGCTAGATGGAATGGTGCAGCCACGTTTAACAGATGCATTAGCTAGTCGCAAGGTCTGGAAGTTCTCATGAATTTGGCTTATTGATCCTCAGCTCCTTGTTTCAGTAAACATTTTTATAGATTGCTTAGTAGTTTTAGTGTCTTTTGTGCAGATTGATGTTGCTCAAAATTTGAGGGGAATTCTCATTCGAATTGGAAGATTCAAGTCACTAGAGCTACATTATACAAAAGTTCACCTAAAGCCCATAAAGCAGCTTTGGGAAGATTTTGAATTGAAACAGCGCACTAATAGGCACGCAAATGATAGGAGTGAATTTGAAAGACATTCAAGTAGTAATGATTTTCAATCAACTTCTTCAACAATATCATTCACCAGTTGGTTGCCAAGCTTCTATGATGAGCTGCTACTTTATCTTGAACAAGAATGGAAATGGTACTCTTCATACTTTTTGATTCCATAAAAGTTTTTCACATTATTCATATAGATGTTTGAACCTTTGATTATAGGTCCCTGAGTTCAAAATTTCATGCCTTTTACTTATGACTTAGGCTGCAGTAAAATCTAAACCAACCATGCTGAGAATGTGCGGGTTTACAATGGTATAATTATATTAATAAGTTAGGTCAGTGATTCTAATGGTTTATTTATTTAAGAAGTAAATATGTTAATCTCTCAGTCTGTTTTATGTTCTTGATAATGTTTACTCATCGTGTTCACAATAACATATTTTACTCTTATATTACTGTTACATGAAAGGGAATGGCATTGAGAGTGCATGCATTATTGTTGCTAGTATATGTAATTGTTTTCATTTGTGGAATTAAGAGATTTAGCTAAAACTGTTGCTTGCAGGTGCATGGCTGCTTTCCCAGAGGATTATAAAACTCTTGTACCGAAGCTGCTGATTGAGACAATGGCAGCTATTGGAGCGAGTTTTGTTTCACGTATCAACCTTGCAACTGGAGATGCTGTTCCTGAAACAAAAGCATTGGCAAAAGGTTGTGTTGGCTTCTTTATGGCTACTCTGTAGAAGTAATATATTTTCTGATAGTGTTAAATCCATGACCTGATAACAGAGAGTTCTGCTCTTTATATATTATAGATATATGTATGTGCCATTACTTCATGATTTGGCTTTTTAAGTGACTTTTGATATAGTTCTTGAAAACAAAAACCTTTTTGTACTAAAAATACATGGCTTCTAAAAAATGTTGCCAGGCTATGAAGCATGAGATGGTAAATTATTTTTGTCCTCAAGTTGTAGTTAATCTTGATGTTTATGGGAATTGGAAATTCGGAACTGAAATGTCAGTCTTGTTCTTCCCATTAACATGTTTGGTTTTCTTATATCTCATACTAATTTGGACCATTTGAAACATCTATTCTACTATCATGTTGCAGTATTATGGCCAAATATGCCCCTGCCCACCACTGTAGAGTCTTGTCAACAAAGCATAACCACTGGATTTTCTCCTCTATATGCTAGCAGTCAGCTACGTTTGCTCCCCAAATAATAAATAGTTGCTGAAAAATGACGAGACTTGTACTAAAATAGTTTATGATGATGTTAACTTACTTTTCTGAAGCAGGAAAAGTAATGGCAAGTTTAGGTTTTTAGGAGGAAGAGAATAGTCTAGGTTGTGAAAATGAGTTTTGAGTCAAGTCCAATATCCCAAGGTGCCGGCACATGACCATTCATACTGATGGCTCTAGAAATTTTAAGTTTGCCTCTTAACTAATCTGAGAATAGTTGTGCATTATACAACAAGAAAGAGGAGATGCTTTTCTTTTGAGTCTTTTAAGAGCCTGATGTGTTTATTTTTGTGTTTTTGGTTATTTTAGTTTATTGCACAAATTAAAAATTTCAGCTATATGATTTCATCTTAGAAGCAGCTCCTTATTATCTTGTCTATTTATTCCTCATAACTTTTCAGGTATACTAGATATTTTGTCTGGTGATATGCCAAAGGGAATCAAGATTCAGAGCAAACATGTGGAAGCCTTGATTGAATTACACAATTTGACTCAGACCTTTGCAAGAAATATTCAGCACTTATTTTCAGATTCTGATCTCCGGGTTTTAATGGATACGTTGAAGGCAGTGTATTTTCCCTATGAATCATATAAACAAAGGTAAGAAATTGTAAACTTATTAACTTTCGAGTTCTTGAAGAATTTTATAAGGAATCTATTCTAGGTGATTCTTTCATGGTTTCATGCTGGATTTTGTATCCTGTTTTCATTTGTTGACTAATGATTGAGCATTGTGTTTTAGGTATGGACAAATGGAGCGTGCTATTCTTTTCTCTGAGATTGCTGGGGTGGATCTAAGGGGAGCTGTTACTCGCGGTGTGGGAGCCCAGGGAATTGAACTCAGTGAAACTGTTCGCAGAATGGAGGAGTCCATCCCCCAAGTTATTGTACTTCTTGAAGCAGCTGTTGAGAGATGCATCAGCTTTACTGGTGGTTCTGAGGCAGATGAGTTAGTTCTTGCACTTGATGACGTAATGTTACAATATATTTCTACCTTGCAAGAGACCTTGAAGTCATTAAGAACTGTCTGTGGAGTGGATCATGCTAGTGATTCTGTTGGTCTAAAGAAGGAAATTGGATCAGACAAAAAAGATGGAAGCACCGCTCGAAAAGTTGACTTGATTTCAAATGAGGAGGAATGGTCCATTGTCCAAGGCGCTTTGCAGATACTTACAGTTTCAGATTGTTTAACTAGCAGGTCCTCTGTTTTTGAAGCTTCCTTGCGAGCTACTCTTGCTAGATTAAGCACAAATCTGTCTGTTTCAGTATTTGGTTCGAGCGTGGACCAAAAGCAGTCACATGTTGCTGGTGAAGATGGAAATGAGGAACTATCATTGGGTGGAAGGGCTGCCTTGGATATGGCAACAGTGCGGCTTCTTGATGTTCGTGAGAAGGCTCGAAAACTCTTTAATCTTTTAAATCAGGTAGAGGAAACTAATAGGTTTACCATCCCCTGGTGAGAACATGGGGTCAAGATTTTGGCATGGTGCTTACAAAATTTTTATGCTTGTATTAATCATTTCTATTTTTGAAATTTTACCCCATAAGCTTTTGAGAACTAGTAAAAGCAATAATGTCAGAGTTTCTAATTCCAAACCAATGGCCTGAATAATTAAGAGGTGCAACTTGGATTGTTGTTGTGATCCATGTCTCAACATTAGCTGTGATTTTTCTATGATATATTATTATATGTATGTAATAAACTCTTTCTTTTGATTCTTATGCCATAGTATAATGTTCTACTTTTCTGATTTTGCAGTCTAAAGATCCCCGGTTTCATGCGCTTCCACTTGCATCTCAGAGAGTTGCTGCATTTTCTGACACAGTAAATGAACTTGTATATGATGTCCTCATTTCTAAAGTACGACAACGCCTCAGTGATGTTTCTCGCTTGCCAATATGGTCTGCAGTTGAGGAACATAGTGCTTTTCCTCTACCAAGCTTCAGTGCGTATCCTCAGAGCTATATCTCCAGTGTTGGTGAATATCTTCTTACTTTACCCCAACAGTTGGATCCCCTTGCTGAGGGTATTTCTAACAATGATGCCAACAATGATGAAGCCCAGTTCTTTGCAACGGAATGGATGTTCAAGGTACCAACCTATAATATAATCCTTAATCTGGAAGACTAGGTTGTGTTTTGTTCTCTTTATGTCTGTCACATAAGAGTTTGTACTATTGATGGTAATTAGGAGCCTTGTGGGTCTGAAATAACTAGAAAAAAGAAAATTTCAGGAATTTAAGCGTACAATTTATTAAAATAACTTTTGTTGGCCAAGGATTTTTACAGTCTTTTAATAATCCTGGCCCTCCATTTGTTAAAGTCGGACTTCCGTTTATATCTGGTGGTTAGGCATCAAATTGCTTGGCATTTAGCAACTACTGTTGTCAAGTTTATAGGTTTCTCGCAAATATTAGATCTGAATTGCCTTTTGGTTGCTCAGCCTGATTCTCTTAATGAGCTTTGCAAAGTGGTTATTCAATTCATAACATGTTTGTGATGATCGGCTTTTTGACAGTCCAAGTGTTTTTACTCCGATGTTTAACATGCCTAGAATCTAGATGGTCCTTAGAAAGTTCTACTGCTATAAATTCTTGCATCATGTCTTTAGGTTAAAAGAGAAAAGAGAACTTTGGTTTCAATCCCGTTTCTATGAAATGCAGGTTGCAGAGGGAGCCACTGCTCTTTACATGGAGCAGTTGAGGGGGATACAGTACATAACGGATCGTGGAGCACAACAGCTGTCGGTCGATATCGAGTATCTGAGTAATGTGCTCTCTGCTCTATCAATGCCGATACCTCCAGTACTTGCCACATTCCACACTTGCCTTTCCACCCCAAGAGATCAGCTGAAAGATCTTTTGAGGTCAGAATCAGGAAATCAGCTTGATTTCCCGACTGCAAACCTTGTCTGTAAAATGCGTCGTGTGAATCTAGATTAATGATCCTCTTCAGTGAATATATAGCCTATGTTTCAAACCAAATTCACAATTGCTAGATAGACTATGCGGTAAAAAAACTGATGCTAGTTTACGTGACATTCTTTTTGCGGATAACATATTATTTTTATATGCCCAGATAAATAATAATAATAATATACAATGAAAAGGGCAGCTTGAAATGTGTTGATTCATTCTGATGCTATCATGGTTGTATGGACTCGGTAGTATCTTTTGTCGACGTCATATTCTTGATATGCAGTTTAAACATGAAAAATGAACGGCGTTAGAGATGTCAAAAATAAACTAATATCTAAAATATTGCTCTTTCCTAAGCTGCTCAGCGTATATTTACCCCAGAAAAAGAAAAAAGAAAAAAAGAAGCTGCTTAGCTTAGCATATATATATATATATAAAATAAATTTGTATACTGTTAAAAATATTTAATTAATTACTAGAAGGTGTTATAAATTTATATATTTATACGGCAACCTACAGAAATTAACAGTACGCATGTCTCGTGGTTCACCCAGAAATAGGCATGTCCCATAAAATCAAACACGGAGAGTACCAACCACGACAGTGGGTCCCCAAAAAATCAAAAGTATTAGTTTCATAATGAAAAAAATAAAGGAAAAAGTAATGTTATTTTTTTTGTCAAAATATCTCTTGGATTTGCTGAAGTGTCAATCGAGAATTATCCATAACGAATTTCGACTTCTAGAATCTTCCCTCAATGTTTCTCTCTCGGATCTTCCACACCCTTCCAGTCACCACTCTGCACTATAAAAGCACCCTAAACCCTTCTCTATATTCGGCGTAAGGCGGCAGATTACAGAAAAAATCAAGAAATCTCAATCTCTACTGTTCCCAATCTTCTTTTTGCGTGCGCGTCAAGCTACTAAGATCATTTTCAATGGCGTCCTCACTTGCTCTCAAGCGCCTCGTCTCCTCCAATCTCCTCCCTAAATCTCTTTTCGCTCCGATCCGCCCTATTGCTTCAATCCGATCGGATGCTTCCAGATACTTCAACACCAATGCTGTGCGCAACTACGACGATGACGCTGTTGATGTCGAGCGTCGCATCGACGTCGATCGCAGCCCCGGTCGTTCTCCTTATAGCGGTCGTGGCAGTCGCGACGATTTCCTCTCAGGTAGTCGTCTTCTCGTTCGATGCCATCTCTTCCAAGCTTTTTTGGTTTTTGTTTCCCTAATAAGAAAATTTCGAAATTCTGCACAATTCTGTTCCCTTTATACTCTGTTTCGTAGCTAGTTCTGTTAATATTTACTTAGCTAGTTATGTTAATATTTGTTTTCTCGAATCGATTCTTTGAAGGGAAAGATTTTGATTTCGATTTTATGTATTATGTACTGGATTTTTCAGTGGTGAATTATGTTCAGTAAATTGTGATCTGAATTTCTTGTTTTATCAATTGAGCAGATGTTTTTGATCCATTCTCACCGACAAGGAGTCTGAGCCAGGTCCTGAATCTAATGGACCAATTCATGGAAAATCCTTTCGTCTCTGCTTCTCGCGGCGTCGGTGGAGGACTACGCCGCGGCTGGGATGCGAAGGAGACAGATGATGCTCTGCATCTCCGAGTCGACATGCCTGGACTTGGAAAAGAGGATGTGAGGGTATCAGTGGAGCAGAACACTCTGATCATCAAAGGCGAAGGTGGAAAAGAAGAAGGTGAGGAAGAAAGTGGAAGAAGGTACACAAGCAGGATTGATTTGCCAGAGAAGCTGTACAGGACCGATCAGATCAAAGCTGAGATGAAGAACGGTGTGCTGAAGGTTCTGGTGCCTAAGGTCAAGGAAGACGAAAGGTCCGATGTGCTCCACATTAATGTTGAGTAAAATTGGCTGTAATGTGTCTATTTTTGGTTTAACCTTTTTGCAGTGTCTTTCTAGCAAAATAGTACGTGGATTATCTGAATGGTTTTTGGACTTAATGTAAAGCTTTTAAATTCTGTTGGTCGGTTTTTCATTCGGTCCGAGTTTGCTAACAAAGATAAGTGTTAACTCTATGTTTAGTTTCATAATAATACATTAATCAGAGTGGGTTTGTTTTAAGTATGGGATTAAATTTGGATTATATATATATATATATATATATATATGCGTAGTAATGACATGGACAGAAACAGAACATCCGGAAGGACAACAGCCATATATATATGATAAATTATTACAGAAGTTGTGTCGTATAGTAATTCTGTATAAATATGATAGAAGATGAATTAGACCAACTTGCCTCAATTTATATTAAACATTATTCTTATGAGTTATTTTATAAGTAAATATATTTGTAAAATGAAGTGCAAACTTTTGACAAAGTAATTTCTGAATTTGTTTATTCGTATATCTTAATTTAATTTACAATTATAAAAATTTCATTGATTTTTTTTTTTTAACTCTATATTAATGGTAGTTTGTCATTATAAAAAATCACCTTAAGAAGGTTTACAAAGGGAAGATGAATTTGTGAAAGAAAATTCAACTACAAAAGCAGTATGAAAAATATTTTTGGGAGTTTTTTTCTAGGTATAATGGAATCGTGCATTGTATGTTGCATGCATAAATGATTTCTCGATTTTTTGTCTAATATGTTTTGATATTCTTCTAATTTCGTATTTGTTTTAATACTCAAAAGCAATTCTTCTAATATGGATTTTGTTATTGACTTTTTGAATGGTTTACTTCTGATGGATTTTTATAGACTTGATGATTTTCTTTGTTTTTCTAAAGACTTTTAAATCTGTAATTTGTATAATTTTTAGACTTCCATGAAAAAAAAATATTTTTCAAATAGGCCCATGAATATACAAAAGAAAAATGGTGGATTGAAATAGATCTTCTAATTATTATAAAAAAGGAATAAGCATTTGTTATGATCAATAAAATTCACGTTACTCTCTTATAGGAAAAACAAAAATAAAAGTTTCTGTTTATTCTTCTTTCGTACTAATAAATAGAATTATATTGAAATTAAAAGGTATAAAATAAAGAGGATATAAAACAATGCTTAAAAATAATTGTCACAAATTAACCATATTTATTTATTATTAATATTCTACATATATTATTTTTATTATTGAAATGACAAAAAATACTTTTTAATTTGCATGATCAGGTTTTATTAAAGCAAAAATTAAAAATTGAAAAAGAAATATAGCACACTTATATGTATAATGTGTGACATTTTATTTATTTATTTTTAATGAAATCAGGAGTTCATTAAAACCAAAGGGGGCAAGCAAAAGAAACGCCGAGAGTCAGGAAATAGGCTCAATGACCTTCTACTGATTCATACAAAAACTAGTCCCTGAAAATATGATAAGGGTCAAAACTAGACCTGGCAATTTGGATCATGACACGGCGACATGACTCGAAAACGACACGGAATAAATAGGTTTGGGTTTATTATAAATGGGTTTGGGTCATAATCGGGTCAACCCGTTTAACACGATTATTAATCGTGTCATTTTCGGGTTGACCTGTTTAACTCGAAATTGACCCGTTACGACCCATTTATTAAACGTGTCAGTTTCAACCCGACACGATTATATACCTATTACAACCCATTTAAATTTAATTTTAAATTAATATTTTATCACTAATATAATATTTAATAACTAAAAAATATTATAAATTAAAAATTTTATAAAAATAATTTTCTATTACTAATTTTTTAAAAACAAAAAATACATCTTTAATAAAACAAAAACATAAAAATAAAAAAAAAATAAAAAAATTTTCGGGTTAATAGGTTAATTTTCGGGTTAACGGGTTAATAGGTTAGTTTTCGGGTTAATAGGTCAATTTCAGGTTAACGGGTTAATAGGTCAACACGATCCGTTAAAATAATCGTGTTAAACGGGTCGTGTCGTGTTGACCTGTTTATAAACAGGTCGGGTTAGTGTTTTAAGTACCTGACACGATTAATAAATGGGTCGTGTTCGGGTTAGGCATTTTTGACACGATTATTAAACGGGTTGACACGAACACGACCCATTAACCCGAATTGTCAGGTATAGTCAAAACGATCCCGTTACGGCTTGGCTGGTTTGCCCATTTAACCAAGGATATGGACAAGCCTATTCGAGTTTTTGGGGACACCACGAAAAAGAAATGCAAAGAAAATAATTACACAACTCTTATAGCATGCAAAGGTCCTCCGCTGACCAATGCAAAGAGTAAGACCTATGGTTTGTTAAGCTTTGAATAAACTCTACATCCTTATTAATCTGCTCCATATGAACAATCTTGTTTCGAAGAAACCAAATATGCTCAAGAATGAGAACGCTGAAGAGAAAAATAATCGTTTCATCATCTTTCAAAACCGGAAGAGTATTTCCCGAATCAACGATGATGCTAAGATAGGACATCACATTGTTGCCTTGCACCCCACTCCATCTAATGTTCTACGGCGATGCAAACCAAAGCAGCTTAGCAATGTGGCATTCAAAAAACAAGTGGACATCACTGTTTTGGTAATCCATGTTCTCCACAGAAACTCCTCTCTCTTTGCTAGGTTGCAGCAAGTTCGCAGATCCGAATTGGCCAACTTCCAGATAAAGAATTTAGTTCTTGCATATGTTATTACTTTACCACATGAACCTCCACCATTTAGAAATCTCCACATTCTTCCAATTATTAAGCCAATACCAGGATTTAACATAGAATTAAGTACCCAGACTTGTTTCCAACCCAGATCAATTTATCCTCCCCTTTCAACTTGACCTAAAACATTAATGTTGTGGATTGTCTGCTGGTCAAAAAAGATGTTCCAACAGATGAAAATTCCAGCTACCATCCTCACGCAGCAAAGACTCAAACCATTCCAAACAAAAGATTATCACAAATGGGATTAGCGACAGGTTTAAAATTTGGATTGTCTGCGTTTCAAGGGTCTTCACAAATGTTGATGTTGTTGCCTCTTCCAACTTTAAAGCAGAGCCCCTTAGAGAGCTAACATCTAATACTCAAGAGACCAGATCAAAGCCAGGAACAATTTGTCATTTTCCCGCAATTCAAGAAGGAGAAAAAAGGGGAAATACTTTGGCTTTCAAGGTTCTTACCCAAAAGTTATCTGTGTCCAACGCCAGAAACCATTGCAATTTGCAAAGCATCGCCTTATTCATTTCAAAATTTTTTCTAAACCTGAGCCCACCACTTTTTTTTCGGGAGACAAACTTTATCTCTCCCTGCCGTCCTGAATCCCATTCTAAAGAAAAGACATCGCATAAATTGGGATTAAAGACACAGAATGATTAACCAGAGTCACCTTTCCAGCTTGAGAGAGAAGTTTGGACTTCCACCCTTGCAATCTTCTTTCAATTTTCTTATTTAAATCATCGAAGGCAGCAACCAGCAACCTTGTAACTTCCTACGAAAAGATTGTTCCCAAGATACTTTGAATCTTTGCTGAGCTTCTTCGTGCTAAATATCCCCCTTTATCTCAGCTCTTCGAGCTGGTTGCACATTTTTGAAGAAGAAACAACCAGATTTGGAAGTCTTAAAAGATTTGATCTGTCCATCTACAAATACTGTTTAACAACCTTGTTCACTTATGCACTGTTGGCCCTGCAAAACAGGTCCTCCCCTGCCAATCTTATCCCTATTAATGCTTCTCTCGGTTTTCATCTTATATAACATTCTAGATAAAAGTTCTGCAAAGAGGACAAGCAGAAAGGGAGACAAGGGATCCCCTGTTTGATTCCTCTTTCCATGGGAATATCACCAAAAATGCTCCCATTCAACGGTAAACTCATAGAAACAGAGGATACACAGTGCTGAACAAGGAACGCCACTGTTTTTGAGAACCCAGATTTTTGCAGAATTTGAAGTAACACAAACCAATTCACTTTATCATAGGCTTTTTGGGGTAGATTAGAAGACAATCTCTAAGCAAATATTTAGATTTTTATTTGCCAACTAAAATCCTTGACTTTAAAGAAGTCTTATAAGAGTCATTTGATATTTTAAATACTTCTATAAATCTTGTTAAAAAATTTAAACAGATTGAATATTTTATGATTTTTTTTGACTTTTTAAATTTTTTTTAAAATCTAAATTGCACATGTGTGACTTTTAAAAAGGGTAAAATTTCAGATTAAATATCTTATAATTTTGCTTGACTTTTTAATGCCACAAAAATATATTAAAATATTGATTGAATGCACTTTTGTAAGCTTTACAGTTATACTTAAAATTAAGAATTACGTAGTATACAAATTTTCCTTGTTTATATTTTGATGGCTTATAATTAATGAATTTTTTTTTAAAAAAAAAAGATTTTTATTTTATTTGTATGTACAAATAAATATAAAAATTGCTTAATATATATATATATACACACACACACACACAAATAGCCAAAGGAAATTAAGCAACCATAACAGCTAGTTAATATGCTGGATCAAACATTAGTTGTTTTAAAAATGGCCTGATTAAGCCAACCAAAGCTATGCAATAGCCCAATATGGAGACTCAGAGTAGTTATATACCCCACAAATAAATCTACACACACGCATGGCAAAAACATATATATATATATATATATATATATATATATGATAGTTCTATAGTGTGCTCTGTCCGTATGTGAATCTGCATTAAAATATGTGAATCTGCATTAAAATGAATGTTTTAAAAAATATATATATCGATTTTATTCTGTATATGTAACAGCAAAATTGATGTTTTTTTTTAACATATGTCGATTTTAAAGCAATCCGTATACGAACAGTTCGCACCGTAGTCTCATCCAATATAAATACATATATGTGAGAGAAAAATTTAGTAAGTATTTTTTTAAAATAAGTTTTATTTATTGATAAATTGAGGAGGGGAAATTATGCAACAGATCTTAAACTCGGATTTGGATTATCACCAATTGAAATTTTCTAAGGGAACTTTTTGAAATTAATGGAGTTGTTTTTTTACATTAATTAACATATAGTCATGGTTTATATATATATATATATATACATACATGGAAAAAGGAACGTAAGATTGAGATGGCAAGATAAAATTACCACCTCTTCCATGCACGTTTTATATCCCGTGTGCTGATCCAAAATTTAGTCAATCCTATGCATCATTCGTTAATTACTACCAGATAAATTGAGATGAATAAGTATTAACACAAACTTTACATAAATAAATGCATAGTCATGCTACAGGCACTAGTAGACGTCGGCCGTGGCTTGTACTTTAACTTGGCATTGAAGAAATGATAAATCGATGAAGAGGCAGCAAAAAAAGCTAGAGACTTGAGCATCCAATAGCAGAATTATAAATTCATGTATCCCAAAAAAAAAGGAGAACCATAAATAATTAAATAAATAAGAAAAAGAAAAGAAAGAGCAAAAATCAGACAGCTAAAAGAGGAACTCTAGTTTTCTTCATACCCAAACCTAATTAAAATTTGATCTGTTATTTTATTTTATTTTTAAAACTTTTCATATTAAAGAACAAGGCACATGTTACAGGCAAAACCCGTGCGTGAAAGGACAAATAACATACATAACTCTGTATAAATATAAAAATAATATTTGACATTTTATAAAAATATACTAAATATTAGGAGTCTTTCTAACTTACTATTGCTTTAATATAGCAAGACAAAACATTACAGATTGCATACGTAAATGATTTCTTGATTCCATATGCATCTGTTACAACTTTCATGTTCATCTTCTTCGCACCATTCACTTGTCCATCCTGTATTTTTCTTTGTTATATGTTGGATCGGACAATAAAGTAGGACAGGTTGTAGAACAAATCTACGTCGTTTGTGAATCCACATTGTACTTAATACTTCACATAATTTGCTTCGGCATTCTTTCAATTCACTTTTTGTTTTAATACTGGAAAGCAATTTTATTCCCTTGCGTTCTTCTCCACTGCAAATAAGGATGATCCCCAATATGTAAGAAGCTCCTTGGTGTCCTAAATTTGCAGCTCTTTTTAGAAGATCTAGTCCTGAATTTGCTGTTTTTGACTTAACATTGAAATATTCCATCTGAAAATTTTATACTTAATATTAGAAAATAAATATTAAAATTTCAATTTTATATATATATATATATATATATATGTTAAAAAAAAAATTTGACAAAATTATCAAGTTATGATATACATACCACTCCTTCTTCATACAATACTTCTGGATGTCCACTTTTCTTGCAGGTGTTATAAAAGATTTTTGCTTCATTCCGTCTCTCCCATGCAATATGCTTCAATTTGCCTAGCGACATATGCCGATAAACATAGTCATCTTCACCAACCTTATTAAAAAATTTACAGCTGCAAAAAACCAAAAAAAAAAAAAAAAAAATGAAAAATGAAAAATGGTAGATTAAAACCAAAAACGATGCAAATACACACGCAGTCCTTTTATCACAAAACTTAACTAATCAAGAGCTGTTTACTTTCGGTACCTTAAATCAAATACTAAAATTACTTAGGTTATTAGTTGTCAATACTTTCTTGGAGATTTTTTTTTTTTTTTTTGAAAACATTAAAAAAAATTGTTGGTTTTTCTTGTATATAATTTAATAAACACACGTTAATAAAGACAAGATAGAGAGCAACGTAGACAAATTAATTAAAATTAATTCTTGCGTACCATATTTTGGTATTGAAGTAATCAATTTGAGAAGAGGAAGCAACCCGAGCCAAGATTTCAGTGGTCAACTCGTTTGGAAGGTGTGAGAAAGCTGGAGGTTCCAATTCCATAGCCTCTTCATATGTACGTTTTCTCTTAATCATTGTGATCGAGTTGATGAATGGAGAAGCAATAGAAGAACGCATGCCCAAGTAAAAGATAGATCAAAATAATACGTGACAAAGAAAAAGTGAAAATTGAAATTGATTAGGAAAAGAAAAAAGGAAACTCATCTAAAAGAGAATAGGAAACCTTCAAATTATAATAAATGGAATGCTAAAAGGAATAAAGTGATAAACTTGACGAGTTTACACATGGCGGTTTTATAATAATTTTGTACTATCACAACAAGTGGAATTGGAATTTACCCACAAAAACAAACAAAAAAAAAAAAAAAAAAAAGGAAAAAAAAAAAAAAAGATCGCCTCCTGGTAGCCACCGATTCTGCATTTTTCTAATTTGGTACATAATGATTTATTCTATATGTTTGGAGGTGGGATTTTAGTGAGGAAACTAGAAAAAAGAATAATTTCTAGTAGTGTTTGGCTAAAAGAAAAATTCGGATGGAAAAAAAAAAATTACAAGGAGACACAAAAGAGAGTTTCATATATATATATATATATATATACACATATATTTCTCTTCTCTCCCTCTTTTTTTTTTGGCCCTTTCGGTTTCTGACATCTAAATAAGCTTAAGAATTACTACTTAAAATTGAGAATCATATATAGTATGCTTCACATAGACACATGTATCGCATGCGTTACCTAGACATAGAACAGGAATAATATATACTAACAGCTGTACTTCAAAATCAAACCCGGTAACTGTGAAGTCCAGCCGCACCAACCCACAACCTCACCAACCACACCAACCGCACCAACCACAGCCATCATTGTTGACAGCCACCATTGTTGACATGCTGCACCGATCAACAATTGTGGGCTAAGTTGTTGAAGATTGTGGCCATGCTTGCCTATAAATAGGCTCCTTCCCGTTCCATGAAAATCAAGCCGAGAGAGCAAGAGAAAACTCCAAGAGAGAGAGTTGTTTAAGTTCCAGAGAGAACTTGAGAGAAGAGTGAGCAATTCCAGAGAGAATTGGAGAGTGCAGAGAGAGGTTCCAAGAGAGAATCCTCCATGAGAGAAGTTTTTATTTTTGTATTCTATTTTTAAGAGATTAATAGAATTCTTTTATTTTCTTCTCATATTTCTTCTCTAAAGTGGTCAGAGAACCACAACAAGTGGTATCAGAGCTCCAGGTCGAGAGCTTGGGTCCAAAATTTGAAGAAACAAAGCTACTGTTCTTCAAGTTGGTGTTTCGGAAAGTTGCTCAAATAATTAATTTGACAATTCCAGGTGAAAGTACCCGACGAGAGGAGAACAACGAAGCTCGCCGGAAAGAAAACGGACGTCTCACGCGCCCGCACGCGCCGACTGAAATTTTTCTGCAACTGTTCACGCGCCCACGCGCCGCACGCGCCGTCTGGAGGTTGAAGACGACCACGTCAGCAGCCACGTCAGCACACCTGCCACGTCATCTGCCACGCCAGCCGACACGTCATCTGCCACGTGTC